>NC_086445.1:680995910-681344660 GCF_028390025.1 Pseudophryne corroboree
TCAATCTGAGAGTTGTGTGGGTTTTTTCAGGTAGGTCCATAAAAAATCTCACACTTTGTCTAGAATAGATAATAAATGCAATTCTGAGCCCAGTGACAATTCTGTTACCTGACTTTCAATTATCTTGTCTTATTATATAATTATTCATATTATTATTTGTATAATAAGATAGTAAATAGAATACAAGAGCTTAAAAATTAACTTTTGGCATTTCAGGAAAGGTATAATAATATTGTTTCTTCAGAGTTAAGGCCCCCATACATCCACCGCCGTTTCCTCGATTTTCCCGACCTGACCAAAACCACGATCCTCCGATCATATCTTCCAATCAGGGGTCATTGGAGGTTGGGGATCCGCTGGGGGAATTGGAGGAATTCTTAACATTAAAAAATTCACAATTTGCATTAGGTCGACCACTGTTGGTCGACAGTGACTAGATTGACACCTGAAAAAGGTCAACACGGTCATTAGGTCGACATGAACAAGGTTGACATGGAAAAAGGTCGACATGAGTTGTTTTTTTAAAATTTTTGGTGTTGTTTTCTTCATAAAGTGACCGGGAACCCCAATTAGTGCACTGTATCCCCTTGCAGCTTTGGTCAAGGTTTCTATTCCCAATCGTAGTCCACGTGGATCGTAAAGTAGGAAAAAGTTAAAAAAATGAAAAAAAAAGTGAGGAACTCAAGTTGCCCGTTTTCCATGTCGACCTTGTCCATGTTGACCTAGTGACCGTGTCAACCTATAGACCTTGTCCACCTAATGCTTGTTGACCAATAGTGGTCGACTCAATCAGTGTCAACCTAAAGACCGGATCCCACAGCAATTATACACAGGGGGTTTATAATAATGCTATTCACCAATGACTTGTATCATCAAGACACCAGACTGGGGAAGTGGGCAGATCCAGGAGGCAGTGGGCAGATCCAGGAGGTCACTCTGTCTCCTGGACATTACAAAAGAAACCCGGTACGTTAAAGTGCAGTAAGCAAGTAAGAGTATTGATGGCCCTGGCCAAACAAATTCAACTATAATCTAAACAGATTGCCACTCAACTGGGTACTAGTATTTATTTATTTTTACGTTTTTTTCTCCTTTAGGGGCCCATTTATCAATAAAAATTTGCGGCGGATAACCGCAAATATTTAGTATCACCTACATGTACAGTATCACAGAGGGACCACAGCAGATTATCTCCGATATCTGCTCCAATCTCTCCATTCCTGCCTGCAGCTGCAACCTCCTTAGGTTTTTATAGGGGATGCATTGCTGCCAGGTTTACCAAGCTCTGGAACGTGAAGCATTCCCAAGCTCGGCACATGCAGCTAACGCTATGTAAGGATGGCGTTAGCCCACTGTAGTGTATGGGCTACACTTCACATAATTCCTGGGAGAGGGCCCAGACCGCATTGCTAATGCGATTATTACTAATGGGCCCCTTGGTACTATAGTTTTACTGCTTCAGCAGCTTGACAGCAGTAACACTGCATGTGAGTAAAAGACTCACTTTGCCAGGGTTTCCATAGTAACTGCATTTTACGATCCATTACATGAATGGCCACCAACGTGCAGTAAGGAACCCATTTCAAATTTTCAAATCTTCGTGAGAACCATATTATCACACCTGGGACAGTGCTATTAGTGAGAGTGATAATGTATGTTCCCAGGAAAAGCAAGGTTCTAGCCTGCAAACACTGTGATTGATTGACATACCTGCATTTCATATGTGAGTCAAAATATCTTTATACACATTTTATAAAAAAATCCCATTAATAATCTTGATTCCCATTATTAATTATTGATAAAGACCTAATCAGTTGAGAAAGCAGAAGTTTTGAGATATTTCCATATAACACACTTGTGGTATATTGTCTGGTAAACACAATTAATTATACTCTTTAAATATTTATAGCAGAGGTTATGATATTAATTATGGTATCAACATTAAAAGAAAGAGGAATTACCCATAACCAGAAACAGTTATCACAGGTCACCAACCACTCAGGCTCATTAATAATATTAATTATTCTATGTTCCCAAATGTAGAAGAACTGTGTCTAAACTCATTATCCATTACATGCCAGGAGTATAAATCCTATTACAATCATCTTGTTATGTTATTAACTCAATAACCCAACAAAGTGGTCATGCTTTTCTCTACTTATATTCAAGACTTGAAACCATTTTAATGGCAGAACACATTTAGCATGCCTCCCAAACACTTAGGGGTCTATTCATGAGGCTGTGAAAAGTGTGAAGCAGTGAGCCAGTGGAGAAGTTGCCGAAGGCAACCAATCAGCTGCTATGTATAATTTTATAGAATTCATTTTATAAATTTTACCTCAACACTGATTGGATGCCGTGGACAACTACTCCACTGGCTCACTTCTTCACAGTTTTCACAGCTTCTGTACTGCGAGGCCTGGAGCATGACCTCCATACACTCTGCCACCACTGCCTCGGGGCAAAATGGGAGTAGTAGTAGTGGGAATCAGGGGCAATATATGAGCAATAGTGGAAAGCAGGGGGCAAGTTTTGAGTAGTAGTAGTGCAGATCGGGGGGCAGACTGGGAGCACCGGTAGTGTTGAGCAGGAGGACAGGATAGGAGGAGTAGTGTGGAGCAGGGGGTAGCATGGGAGCAGTAGTGCAGAGCACGAGGACAGGATAGGAGGTGGAGTAGAGCAGAACAGTGGGGCAGGATAGGGGGAGGAGTAGTGTGGAGCAGGAGGGTAAGATAGGAAGAGTAGTGGTGCGGGGCAAGGTTGGAGTAGTGGTGCAGAGCAGGGGGGGCAGGGTTGGAGTAGTGATACAGAACTGGGCGACAGGATGGGAGAAGTGGTGTGGAGTGGGGGGAGTGGCAGGATAGGAGTAGTGATGTGGAGCAGGAGTGGTATGATGTGAGTAGTGATGTGGAGCAGAATGGGAGTAGTGGTGTGGAGCAGGGGGGTCAGGTTCGTTAGTAGTGGGGCAGGCTGGGAGTAGTGCTGTGGAGCGGGGGGACAAAATGTTAGTAGTGATGTGGAGGAGAGGGAGGGGAAGGATAGGAGTAGTGGTGTGGAGCAGGGGTGGTAGAATGGGAGTAGTGATGTGGAGCAGGGGTGGTAGGATGGGAGCAGTGATGTAGAGCAGGATGGGAGTAGTGGTGTGGAGCAGGGGGGGTCAGGTTTTAGTAGTGGGGCAGGCTGGGAGTAGTGCTGCGGAGCGGGGGGAACAGGTTGTTAGTAGTGCTGTGGAGGAGAGGGAGGGGATGGATAGGAGTAGTGGTGTGGAGCAGGGGTGGTAGAATGGGAGTAGTGATGTGGAGCAGGGGTGGTAGGATGGGAGCAGTGATGTGGAGCAGGATGGGAGTAGTGGTGTGGAGCAGGGGGGGGTCAGGTTTTAGTAGTGGGGCAGGCTGGGAGTAGTGCTGCGGAGCGGGGGGACAGGTTGTTAGTGCTGTGGAGGAGAGGGAGGGGATGGATAGGAGTAGTGGTGTGGAGCAGGGGTGGTAGAATGGGAGTAGTGGTGTGGAGCAAGATGGGAGTAGTGGTGTGGAGCAGGGGGGTCAGGTTGTTAATAGTGGGGCAGGCTGGGAGTAGTGCTGCGGATCGGGGGACAGGTTGTTAGTAGTGCTGTGGAGGAGAGAGAGGGGATGGATAGGAGTAGTGGTGTGGAGCAGGGGTGGTAGAATGGTAGTGGTATGGAGCAGGGGTGGTAGGATGGGAGTAGTGGTGCGGAGCTGGGGCAGGATGGGAGTTGTGTCGGGAAGCGGGCAGGATGATGAAAGGGACTAACTCAAAATGTCATCTGCTCCCCATAGCTCCCGGGTCCTGGACATGTCGCTTCCTCTGTGAACAGTGCTCCTCGTAGTTCCCAGGTCCCGGCCGCCGTCGCTCTCTCCATGGACTGTGGCAGTATCCTCACACAGGAGCCAGGGCAGACAGCCATAGCAAGTGTACCTAGTTAAAAGCTCCCTGCCATGTCCTGCTCCTCCGGCTACTACTCATGGCTCACATCACGAGTCCATCAGCTCTCCCCTGCTCCAACAGCCTCATACCGGTGAGTGGACAGGTGGAGGCTGGGGAAGGATACACTGCACGAAACACGCACGTGCTGGTTCTGGCGATGACTGATGTGCGTTCCACACAGGCATGCAATTCCAGAAGCACGGCAGCCAGGAGCCGCCACAGAGAAACATGTGAGTCAGGCCTCCAGGTGTAGTTTCAGCCGGTGAAACAAAGACATGCATGCAGGCCTGACCAGGCGCCACGTGGGGGACAGTAATCGGCAGCAGGCGTGTGTGAGTTAGGGGTGCCGAATATTAGGGGGTGCCCACGCCTATGGAGAGGGTTCCATCACAGAACCCTTCCAGCATCCCCTGCGGCCTCTGCTGGTCTGCGCATGTACAGATGGGCTACCGGGTCATAGGCCCAGAAGTCCAGCAGCTGCATTGCATTGCAAAGGACAGCTCTTATCGGGAGAGCTGTCCTTTGCAATACTGATCACATATGTTAGTAAGTCGGGGGATGTACCGCAAACTTTTTGGTACATCCTGCCCTATATATGAGCCAAATGGTGCATGCGGGCATTATACACAGGGGCAGCAGTATATACTGCTGGAAATTTGGTGAGTTTTGATCAGAGATGCGTGGAAAAGAGAGGCACTGCCTCACCTGCCATAGACTTTTTACTCCAGAGTTTTGACTATAAAAATAATTACTATATTACAATGAAGATATTTATAATATATTCTTTGTATTTTTCATATACTTTATAAAGTCAAAACTCTGGCTTGACAGGAAAGGCCCTGCCTCACCGGTATCCAGTCTCTAGGTCGATCACAGACCACACTTAGGTCGATAATGTCTAGGTCGACCACTGTAGGTCGACAGTAAGTAGGTTGTCATGGTTTCTAGGTCGACAGGGACTCGACCGAAGTGTGGTCGACTTTACATACCAGACCCGCCTCACCTCACCACACATCACTGCCGGCTCAGATTGATGAATATTAAACATCTATTTTTACAGCCCCAGTACATTCTGTGTGTTTTAGGAACAAAACACTAGCAAAATGTGACTGGGTAATAACAAACAAACAAACAAACAAAGGACTATAATCAGTGCTGAAAGTAGGGTGGTACGGGGTAATACGGAGTACCATTAAGAAATATGGTGGTACGCAGTACCATCAGCCCACCACTGGCACTGCAGGGCGCAGGGTCTCTGTCTGCAATGAGCATGCAACCCTTGGCAATGAGCAAGAAACACCTGACAATGAGCATGTAACACCTGGCAACGAGCAAGAAACCCCTGGCAACAAGCATGTAGGGCTGTAAGTCCTACTAGTGGCATTATGTGTGTAAGCGGCACTGCAGGGGGCATTATGTGTGTAAGCGGCACTACAGGGGGCATTATGTGTGTAAGCAGCACTGCAGGGAGCATTATGCATGTAAGCGGCACAACATTGCGTATTATGGGTGTAAGCGGCACCAAAATGCCATGGGGGGGCGCAAAATGTATAATTATGCCACTGCATGTATAGCATTACCCAGAAGTGCCAGGAATGCTGGCGCCGCCAGAAGATGCAGAAAGCTGCATCTTTTGCAAAGAAACCCCTGGCAGCAAGTAAATAGAAGCCTTACTGTGGATCATAATTTGTATGGGTATTTTTTTTATGTGGGACATAAAGTGGTGTCAGTGGCATAACTGTGTGTGGCATAATATGTAATAGACATTACGGTGTGTGGTATAATATGTAATAGGCATTACATGTGTGGCATAATGTGTAATGGCATTACGGTGTCTGGCATGTGTAATGGGCATTATGGTGTGTGACATAATGTGTAATAAGCATTACGGTGTGTGGCATAATGTGTTATAAGCATTACGGTGTGTGGCATAATGTGTAATGGGCATTATGGTGTTTGGAATAATGTGTAAGGGGCATAATGTGGCCATGCCCCTATTGTCATGTAGCCACTCCCCTAGTTTTGTGTGACCACTCCCCCTCATGACATATGACTATCAGTACCACTAAGAAAAAATGTCTACTTGCAACACTGGCCATAATATAAATCATCCTAATATGTGTTCATGCAAAAATAGGCACACATGCCAGTTAACTTATAAGCTCCTTAGAGCAGGGCCATCTTCCCTACTGTTCTCACAGCCCTCTTCTCTTGCACGTCAATTACAGCTCTCTCCCACTCAGTGACTGTCTATACCTGCATTACCTCCTTCTCATGACTGTTCATCTCTTCCAACGGCTTCCCCCAGTAGTATGTCAATTATTTCTTTGCTTCCTGACATCTCAGCTGTATTGTGTACTGAGGGGGTCATTCCGACCTGATTGCACGCTGCCATTTTTCCCAGCGCAGTGATCAGGTCACTACTGCGCATGCACATGCACCGCAATGCGCAGGCGCGGCGTACGGGTACAAAGCGGATCGTTGCTGTGCGATGGATTTAATGAAGAATCCATTCGGACAGCCGATCGCAAGGATATTGACAGGAAGAGGGCATTTCTGGGTGGCAACTGACTGTTTTCTGGGAGAGCCGGAGAAAACGCAGGCGTGTCCAGGTGTTTGCAGGGCGGGTGTCTGACGTCAATTTCCGGGACCGGACAGGCTGAAGTGATCGCAGTGGCTGAGCAAGTTCAGAGCTACTCAGAAACTGCACAAAAACTTTTTGCAAACTCCCCTGCACAAGCAATCGCACACTTGCTATGCTAAAATACACTCCCCCATAGGCGGTGATTATCTGATCACATGGCTGCAAAAAAACTGCTACCGTGCGATCAACTCGGAATGACCCGCTGAGAACTGTGGTGTTAATTGTTTATAGTACCTGTGCTCTGTTTTAGTTTTTTGTGATGTTAACTTCTATGTACCCTGTATTGTTCTAATGTGTGTTTTATGTACGGCGCTGCGAAACACTTGTGGCGACTTATTGTAATAATAATAATAATAATAATAATAATAATAATAACTGTTTGATTCAAATGTAAGTACTTATACACAGTGAAAATGCCAACAAGTTGTCATATATCTGTTTGATACTGTATTTACCAAATAGTAGCCAGACACTTTTGTGAGATAATCACGGAACATTAGACATCGAACCCCATAAATTTGGAATTTGGAAAGTGTGATGTGGGTTAAAACCATTAAAAGAGAAGTCAAAGCTGCTGAAATGTCCATATTCAGAGAAGACTGTTTTTGACTGAGGTAAATTTACAGCACCATCTTATCTGAATTACTTTCAAGCAAGAGTCAAAAAAGCCAATTTAATTTGCTGTAACAGTTTTCCATATTTAACGAATATCTGTAATAAACAGTGGTAACTTTTTATTATTATTATTATTATTATTATTATATGAAAGTTAAAACCCTAAAGGGATTTATGTATTGGTATGTAAAATATGGTTAGTGTAGCACTGTTACAGGGCTTACTAGTGCCTTGTGCTGCAGAAGGGGCAGAGCCCCCATCGCTGGTAAGCACTGAATTGCTGGGGGGGCAGGGGGGGCTGTTTCACGCTGCAACCGGAATGTCTGGAGCTCAGGGAAGGCGCTGCAGCAGTGATCCTGGCTACAGGGTGCCATTCCAGCAAGCAGGATGCAAGAACCATGGGGCAGCGATAATGAACCCTGTACTCTGTGTGGCAGCACCCCTTGCACACCCCTAGTTACAGGCAAAGCTGGCGCAAGGGAATGCAAAGCAGGTAGGCGCCAGGATGCAGAGGCGCTCTTCCTGCTCTGCATCCCTATGCTGTACAAGACCGTTGCTGTCGGCTGCTGCTGCGCCTGTCACACTGTATGACAGGCAGCAGCGCCAGCAGCTGTGTGTGTGGACACGGTGCGGCATCAGTTTCCCCCTCCCTCCCCTAATGAGACTGCAGCAAGATGTTCCCCCCTGTCACCCCGCAGCACCTCATATTGCTGCCGCGGCTGCCAGCAATCCTCCGGAGTCATCACAGCCGCGCTCTCCGGCCCAGTGACCAGCTATACATGGCAGCACTGTGGCTGCCATGGGCAAAGACGGGCAGCGCCAAAGCCACAAACACGGCATCCCCAGCGGGAGGGCGCGGTCTTGAGCGCTGCACTTCTCTTCAGGTCACTGGGCAGGGGAGGGCATGGCGGTGCAAGCAACCTGGTTAGCATAACCACAGAGACTCTGGGATCTCGCACTAGGTTACAACGCCAATCTGTACTTCAACATGCACCAGATTGAGGCAGCAGCAGCGGAGAGTGGGACGCAGGAGAGGGATCCATTTAAGTTCCTGGAGGTGAGATCACAAGGGACTTATTGGTAATTCTGTGTTCTGTCCCATGCCCCAATGTTCTGCCAAAGTCAATGTGTCACTCCCCCTGTGTTCTGTCATTGTGTCCCCCTCCATGTTCTTTCATTGTGTCCCCCTGTGTTCTGTCATTGTGACCCCCCCCCGTGTTCTGTCATTGTGTCCCCCCTGTGTTCTGTCATTGCGTCCCTCCCCATGTTCTGTCATTGCGTCCCTCCCCATGTTCTGTCATTGTGCGTCCCTCCCCGTGTTCTGTCATTGCGTCCCCACCCGTGTTCTGTCATTGTGCCCCCCCTGTGTTTTGTCATTGTGTCCCCCCTCCCTGTGTTCTGTCATTGTATGTCTCCCCTCCCTGTGTTCTGTCATTGTATGTCCCCCTCCCTGTGCTCTGTCATTGTATGTCCCCTCCTCTGTGTTCTGTCATTGTGTCCCACCCTCTGTGTTCTGTCATTGTGTCCCCCCCTCTATGTTGTATCATTGTGTCCCCCCCGTGTTCTGTCATTGTGTCCCCCCCCATTGTGCTGTCATTGTGTGTCCCCCCATCTGTGTTCTGTCATTGTGTGTGTGTCCTGTGTTCTGTCACTGTGTCACCTCCCCTCCGTGTTCTGTCACGAAGTATGGGAGGGAGGGCGCAAATTTATAGTTTGCAGGGGGGCTCTGTACACCCTAGCACCGGCCCTGGTTACAGAGTTGGGTTACTGTCCATTAAAAGATGGGTATTGTGACCAGGTGTGCCAGAACGTGTTGTTGTTGGGGGGGTCATATATAAAAATAAATTTTGGCGCTTCCCCCCCACGATTATCCACCCCCAACCCACACTTACCCTCCAGATCACCGTGGAGAATCTGATTCAAAACTCCGGCGCCGCAGCGTGCTGCCCCATGTCCTCCTGTCCTAGCCGGCTCTTAGATGCATTACTGGGACGAGGCGTGGCCATGCTGAGCCTGCTGGGACATCCCCGCCTCCTCCCAGTAATGCCTCTGTGAAGAGCCGGCTGGACAGGACACGAGCAGCACGCTGCGGTGGCGGAGTCTTGAAGTCACAGTCTCCGCGGTGATCTGGGGGTAAGCGCTCCCCCTCCCCATGCCTGCACTTCTGTCATGTTTGGGGGGGGGGGCATGCTGCCCCTCTTGCCCCCCCCCATTCCGACGCCTATGATTGTGACCTAGGGCCTAATTCAGACCTGATCGCTAGCAAGCGACTTTTGCACTGCTGCGATCAGATAGTCGCCGCCTAGAGGGGGAGTGTATTTTAGCTGTGAAAGTGTACAAACGCATGTGTAGCAGAGCTGTACAAACAGCTTACTCAGGACTTACTCAGCCGCTGCGATCACATCAGCCTGTCCTGGACCGGAAATTGACGTCAGGAACCCTCCCTGCAAACGCATGGACATGCCTGCATTTTTCCAGACAGTCCTTGAAAACGGTCAGTTGACACCCACAAACGGCTTCTTCCTGTCAAACTCCTTGCGATCACCCGTGCGAACGGATCCGTTGCTCAAACCCATCGCTGAGCTGCGATCCACTATGTACCCATGGGACACGCCTGCGCATTGCGGTGCATATGCATGTGCAGTTTGGACCTGATCGTCCGCTGTGCGAAAACGCAGCCTAGCGATCAGGTCTGAATTACCCCCCTAATTATAATAGAATATTTTATCAGTTCCCATTAATTGTTGTCTTGGCCCTAAACAGCTCTTGTTAAACTAATATATTGTTAGCTGATTCCAATATTGTGTTAGTTAGTGTTATACACTTCAGTAGTAAAAATTAGGTAGGTATAATACAGTTGTCACGTTAATTATCCAATCAATATTTGTTTAGTTGTTGCTAAAAATACCTCAAAGGTACAATTACCATTCAAAAGTGAAAAAATATCGCCGCTATTAAACAAGGTGTTACAGTATAATTATACAATGTGTACTTGTGCAATCTTATACCCATGCACAATTACAGTACCACTTGGCTGTGAAAAATTGTCAATGCTATTGATTGGAATGTATCCTAGTGTCCCAATGGTCAGCATTGATGAAATATTAATTCCCTCAAGTGTTAATTAGCAGCAGGATTACACATCCTAGATTTAAGCTGGAAGTAATTTATCTGAATTATATTATGTCCTTTACCTATTTAGTAATAGCAGGACCTAACCGACCCTTGTATAATATCTGTTCTTATTGGCTGATGTTACACTCATATAAATTGTATCAGACCATCTATCACTAATATATTTGTGGTGCTTGTGTCGAAGAACATGCCCTGTTCCTTTGGAGTTTAAGAACCATTTGTCTACAGACATGTTAGGATTAAAATCTTTAGTAGGTGGACCATTCATGTTGATCATCATCAGATCACCTAAACTTTCTTCTTGCAGTGAGATAGCTTATTTTTATCAAGATTCATTAGACTGAATCCTTTCTCACAGGACACAGTTGAGACCGGCAACACAGACAGTGCATATCAATCTTCCCAAATCTGGAAATCTCTCATTATCAGTGAGTTCTAGCTTGAGAAGGTCACTCAGATTTTTTTAAATTGCCAATAACTTTAAATATATACCACTTGTTAAGTAGAGAAGTTTCACAGAAATCACATTTTTCTCCTCCTGACAGACATTCTTTTAAAATGAGGCACTATTTTTTTCTAGAACACCTTAACTTACCATCTGCTTTCTCTTGCCATATGAATGTGTCAGAAATTGAAGTGCACTTCTCAATATCTTGCATGGACACTAATCTCTTTTTTAAGTATTTAACTGCATTTTCAATTAAGTTTTCTTTTTCCATTTGGACAGCAGATGATACTGAACTACTTATATTGTGCAGCTGAACAACTTGATACATGCCAGTCAGGAAGGCATTACTGATAAATATATCTTCATATACTCCATGCAGAGGCATCACCGGGTGTGGTGACACCTGGTGTGCACTCTGGATCACTCGCGCACCGGAGCCGCGTCAGTGTGGAAAAGAGAGAGTGGGCACACATGAAGGTGGTGTGTTCATACAAAGGGGGACATGTGTCCTCTTATTAATTAAGATTTTTGAAAAAACAACAACATTTGTTTGTAGTGGCTCAGATTAAGTACTAAATTACACTGTTGTTCGATTTTCTAATTTACCATGTGTTGTATAAATGCGTCACCAACAGGACTAGAGGCAGGGGCTGATCCAGAAGAAAATGATAGGGGGGCACCATGGAAGGGGCAAGTACATTTGCGTGCGGCTTCGGTGTATGTGAGGTGGCGCTTCTTATACAATGCCCACAGTTGTAGCGCTCATTATGCAATGTCCACTGTACTGGTAGTGCCCCTTATATAGACCCCATAGTAGTGGTGCCCCTTATGCAATGCCCGTATTGCACCCAGTAGTAATGTTGCCTGTAGTAATGCCCCCAGTCATTTAGCACCCTAGTAGTTATGCCCCCAGTGGTAATGCCCCTGCAGTTATGACCCCAGTAGTTTACCCCCCCCCTTTAGTTTAGCCTCCCAGTGGTAATGCCCCCAGTAGTTTGCCTGCTTGTAGTTTAGCCACCAGTAGTAATGCCCCCCTGTAGTTTGCCCCATTGTAGTTTAGCCCCTGTAGTTATGCCCCCAATGTAGTTTAGCCCCCAATGTAGTTTAGCCCCCAGTAGTAATGCCCCCAGTAGTTTGGCCCCTGTAGTTATCCCCCAGTAGTTTGGCCCCTGTAGTTATGCCCCCCTGTAGTTTAGCCCCCAAGTAGTAATGCCCCTGTAGTTACGCCGCCAGTAGTAATGCCCCTGTAGGATCGCCGCCAGTAGTAATGCCCTCCTGTTGTTTGCCCCCAGTAGTTAGCCCCTTTGTAGTTGCTCCCCAGTAATAATGTCCCCCAGTAGTGTGCCCCCAGTAGATGCCAGTAATAATGTCCCTAAGTAGTAATGCCCCCTAGGTGTTTGCCCCCAATAGATGACCCCCCCAGTAGTAATGCCCCCAGTAGATGGCCCCCAGTAATAATGCCCCCAGTTGTAATACACCCAGTAGATGCCACCAGTAATAATGTCCCCCAGTAGTTTGCCCCCAGTAGATTATCCCCAGTAAAAATGTCCCCCAGTAGCTGCCACCAGTAGTAATGCCCCCAATAGATGACCCCCCAGTACTAATGCCCCAGTAGATGCCCCCCAGTAATAATGCCACCAGTAGTTTGCCCCCAGTAGTAATGCCCCCCCAGTAGTAATGCCCCCAGTAATAATGCCCCCAGTAGTTTGCCACCAGTAGTAATGCCCTCCCCAGTAGTAATGCCCCTTGTTGATGCCCCCAGCAGTAATGCCCCTTGTTGATGCCCCCCAGTAGTAATGCCCCCAGTAGATGCTCCCCCAGTAATAATGCCCCCCCCCAGTAGTAATGTCCCTTGTTGATGCACCTCAGTAGTAATGTCCCCCCCATAGTTTGCCCCCAGTAGATGCCCCCCACTGCACTGAGGAAGAGAAAACAGAACATACTTACCGATCCCCGTTCCCGCTTCCAGACCGCTGCAGTCCTTCTCCCTGGGCATCCGCTCCTAAGTCAGTTCTATGAGAGAGACATCATGACTGACGTCTCTCCCATAGCACACGCCGCACAGTGACAGCGCCGGAAGCCGGAGCTCAGTACTGAGCTCCTGCCTCCGGCTGCCGCTGTGCAGGGAGACGGGCGCCCGCTGGTAACACAATCTCAGCGGGCTCCCGTCATCTCCCTCTGCGGCGCCGGCGCTGGTGGGGATGGAGGCCACAAATGACAGGGGGGGCACGGGCCCGAGTGCCCCCCCCCCTGGATCCGCCACTGACTACAGGCCCTTCAGTAAAATCTGCCACTGCAGTGAGCCAGTACTGGCTACACTGTGACTGGCACTGACTTCTTATTGGAAGTCCTACCTGCCAGTCAGCTGCAGGACAGACAGCACCATGGGGAGGTGTTTCCTCCCCATGGGACTGCCAGAGCGGCTGCGATTAGCAAAGAGCTGGCTAACTGTAGGAAGCCACTCAATACCTGATCATAAGCCTTAGTCAGTGTCTATGGGATGCAGCCGATGCAGTCCATAGAAGCTGCCAGTTTGCACTTTCGCAATCAAGCCATAGTTTGTGCGCATGCGCCCTATCAGCTCCTTTGTGCAAGTACCGGGACCCAGCCGGCAGCAGGGGCTATTTCTCCTTCTCCTCCTGACCAGGCAGCAAGGCCAGTGGCAGCCCTAGTATATATGGGCTATTCAGTATTAACTATTCAGCGAATAGAAAAGGATCTCTTGAATACATATACTGCACTAATCCTTACAACTGGGCTACTCTACAATATTGGATTTAGATTTTCCTATATGACTTTGTTTAAACCTTGGGTTTGAAATTTTGCCTTTACCAACTCCAGTTTCGGATTTGGTTACTCGCAATGTCCAGTTTCTGCCGTGTACATGACTGGTTATGCTTCGAAACTTTGAAAGCTGCTTTACACCGCTCAACTCAAGTTACCTTGCACTGTTGTGATATTTTTTGTAAATTTACACTGTTATTGTTTGATTAGTTGTACCAGTTTTAGTTCTTTGAACGCATTGTTTCTACATTAGTTCATTGGGTTCTTCCAAGACTGTTTGCACTACTCCATGAGTTGTTTTAAATATATTCAGATATTTGCCTAACTCTCTTAGCAATAGATTTGTTGAGTTAAATTTGTAATTCCTTGTGTTTCTGTTGTTCATATTACCATTGCTCGAAAGATGGGGAAATCTAACAAAATACCCCGTAAATCCAGTTTCACATGTGATGTTCTTCCTGCTTCGATACTAGCCCCCACTGATTCCTCTCCCTCCACCTCCTCCCCTGAAAGCCCCCCTATATATGTATCTACTCGGGAACTCTCCCTGGTTGCAGCACCACAGATAGAGAAAAAACTTGATGCAATTCAGTCATCAATTAACACTATTCCTGCCCATTTGAAATCCAATACAAAACAACTCAATGAAGTTGAATGACGCACGAGTGATAACGAAGATAGAATTGTAGTTCTCCAAAATACTACTTAGGGAACAGCCTCAGCATATCCCATCTATTGAATTTAAGTAGGATGATTTAGATTTTTGGTTCAGTGAAATACCTGAGCATATTAAAGGGGTCAACTTGATGGACCTCCTCAGTATGAATATCATCCAAATTGTTAATGTCCTTACAACTTCTGGTACTGTCTTAATTGAAATGGTCCTGATGGCTCATAATAGACTGGTTATTGACAAGTTTTGAAATTATTATTATTATTTACCTTTATATAGCTCCACAAGGGATCCGCAGCGCCCAGTTACAGAGTACATATATAAAAATGCAAACCAAGAAAACAGTGACTTACAGTTCATGACAATATAGGACAAGTACAGGGTATATAAACATATCTGCACCTGTATACGACACTGAAATAAGTATTAGCGTAAAGGAACCAAGGGATTTGGTGCCTTCAAAGTGAGCATGGAGTAGAAGATGGTTTAAGAAATAGAAGGAAAGGCACATGAGGGAAGAGGGCCCAGCTTGTGAGAGCTTATACTCTAAAAGGGTAGGGGGGAAGGAAAGACACAGATGGGGTTGACAGTGAAACTGGAACAGAGGGTTACGATGAGAGTTGGCTGGGTTTGCTGAAGAAGTGTGTCTTGAGAACCCGTTTAATGTTTAATGTTTTGTAGAGAGGTGGAGAGTCTGATAGAGAGAGGTACACAATTCCAGAGATAGGGAGCAGCACATGAAAAATCTATGAGGTAGGAGTGGAAGGAGGTAATCAGTAGGCAGGAGAGGTAGCATGTGGGAGTGTAAAGAGAGATAAGGTCAGATATGTGAATGGGACAGGAGTGGGTGAGGGCTTTGTAAGTGGGTGTGAGAAGCTTGTGGCAAATTATCGTGGCAAAGAAAATATTTTGTTCTCCTATTGAAAACAATGCACCCTAATGGTGCGATACTTCAACATCCTGATTGTCTGCTCACTGTCATCCAAAAAATGCAAGGAATTCCCTCCTATTTACAAATATTTGAGAATAATAGCAGGGTTGTCTTTCTTTAACCGGCTAAACTGAGAGTTATAAATGGTGGAAAATCCACTGTGTAGATCTTCTCCTGGCCAGAAACCATTTTTGAAATCCCTTCTTCTACACCTTCTAGCAATCTACCCCCAAATAGATTGAAACTTTGTATTCCATTTTTTTACATTATTATTTTTTTTTTTTTTTTTTATTCTGGTTCCACTTCTGTAGTTGAACTTAATATTGGTAACTTATACTGTATTATGTAACCTTATGAAATTTCTCCTACATTATTTTTCTGCATATTTATTTTATTGTTTCTTTTGCTTTTGCTTTCCTTCTTACCTTTTTATATTCCCTTTCCCATTTTTCCTTATCCTATATTGAGCCATGTGCGCTTTTACAGTAACTGTCATTTTGTATTACATACTGTGGCGGGACAGGGTAGTTATTGATAGAGATGTGCACCGGAAATTTTTCGGGTTTTGTGTTTTGGTTTTGGATTCGGCTCCGCGACCTTGTTTCGGATTCGGACGCGTTTTGGCAAAACCTCCCTGAAAATTTTTTGTCGGATTCGGGTGTTTTTTTACAAAACAACCTCAAAAACAGCTTAAATCATAGAATTTGGGGGTAATTTTTATCCCATAGTATTATTAACCTCAATAACCACAATTTCCACTCATTTCCAATCTATTCTGAACACCTCAATATTATTTTTAGTCCTAAAATTTGCACCACGGTCGCTGGATGACTAAGCTAAGCGACCCACGTGGCCGGCACAAACACCTGGCGCATCTAGGAGTGGCATTGCAGTGTCAGACAGGATGGCACTTAAAAAAATTAGCCCCAAACATCACATGATGCAAAGATAAATAATAAAAAAAGAGGTGCAAGATGGAATTGTCCTTGGGCCCTCCCACCCACCCTTATGTTGTATAAACAGGACATGCACACTTTAACAAACCCATCATTTCAGTGACAGGGTCTGCCACACGACTGTGGCTGAAATGACTGGTTGGTTTGGGCCCCCACCAATAAAGAAGCAATCAATCTCTCTTTGCACAAACTGGCTCTACAGAGGCAAGATGTCCACCTCCTCCTCATCCTCCGATTCATCACCCTTTTCACTGTGTACATTCCCCTCCTCACAGAGTATTAATTCGTCCCCACTGGAATCCACCATCTCAGGTCCCTGTGTACTTTCTGGAGGCAATTGCTGGTGAATGTCTCCACGGAGGAATTGATTATAATTCATTTTGATGAACATCATCTTCTCCACATTTTGTGGAAGTAACCTCGTACGCCGATCGCTGACAAGGTGACCGGCTGCACTAAACACTCTTTCAGAGTACACACTGGAGGGAGGGCAACTTAGGTAAAATAAAGTCAGTTTGTGCAAGGGCCTCCAAATTGCCTCTTTTTCCTGCCAGTATACGTACGGACTGTCTGACGTGCCTACTTGGATGCGGTCACTCATATAATCCTCCACCATTCTTTCAATGGTGACAGAATCATATGCAGTGACAGTAGATGACATGTCAGTAATCATTGGCAGGTCCTTCAGTCCGGACCAGATGTCAGCACTCGCTCCAGACTGCCCTGCATCACCGCCAGCGGGTGAGCTCGGAATTCTTAGCCTTTTCCTCGCAGCCCCAGTAGCGGGAGAATGTGAAGGAGGAGCTGTTGGCGGGTCACGTTCCGCTTGACTTGACAAGTGTCTCACCATCAGGTCTTTGAACATCTGCAGACTTGTGTCTGCCGGAATGAGAGATACAACGTAGGCTTTAAACCTAGGATCGAGCACGGTGGCCAAAATGTAGTGCTCTGATTTCAACAGATTGACCACCCGTGAATCCTGGTTAAGCGAATTAAGGGCTCCATCCACAAGTCCCACATGCCTAGCGGAATCGCTCCGTTTTTGCTCCTCCTTCAATCTCTCCGGCTTCTTCTGCAAAAGCCTGATGAGGGGAATGACCTGACTCAGGCTGGCAGCGTCTGAACTGAACGTGTGGCAAGTTCAAAGGGTTGCAGAACCTTGTACAACGTTGAAATCATTCTCCACTGCGCTTGAGTCAGGTGCATTCCCCCTCCTTTGCCTATATCGCAGGTAGATGTATAGGCTTGAATGGCCTTTTGCTGCTCCTCCATCCTCTGAAGCATATAGAGGGTTAAATTCCACTTCGTTACCACCTCTTGCTTCAGCTGATGGCGGGGCAGGTTCAGGAGTGTTTGCTGGTGCTCCAGTCTTCGGCACGCGGTGGCTGAATGCCGAAAGTGGCCCGCAATTCTTCGGGTCACAGACAGCATCTCTTGCACACCCCTGTCGTTTTTATAAAAATTCTGCACCACCAAATTCAATGTATGTGCAAAACATGGGACGTGCTGGAATTTGCCCACATGTAATGCACGCACAATATTGGTGGCGTTGTCCGATGTCACAAATCTCCAGGAGAGTCCAATTGGGGTAAGCCATTCTGCGATGATGTTCCTCAGTTTCCGTAAGAGGTTGTCAGCTGTGTGCCTCTAATGGAAAGCGGTGATACAAAGCGTAGCCTGCCTAGGAACGAGTTGGCGTTTGCGAGATGCTGCTACTGGTGCCGCCGCTGCTGTTCTTGCTGTTCTACCCAGTGGGCTGTCACAGTCATATAGTCCTGAGTCTGCCCTGCTCCACTTGTCCACATGTCCGTGGGTAAGTGGATATTGGGTACAACTGCATTTTTTAGGACACTGGTGACTCTTTTTCTGACATCTGTGTACATTCTCGGTATCGCCTGCCTAGAGAAATGGAACCTAGATGGTATTTGGTACTGGGGACACAGTACCTCAAGCAATTCTCTAATTCCCTGTGAATTAACGGTGGATACCGGACACACGTTTAACACCACCGCAGCTGCCAAGACCTGAGGTATCCGCTTTGCAGAAGGATGACTGCTGTGATATTTCATCTTCCTCGCAAAGGACTGTTGGACAGTCAATTGCTTACAGGAAGTAGTACAAGTGGTCTTCCGACTTTCCCTCTGGGATGGCGATCGACTCCCAGCAGCAACAACAGCAGTGTCAGCAGCAGTAGGCGTTACACTCAAGGATGCATCGGAGGAATCCCAGGAAGGAGAGGACTCATCAGACTTGCCAGTGACATGGCCTGCAGGACTATTGGCTTTCCTGTCTAAGGAGGAAATTGACACTGAGGGAGTTGGTGGTTTGGTTTGCAGGAGCTTGGTTACAAGAGGAAGGGATTTAGTTGTCAGTGGACTGCTTCCGCTGTCATCCAAAGTTTTTGAACTTGTCAATGACATCTGATGAATGCGCTCCAGGTGACGTATAAGGGAGGATGGTCCTAGGTGGTTAACATCCTTACCCCTACTTATTACAGATTGACAAAGGCAACAAACGGCTTGACACCTGTTTTCCGCATTTCTGTTAAAATAATTCCACACCGAAGAGGTGGATTTTTTTTGTAATTTGACCAGGCATGTCAATGGCCATATTCGTCCCACGGACAACAGGTGTCTCCCCGGGTGCCTGACTTAAACAAACCACCTCACCATCAGAATCCTCCTTGTCAATTTCCTCCTCAGCGCCAGCAACACCCATATCCTCATCCTGGTGTACTTCAACAGTGACATCTTCAATTTGTCTATCAGGAACTGGACTGCGGGTGCTCCTCCCAGCACTTGCAGGGGGCGTGCAAATGGTGGAAGGCGCCACCTCTCCCCATCCAGTGTTGGGAAGGTCAGGCATCGCAACCGACACAATTGGACTCTCCTTGGGGATTTGTGATTTAGTAGAACGCACAGTTCTTTGCTGTGCTTTTGCCAGCTTAAGTCTTTTCATTTTTCTAGTGGGAGGATGAGTGTTTCCATCCTCATGTGAAGCTGAACCACTAGCCATGAACATAGGCCAGGGCCTCAGCTGTTCCTTGCCACTCCGTGTCGTAAATGGCATATTGGCAAGTTTACGCTTCTCCTCAGACGCTTTTAATTTAGATTTTTGGGTCATTTTACTGAACTTTTGTTTTTTTGATTTTACATGCTCTCTACTATGACATTGGGCATCGGCCTTGGCAGACGACGTTGATGGCATTTCATCGTCTCGGCCATGACTAGTGGCAGCAGCTTCAGCACGAGGTGGAAGTGGATCTTGATCTTTCCCTATTTTACCCTCCACATTTTTGTTCTCCATCTTTTAATGTGTGGAATTATATGCTGGTAATATATCAATAGCAATGGCCTACTGTACCGTACTGCTATATATATAGAACTGGAGAGATAGGGGTACCGGTGACAAGTGCGGCTAAAAACAGTAGTTTGATGTGCTTAAAAGTAAAAGCCAAAAGATGTTATAAAATTATAAAAACAAGTTTTAATATATATGAGAGTAAATACAGGTTAAAAAATAGTGTAAAATACAAGAAAATGTTTTTTTTTTCCATATAAAAGACCATATGAAAAGTATAAAAGGATAGGAATTCAGACTTAACTTGAAATCAGTGGGTGGTCAGTACAGACCCAACGTGTTTCGTCTCATCATACTTCTTCAAGGGGTAGGGACAGAATGAAGCTGCATGTCTATTTATACCCATATTACTTAGTTAGGGGGTTGTGACATCATAATAGATCATGTGATATAATTATACAATAAGCGTTAAGAAAGCTCATTTGCAACATAGCTGGGGTGAGAACCAGGTCAGATATAACTATTAGCAGTAAAAATGAGTTGTTTACAAAGGTTTAAAAACGTTTAAAACAGTCCAGAGTGTGATTAGGAGTCACTTCTGCCACACTTCCGGTGACGTAGGACTCCGCTCGGCACTTCCGCCCCACTTCCGGCGGCGACTGCGCATGCGCCAGCGGCGGCTCCAGGCTTCACAGGTCCCCTTGCGCATGCGCCCACGGCCGTTCTGAGCTGCTCCTAAAACAGAGGGAGGTGTTCTGACTTCTTGAGCTCCATCAAAAAGGATCCATTTTGTGTGGGATTCTTTGTATACTTTTGAGTGAGGCTGCGGCGGCCATCTTTAAGTGGATAAGCAGACAATCCTAGGATCCAGGCACATCGGTTTCCATAGCAACGGGATTACATACATGGAGTAATAGAAACAAATGGTAATGTCAAAGTATAGTGGTATATATGCATATTAAAGGCACAGTTTCCATGGCAACAACTCTAAAATCAAATAATAATAATAATAATAGTAATAATTTTATTTATATAGCGCTCTTTCTCCAATAGGACTCAAGGCGCTTAACAGATACATAGCATAATATAGTACAGAAAATAATGAAGTACAGAACAGATTTTCATAAAATACAGAAGCATGGAGATACTAAAGGGATAATTATGGGAATGCTTGAGTAAAAAGGAAAGTCTTGAGTCTACTTTTGAAGGATTCTATAGTTGGGGCCTCTCGCACTGTCCGGGGAAGTGAGTTCCATAGAGTCGGAGCCGCATGACTAAAAGCTCGACCCCCAGATGAATTACGGGAGATTCAAGGTACTGCTAAAAGTCCTTCATCTACAGATCGCAGTAATCGAGTGGGGCAGTATGGGGTCAGTAGCTGCTAAAAGTCCTTCATCTACAGATCGCAGTAATCGAGTGGGGCAGTATGGGGTCAGTAGCTGCTAAAAGTCCTTCATCTACAGATCGCAGTAATCGAGTGGGGCAGTATGGGGTCAGTATATTATATTTAACCCTTGCCAGTGTGCTAAAATTGCTAGTGCAATATACTGGGTGAATCTATAAGTGGCCTAAATTATTAAAAGAAAAATCAACAATGATAATAATAATAATAATAATAGTGCAAATGTGACCATTAGGCTTATCTACATGATAAGGCCCGTGACTATTGTTTATTGTATTAAGAATATGTAACAGGTATATGAGAACAGGTGTGTGTAAAAGTACGTCAAAAAGACCAGTGCGTCCGAATATTATTATTCAGTGATATTAAAAAACTACCAAAATACGTGATTCTATTGGTGCTGTTATTTGGTCAGTATTCATTGGAAATCGTCTGTCATCATTACTGTACCTGATCTTCCCAGGTAGTCTCCCTCCCTGGTACTGGTCAGGCCCGGACACTGCTTAGCTTCCAAGATCAGGCGAGATTGGGCGTACCAGTGTGGTTTGACTGTACGTGAGTTTTAACAGACACCATGACACCAAAGACCAGGTTATCACCAAAATATGTGATTCTGTTTTGGTGCTGCTATTTGGTCAATGTTTATTAGACATCGACTGTCATCCTTACAGTACCCGATCTTCCCAGGTAGTCTCCCTCCCTGGTACTGGTCAGGCCCAGACACTGCTATATATATATATATATATATATATATATAAAGAAATGAAGTGCATGAGAGCGCCTAATAGTGTTTGAAAATTGTCAAATCAATTCACCATGTGAAAAAGTGCAAAGTGTAAATTTAAAAAAGAAACGACTTAGCTTCCTTGGGAAACTGCTTCAGTCTGATGACACTTTTGAGACATGTAAAATAGAAAAATCCAACATAGTGTGTACTGTTTAAATGGTATACAATGCTCCAAAAGTTTAGGGGCCTTGCTGGTCCCAATATAAATAAAAGAACTGGATGAGCAATTCCAATTCAAATAGATAGGAGCTATACACAATTATAATACATAAACAATAATTTTAATATATAATATCTCCTGAAGCCAATGTAGGTATCAAACGTACAAGATAAAAATGAATGAACAGCTTATCTATCCATAGATAAAAATTCACAAGGTGAGCAGCAGCCCAATCCTGTTAGCACGTAAACAAATGTCCTGAAGCAAATGCAGGTAGCATACGTACAGAATAAATAGTTTAAAATGGCTTATCTGTCCATTCAAGGAAGTCAAGGGTGAGTAGTGAGTCCCGGTCCCGACGCGTTTCGTCCTGTAGCATAGGACTTCATCAAGGGGATACTCAGTGGGAGAGCAGCAGGATATTTATAAGGTAGACAATTGATCACATGTCTACCAGGAAGTGGACATCACTTCCTGTGAGTACTGGAGAGTGTTTCTTATTACATTATTCCGCATAAACTGACTCTAATAAATATCATTGCAATACATGTATATACATAGGGACAAACATATATATTAACATCACACAAAAATTTTATAAATTATGGTCCCTGGAGTGGTAACGGCTCAAATGCGGTCGTGAACCGCATCTTGAACCGCAGAGACGTCACTTCCGCCCGGCGTCATGGAGGACAAAAGTACGACATGTGACCTGCGGCGTGAACCGCAGACGTCACTTCCGCCGGACACTGTGAGGAATCTTTCGGCGGTGACGCGCAGTCTTTCGCGTCACTGATGTTACACAGAGAGTTCAGGGTTCATGTGGGTGACACGCACGTTACTTCCGTTATAGCTGGAACGCACAGCCATCTTCCATCTGATTGATTCAGTAATATCTTGCTGGTATTTTCGCCGTGGAACGCACGACCATTTTAGCTCTAGCTTAACAGAGACTCAGTATTATACAGATGGTAGTACATGGATAAAAGTAGAAACTTTTTAAAAGTATATATTTGTTGAAGAGTGAATTGGTATAAATAAATAACACATAAATAGCTTAGTAAATGATCTCTGGTAGGTGGAAGGTGAAACAGTGATGGTGAATGAAGTGCAAAGATATAAATATAAAATTAAATAAATATGAACAGAAAATGACTATAAAAAGGGTGCGATCTCAAACCCCTCATTAAATCCAAGGGGAGCCATTGTCTTTAATTCAAAAATCCAGAACATTTCTCTTTTGGATAGTTTATTTAGAATGTCTCCACCCCTTTCGCCAAGATTGACAATTTCAATGCCTTTGAAGGTCATGTCTTCAGGGTTGGAGTGATGGAATTCATGAAAATGTCTATAAATTGCATGTGTGGTGATTTTATTTTTAATGTTCCTTACATGTTCTTGTATGCGTAGTTTAAGGACTCTCTTCGTTTTTCCAACGTACTTCAGTCCGCACGGACATTCCAAAAGATAAATCACCATTAAAGAGTTGCAGTTTATGAAGTGTTTAATGGTGTATTCGCGAGAATTGTCATTATTGGAAAACTTCTTCCGATTGCGGTGCACCAATTTGCAGATATTACAACTCCCACATTTATAACAGCCTTGGCACGGCTTGCTTTGTATTGATGTGGTAGATTTCAAGAGACTGGGTGCCAGAATCTCTTTGAGACTACTGGTTTTCCTAAAGACCACTTGGGGTTTTGGAGGCAAGACTTCTCTTAAGACTGGGTCCATCATTAGAATATTCCAGTGTTTATTCAGGGATTGTCGGATGATTTTTTCGTGACAGTTATATGTAGTGATGAATGGTACCGTGATAGTTCTCTCTACTCCTTCTGCTTCTGTCTTTCGTGGAGGCTTATGTGTAGTCCTGGTTTTCACAAGGGCTTTTTCAATAACATCCTCTGGATATTCCCTTTCTTTGAAACGTTCAGCATAAATTTTCAGTTGTGAGTCTTGATCCTCTTTTTGGCTACAGTTTCTTTGGACCCGGTTAAATTGTGAGTACGGAATATTGGTTTTCCAGCTCTGCTGATGGCAACTCTTAAAGTGTAAGTAGTCTGTTGACAGACCAGACTATGTGAAAGAGGCATTACGCCTCCTGAATGATACCAATTCATATAAGAAACTACAACATGATCCCACCACACAATATGTAGATGAACTAAGAACTATGCTAGTACACTATCTACGTTGTAATGTACTTAATAAAGAAGAATATCAATTTCTGATGACATCTTCCCCGGTCATTCCAATCTTCTATTTCCTACTCAAAATACATAAGAACCTTCAAAACCCTCCTGGAAGACCGATCATAGCAGGAATCGACTCACTCACGTCGCATCTGTCCGAATATATAGATGTTTTCCTAAGTAAATATGTCTCTAAACTTCCATCCTACCTTAAGGATACTAAAAGTATACTGGACGCTCTTAAAGATGGCGTATGGAAGGAGACATATTGGTGGGTGACAATAGATGTCGAAAGCCTCTACACCTGTATTGTCCATGACATTGGAGTTCAAGCTTGCAAGAAATACCTTGATAGAGATACAGAGATGACACAGGTCCACAAAGAAGCCATTTGTGACTTTATAAGGTTTATTTTAAGTCATAACTATTTCAGATTCCAAGATTCCTTTTTTCTGCAGACATGTGGGACAGCTATGGGGACAATTTTTGCCCCCAGCTTCGCTAATTTACTGATGGGGAGCTGGGAAGAAGAACACATTTACACTAACAACCCATTCCTGAGCCAACTGATAATATATAAAAGATATATAGATGATATTATCATTATCTGGGACGGCACCGAATCATCCTTTTTGGAATTCTTCAGGAAAATGTCTTTCAACCAATTTAATCTAAAATTCACTGAGAAACATGACCAAATCCAAATTGAGTTCCTTGATTTGATACTTTCTTCAAAGGAATCTAAAATCACTACATGTAACCATATCAAAAAGGTCGACACCAACAGCTACTTACACTTTAAGAGTTGCCATCAGCAGAGCTGGAAAACCAATATTCCGTACTCACAATTTAACCGGGTCCAAAGAAACTGTAGCCAAAAAGAGGATCAAGACTCACAACTGAAAATTTATGCTGAACGTTTCAAAGAAAGGGAATATCCAGAGGATGTTATTGAAAAAGCCCTTGTGAAAACCAGGACTACACATAAGCCTCCACGAAAGACAGAAGCAGAAGGAGTAGAGAGAACTATCACGGTACCATTCATCACTACATATAACTGTCACGAAAAAATCATCCGACAATCCCTGAATAAACACTGGAATATTCTAATGATGGACCCAGTCTTAAGAGAAGTCTTGCCTCCAAAACCCCAAGTGGTCTTTAGGAAAACCAGTAGTCTCAAAGAGATTCTGGCACCCAGTCTCTTGAAATCTACCACATCAATACAAAGCAAGCCGTGCCAAGGCTGTTATAAATGTGGGAGTTGTAATATCTGCAAATTGGTGCACCGCAATCGGAAGAAGTTTTCCAATAATGACAATTCTCGCGAATACACCATTAAACACTTCATAAACTGCAACTCTTTAATGGTGATTTATCTTTTGGAATGTCCGTGCGGACTGAAGTACGTTGGAAAAACGAAGAGAGTCCTTAAACTACGCATACAAGAACATGTAAGGAACATTAAAAATAAAATCACCACACATGCAATTTATAGACATTTTCATGAATTCCATCACTCCAACCCTGAAGACATGACCTTCAAAGGCATTGAAATTGTCAATCTTGGCGAAAGGGGTGGAGACATTCTAAATAAACTATCCAAAAGAGAAATGTTCTGGATTTTTGAATTAAAGACAATGGCTCCCCTTGGATTTAATGAGGGGTTTGAGATCGCACCCTTTTTATAGTCATTTTCTGTTCATATTTATTTAATTTTATATTTATATCTTTGCACTTCATTCACCATCACTGTTTCACCTTCCACCTACCAGAGATCATTTACTAAGCTATTTATGTGTTATTTATTTATACCAATTCACTCTTCAACAAATATATACTTTTAAAAAGTTTCTACTTTTATCCATGTACTACCATCTGTATAATACTGAGTCTCTGTTAAGCTAGAGCTAAAATGGTCGTGCGTTCCACGGCGAAAATACCAGCAAGATATTACTGAATCAATCAGATGGAAGATGGCTGTGCGTTCCAGCTATAACGGAAGTAACGTGCGTGTCACCCACATGAACCCTGAACTCTCTGTGTAACATCAGTGACGCGAAAGACTGCGCGTCACCGCCGAAAGATTCCTCACAGTGTCCGGCGGAAGTGACGTCTGCGGTTCACGCCGCAGGTCACATGTCGTACTTTTGTCCTCCATGACGCCGGGCGGAAGTGACGTCTCTGCGGTTCAAGATGCGGTTCACGACCGCATTTGAGCCGTTACCACTCCAGGGACCATAATTTATAAAATTTTTGTGTGATGTTAATATATATGTTTGTCCCTATGTATATACATGTATTGCAATGATATTTATTAGAGTCAGTTTATGCGGAATAATGTAATAAGAAACACTCTCCAGTACTCACAGGAAGTGATGTCCACTTCCTGGTAGACATGTGATCAATTGTCTACCTTATAAATATCCTGCTGCTCTCCCACTGAGTATCCCCTTGATGAAGTCCTATGCTACAGGACGAAACGCGTCGGGACCGGGACTCACTACTCACCCTTGACTTCCTTGAATGGACAGATAAGCCATTTTAAACTATTTATTCTGTACGTATGCTACCTGCATTTGCTTCAGGACATTTGTTTACGTGCTAACAGGATTGGGCTGCTGCTCACCTTGTGAATTTTTATCTATGGATAGATAAGCTGTTTATTCATTTTTATCTTGTACGTTTGATACCTACATTGGCTTCAGGAGATATTATATATTAAAATTATTGTTTATGTATTATAATTGTGTATAGCTCCTATCTATTTGAATTGGAATTGCTCATCCAGTTCTTTTATTTATATTGGGACCAGCAAGGCCCCTAAACTTTTGGAGCATTGTATACCATTTAAACAGTACACACTATGTTGGCTTTTTCTATTTTACATGTCTCAAAAGTGTCATCAGACTGAAGCAGTTTCCCAAGGAAGCTAAGTCGTTTCTTTTTTAAATTTACACTTTGCACTTTTTCACATGGTGAGTTGATTTGACAATTTTCAAACACTATTAGGCGCTCTCATGCACTTCATTTCTTTACATTTTATCCATATACTGGGCACGAGCTGCCACCCATAAATTCATGGGGGTGTTAAAACATTTTTCTTTCAATCAAATATTTTGTCACCTAAGCACATCCATTATACTTTAGCTTGTGTGTCATTTAGGATCAGCATTGGCGCTATTCTCTATTTTTTATATATATATATATATATATATATATATATATATAGACGCCTCGTTCAAACAGCAGCGGCACTCGTGGGATTTGTAGTCAAAACAAACGTGTATTTCACATCAAATAGGCTATTTGATGTGAAATACACGTTTGTTTTGACTACAAATCCCACGAGTGCCGCTGCTGTTTGAACGAGGCGCCTACATCATTTATTCCAGAAGGCACCGGGGTGTCATTTACTGAGGGGCGAGTGCCGGTCCGTCCAAAGTCTCTCTCTCTCTCTCTCTCTCTCTATATATATATATATATATATATATATATATATACTCGTGGTCAGCAAAATTCTGCACTGTCCTCCTACTATATACTGCGCACAACTACAATGCAGCACAGATATGGATAGTATACTTGACGACACAGAGGTAGAGCAATGGACTACTGTACCGTACTGCTATGTATATATATATATATATATATATATATATATATATATACTGGTGGTCAGCAAAATTCTGCACTGTCATCCTACTATATACTGCGCACAACTACAATGCAGCACAGATATGGATAGTATACTTGACAACACAGAGGTAGAGCAATGGACTACTGTACCGTACTGCTATATATATACTGGTGGTCAGCAAAATTCTGCACTGTCCTCCTACTATATATTGCGCACAACAACAATGCAGCACAGATGTGGATAGTATACTTGACGACACAGAGGTAGAGCAATGGACTACTGTACCGTACTGCTATATATATACTGGTGGTCAGCAAAATTCTGTACTGTCCTCCTACTATATACTGTGCACAACTACAATGCAGCACAGATATGGATAGTATACTTGACGACACAGAGGTAGAGCAATGGACTACTGTACCATACTGATATATATATATATATATATATATATATATACTGGTGGTCAGCAAAATTCAGCACTGTCCTACTATATACTGCGCACAACTACAATGCAGCACAGATATGGATAGTATACTTGACGACACAGAGGTAGAGCAATGGACTACTGTACCGTACTGATATATATATAGTGGTGGTCAGCAAAATTCTGCACTGGCCTCCTACTATATACTGCGCACAACTACAATGCAGCACAGATATGGATAGTATACTTGACGACACGGAGGTAGAGCAATGGACTACTATACTGTACTGCTATATATATACTGGTGGTCAGCAAAATTCTGCACTGTCCTACTATATACTGCGCACAACTACAATGCAGCACAGATATGGATAGTATACTTGACGACACAGAGGTAGAGCAATGGACTACTGTACCGTACTGCTATATATATACTGGTGGCCAGCAAAATTCTGCACTGTCCTCCTACTATATACTGCGCACAACTACAATGCAGCACAGATATGGAGCGTTTTCAGGCAGAGAACGTAGATATTTGCAGCACACTGAGTACAGATATTTGCAGCACACTGAACACAGAAACTGAGAGAACGCAGCCACGTCCTCTCGCTATCATCTCCAATGCACAAGTGGAAATGGCGGCGACGCGCGGCTCTTTTTAGGCAATACGAATCTCGCAAGAATACGACAATGGGATGATGACGTTCGGGCGCCTTCGTGTTAACCGAGCAAAGCGGGAAGATCCGAGGCTGCCTCGGAACCGTGTAAAATGGGTGAAGTTCGGGGGGGTTCGAATCTCGAGGAACCGAACCCGGTCATCTCTAGTTATTGATTATATGAATTTGATTTATTTTGTTCAGATGTCTAGGGATGGTAAAGGAGTGTTTGATGCCTACGTTACATCAGCCTAGGTTACATCAGCCTATTTTATAACTTACCTTCAATTTTCTTATATTTATGTCTTGGAACTTAGTGGGGTTAAACTTTGCTATTAAAAGACATAAGGTACTCAGTCATGTAAAAGGTTTCCACCCTGATATTGTTCTATTTCAAGAAACACACTGGTTGAAGGGTCCCCACGCCACTTTAAAAAGCCCATGGATACAGGAATGCATGTGTGCCCTCTATAGTAATAAGGCAAGGGAAGCAGCTGTTTTATTTAAGAAACAATTACTCTACTCTATTACTGACATGATAGCCTATCTGGAGTGCAGGTATTCATATCATAATTTAGGGTGAGAAAGTATCACTCCTCAACTTACTGTATATGGTCTTATTATCCCAATTTTTTTAATCTTTACATAACCATTATAATTTACTCATGAAATATGACACTCTTATTTAATCCTAGGTAGTAACTTTAATCGTCTGCATGACATCACCCTTAGCCAATCAAACCCGCCATTGCCTTCCATCCCCTCACCTAAGAAAGGTACAGTATACTCTTTCTCTGATCACATCATGCAGGGGTTAATGCTTGGAGATTACAAAACGCTTCCAGCTAAGCAGTTACTTTTCCTTCTAGGGTACATGACTTATTTACCAGAATGGATTATATGTTAGCATTAATCATATCTTTATAGAAAACGTTTTTTTATTTCCGACCGTGCCCCTGTGTGCATAGATTTGAAATGTCATAAACTCTTACACAGTTTCTATCTTTGACACTTCCCTTCATATCTTTCGCAAAATGACAATATTTGGACATATCTGAAACTTAAGTGAGAAGAATACTTAGATGATACATCAACCACTGTGATGATCCAGTATTATATTGCAAAGCCTCGAAGGCAGAAATGAGCAAAACGTAACTAAAAGAAAAAAAAAATCATGTAATAATATAATACCTGCTGATTATCACCACTATCTTACTTTTACAACAACTACCAGTAAATCTGCTTATCTTTAACATAAACAAGTATTGGAGGCATTTCTTATACAAAAGCTTTGCTTAAGATGGATTTCATAAAAAATAACTTATTTCTTCAGGGTCCATAGGGCTCCACAGGGGAGACATTGGAGGTGTAGGTGGTGGATAGGACTGAGCATCAAACAGTTAAAGCTTTAAAATATCCCAGTATGCTCTGGTCCTTCCCCCCCATACCCCACACACAACCTGAGGCTAATCAGTTTTGTTTGGGTGCCAGCAGGAACAGGTTCACCGTTAAACCATTCCTCCCAACATTCTTCCTCATGAAAGAGGGACACACGCGCGGCTAAGCCGCGTGCGTTCCCCCAAAGGGTGTGTGGCCTATTAAAAGGGAGCATGGCTCTGCGGGGGACCCACAATCGCGAGCCACACCCCGTTTTCATCAGTGAGGGGGTATGCCCAGCGCTCCGTGAGCTGCTGGCATGCCCCCTCTCCTCCTGTCTCCACTGAATAGACGTTGTGCGCATGCACACAGCGTCTATTCACCGCTGCTCTGCTAAGCAGAGAAGCGAGTCCAGGAGCCTCCCAACTGCCCACCCCCCCACCGCGGGACACTGGGGCCCGCGGGTGGGACAGCGGGACAGTCACAAAAAAACGGGACTGTCCCGCGAAAGTCGGGACAGTTGGGAGGTATGGTTAAACAGTGGGGCCGCTATTAAGCAGTCCAAGCTTTATTTTATGTTTTATTTTATTTATTTTTCTTATTAAACAGAGCTAGCAGTGCTAGGCAGTCCTCTGGACGCCAGCACTGTTGCTCCATCAACCCCCAGCCAGTGCTGCATCTCCAGGCTGCGGTGGGGACCTGGCTAGCATGGCTCAATGGGAGGACCCCGGACTGCAGCCAGAGCATAGGGGGACAGGTACGACGGGTTTGCTGCAGTCCTACCTCCTGTACTGGGAGACAGACGCCACTAGACCACCAGTGCTAACATACTGGCACAGGGTGTTTTCACTTGAGGCCAGGGAACCTGTTGTTGATGCCAGCATAAGGAGGTTAGCCATCTCCCTGCAGCCTCTCCCCCAGCTCAGGGCCCCATTCCACTGTGATCTTCCCACCTCTGAGCTGCTTCTCCCTCACAATCTTACCGCACAGAGACCCACGGCAGCCATTTTTTTTAAGCAGTTACAGGTCTCTGGGAACACTGGGTCCAGTCTCCCTGTATACCTCCCCTAGGAACCAGGTTATACAGTGCTATATGCTACCAACTACTGCTTTCTGTGCAGTTGATTTAGTGCCCATTGCAGTTATTTATATTCTGCATTGTCTGTTGTCTGATATTTTTCTACTGCTAGCTTCCCTTTTGCTTCTCAAACAACCCTAAGAACAGGTTTTTAGGGACTTCACAGCTACCAGTTTTTGTGAAGGTGGCCACAGTACTGTAATTGTTGCACACTGCATAGTGCCATATTGTGTGTTATACTATTCTTGTAGCTATGTCTAGCAAAGGCAAGGGCCACAAGGAGGCTGCTGCTCCTATGCTGGCCTCATGCAAGTTCTGTTTGGTGGTATTTTCCCCTCAGGACATTGTACAGGATGGTGTGCACCCTGCTATATCCCACCTAACCAGCCAGCCCCTCCAGTTCCTGTGTAGAATCCCCCATGGGCTTCTTTTCACAGTTACTAGCACAGTAAGCTGACCCCCTAGAAACCCCTGCAGTGGCTGCCCCTATGGGATTCCCCTAGCTGGTGCACCTTACTATATCAGTCACAGTTATGCCCCTTCCCTGTGATGTTAGTGTATTAGAATGCTTAATATTTGTAGACACTCCCTTACTAATCTGTGTAAGCCTGAATCTTCAGTGATGGTCCCTGGGACCAGGGGGATGCTGGGAAGTGGGTGGTCCAGTGTGCAGTGTGTCTGGAGTTGGTGATGGAATAAACAGCACAGGAGTGAACTCACATGTCTCTGTGTCCTAATGACTGGATTTACAAACACATGAACAAAACATGGTGTCAGAAGAAGTTTAACTTGGACTGTTAGTGCTCTCAGAGTGTGAAAGAATCCTGCAGCAGTCTGTGGCTGTGATAGTGTCTGCAAAGCCTGCCGTGTGCTCCTCTCTTCAAACAGTGAGTAACCATGGATAAACTAGCTCCTCCAACCGGCATGCTGATATCTGGTAACTTGTCTGAAAACTGGAAAAGATTTAAGCAAAGGTTTAATATATATCTTGCTGCATGTGGAGCTGATACAGAGGCTGACAAAACAAAGGCATCCATTTTCCTCCATGTGATAGGAGAGGATGTGCTGGACATTTATAATAGTTTTCAGTTTGATGAGGGGCAGAATATGGTGCTATCTTCTATAATGCAAAAGTTTGAAGATTACTTTGTGCCAAGGAAAAATGTGACATATGAAAGATATAAGTTTTTCACATGTGATCAGAAGTCTGGAGATGGATTTGATCAGTATGTTACAGAGCTGCAATCACTCAGTAAAACCTGTGAGTTTGGTGATTTAAAGGATTCACTGATTAGAGATCGTATTGTCTGTGGAATACCTGATAATGGACTCAGAGAGAGATTGCTGAGAGAGCAAGACCTAACACTAGACAAGGCAGTGACTATGTGTAGATCTGCAGAAATAACTAGATTTAAAGCCAAAACGTTACACAAGGAAGTTGATGCTGATGTATATGTAGTGCAGAACACAGAGCCAAGCAAACCTCCATTCTCAACAATGAAGCAGTCTAAGCCACCGTCTAATAAGGAAATGTGTAGTAGATGTGGAAATGCTCACAATCCTAAAATGTGCCCGGCTTATGGTAAAACCTGCATGAAATGTGGTAGACTTAATCACTTTGCCAAATGCTGTAAAATGAAAAGTGAAACCAAAGGTACATGCTTAGTGACACTGAAATATAAGGGACAACAGTTTAAAACATCTCTACTGATTGTGGATAAAAATGTGCAACCGATTCTAGGATTAAGTTCCTGTGAGAAATTAAGCTTGCTAAAGAAAGTTTTTATGGTGACATCACAAGTAGAAAATGACTGCAAATCGATGTTTACAGAATACAGAGACTTGTTTGAAGGTCTAGGTTGTTTGCCTGGAGAGCATAAAATAAATATAGACACGCAAGTTTCTTCAGTGATACACCCCTGTAGAAAAGTGCCGTTTGCGCTGAGAGAAAAACTGAAACAAGAGTTAAATCGCATGGAAGCCTTGGGTGTGATACAGAAAGTTGATGAGCCTACTGAATGGGTAAGCTCCTTAGTAAATGTTGAACAGAAAAATGGACAACTCAGAATATGTCTAGACCCCAGAGATTTAAACAAAGCTATTAAACGAGAACATTTCAAACTACCAACCAGAGATGAAATCATGTCGCAATTTGCGGGAGCAAAATGGTTCAGTAAATTGGACGCATCTTCAGGATTCTGGCAAATGAAGCTAGATGAGGCCAGCTCAAAGCTTTGTACATTTAATACACCAGAAGGTCGATACAGATTTCTTTGACTACCATATGGAATATTGTCTGCTCTAGAAGTATATCACAAAAAGATACACATGATTTTTGAACATATTCCAGGTGTTGAAACAATGATGGATGACATTATTGTCTGGGGATCTACAAAGGAAGAACATGATTCTAGATTGAGACAAGTAATGGAACTTGTCAAGAAAGTGAATCTAAAACTAAACAAGGACAAATGTGAATTTGGCGTGAATACACTTACCTTTATGGGCGACGTGGTCTCGGAACAAGGTGTAAAACCAGTCCCAAGGAAAATAGCAGCCATAGTGAACATGGAACGTCCTAACAACAAAGACGTCAGAAGATTCCTAGGAATGATTACTTACTTAGGAAAGTTTATTTCTCAACTCTCTGAACGAACAGCCTCTCTTAGATGGTTGTTGGACAAAGATAACGAGTGGATGTGGTCACATGAACAAGAAGAAAGTTGGCAAAACATGAAACAGATCATTACAGAGCAAACAGTGTTAAAATTCTTTGATCCTGCGAAAAGAATAAGAATTTCAGCAGATGCTTCGCAATTTGGCCTAGGCTCAGTGCTGTTACAAGAACATGAGGATACATGGCAACCAGTAATCTATGTATCAAGAGCACTGACAAGTGCTGAAACAAGGTATGCTCAGATAGAAAAATAACTTCTAGCGATCACATATGCATGTGAGCGATTTCATCAGTTTGTGTATGGTCAAACATTTACAGTGGAAACTGACCACAAGCCATTGATAGCTATCATGACTAAATCATTACATGACTATCCCATGAGAATATGATGTACACTTGCTGTACTGTCCCGGCAAATACATGTACATTGCTGATACACTTTCTCGTGCTGTGGACAAAAGTGAAGGTTCCAAAAGTCTGATGGATGAAGAGATAGAAGCCTATGTTAATTTGATCGTAGCTTCTCTACCAGTGTCTCTTGCAAGACAAGAACAGATTAGGAAACAAACTGAGACAGATGACACAATGAAAGTGTTGAAAGATATAATTCTGAAAGGTTGGCCAGCAGAAAAACATGCGTGTCCTATCTATCCATGATTATTGGATGTACCGCAGTGACCTTACAGTTGTCGATGGTATTATTTACAAAGACAATAGGTTTGTCATACCTGTATGACTAAGAAAAACTATGCTGTGCATATACATGAAGGCCACTTAGGAGAAGAAAAATGTAAGCGGAGAGCGCGTGAAGTTATGTATTGGCCAGGAATGAACCAAGACATAGCACAGACTACAGCTACATGTGAATTATGTCTTACATATAGACCGAAACAACAAGTCGAGCCACTGAGTCCTCACGCAGTGCCAGAGAGACCGTACCAGAAAGTTGGCGCAGATTTGTTTGATTGTAATGGTAAAACGTACATTGTCGTGACTGATTATTACTCTAACTACCCTGAGGTGAAGACACTACATACAACTACTAGTAAAGCCGTAATCAATTGCATGAAGTCAATCTTTGCAAGGCATGGTGTTCATATGGAAGTGTTCACTGACAATGGTCCTCAGTTTTCCAGTGCTGAATTTAGACAATTTGCTGATGAGTGGGAATTTGTCCATACTACGTCAAGTCCCCAATATCCACACTCAAATGGGTTGGTGGAAAGTTCAGTAAAAACTGTAAAGAGTCTCATGAAAAAAGCTCAAGAAGGTAAAGAAGATTTCTACAAAAGTCTTTTAATCTACCGCAGTACACCTTTACAGAATGGACTTTCTCCTGCACAAATGCTGATGGGAAGGAGGATTAGAGCAAATCTCCCGATACATGATGAACTGCTTAATACACATAACTCAGCATTGGTCAGACTGAGTAAGGAACGTCAACAGGTGAAACAGAAACTGTTCCATGACAGGCGAGCAAAAAGCTTATCTGATCTAAAATCGGGTGACCAAGTCCGTCTCAGAGATCACGAGAAAGGTATTTGGGTGCAGAAAGGTATTGTGCAAGCACAAGTAGCACCAAGATCTTATACTATACGTACAGAGCGTGGAACGGAAGTAAAAATAAATCGGGTGGATTTAAGATCTCAACCTAACCATAATGAAGACAACATGACTGAAGAATACCCTTCATCTGACATGTATGATGATCCTCATAATGGTGAACAAACCACGATTCTAGAAAGGTCCAACATGGTAAATGAAACACAGACTGTGTATGAAAGACCCAAAAGGGAAATACGCAGACCTGAGAGACTCATTGAAACGTGTTAGATGATGTTCTTAATATGACGTTGTTAATTGTTGCATTGAAGCATATAGGGCTTATCTTTAAAGAAAAGAGGATGTGATGTTAGTGTATTAGAATGCTTAATATCTGTAGACACTCCCTTACTAATCTTTGTAAGCCTGAATCTTCAGTGATGGTCCCTGGGACCAGGGGGATGCTGGGAAGTGGGTGGTCCAGTGTGCAGTGTGTCTGGAGTTGGTGATGGAATAAACAGCACAGCAGTGAACTCACATGTCTCTGTGTCCTGATGACTGGATTTACAAACACATGAACAAAACATTCCCTGGGTGGATGTGCTCTCTACCTCAGTACACAGTCTAGTTATTACCACTATCGCCTTTCAACAGATGTTACAGGGTGACAGACCTTTGGTCACTAAAGCAGTCAGGTGTGCTGCACCATCCTCACAGTCTACGTAGCTTTCAGATTCTGAGGCATTATCTGGAGAGGCAGAGGAGGCAGACATCTCTCTCACTGAGTCCCACTCAGGTGAGGAGGAGTGTCAGTCTACCTTAGATGTATCTGCACTTGTAAGAGCCATCAAATCTGTTCTTCATATTAAAGAGGAGGAGCATGCTCCTCCACTCCAGAAAGGCGTTAAGGTTGATTTTTCTCGGTCTGAGCAACTTACTGAACTCCTGCGGAAAGCATGGAGTACCCCTGCTTAAAAGTTGCCCTGCCAAAGCATCTGGCTTCGTTTTACCCTATTCCAGTGACTGATTGTTCTAAGTGGGAGGTTCTCCCATGTGGCATGTCTGGTTAACACCTGTACTTTACCTATCCCTACAACATCTTACTTAAAGGAGACTACGGATAGGAGGATTGAAGCCTGTCTCAAATCTGTCTATTCCTTTACAGGATTTATTACTTGGCCTGCTATGACTACTGCCTGGGAGGCCAAAGTCATTGACAGCTGGGCAGAGTCTTTTGAGGAAAGGCTTCCCTCTGACATTTCCTGGGAACTTCTTTACCACATCACACATATCTGGGATGCAGCCTCCTACCTAAGTGAAGCTGTTCTGGATACTGTTCTCCTGGCTTCCAGGTCATCTACTACCTCAGTGGTAGTTCACCACATCATCTGGTTATGTTTATGGAAAGCGGAAGCAGATTCCAAGAAGGTCCTTTAATTGCTGCCTTACACTGGGCAAATCCTATCTGGTGCAGAATTGAACAAAATTGTGGCTACTTTGGCGGCCACCAAAGCTGCTTTCCCGCCCTCAGCCTCTACTCTGAGGTCTGGGGCATCTACCTTTTGGTCCTTTCACCCCCAAGGCAAAGCTAAAGGACAGTCCTTCCCTTGGCAGTCGGCATCTACAAAGACCTCCAAGCCCAGGACCAAGCAGGCTTGGGCTTCCCAATGTCAAACCACCAAGTCAGAAGACAAGCACTCAGCCTAATGGGGCAGGCCTCTTCCTGGGGGATCGCAAGATGGGAGGCCAAATTCTTCAATTCGCACAGTCGCATCAGATCACTATAGATGCCTGGGTGACAACCCCCTCAGCAATTCTTTTGCACAGGCCCCTCATCGAACCCAATTAAGGCCTTAGCTCTCCAGCAGGTCATTCAGTCCCTACTACAATCAGGGGTAGTGATTGTAGTCCCTTTGTTACAATGTGAGACAGGTTTTTACTCTACTCTGTTCCTGGTTTAGAAACCCAATGGGTCTCATCGACTGATCCTCAATCTCAAATTCCTCAACAGGTTTGTCCTAGCTATGGAGCCTGGGGATTTTATGGTGACTTTCTGGTTGCTATGGTTTGCTGTTTCTCAGCAACTTTTCAAGTTTCAGGCACTGCCCTTTGATCTTTCTACTGTTCCCAGGGTCTTTACCAAAATTATGGCGCAGCTGCATTGTAAGGGGCTCAAAATACTCCCATACCTGGATGACCTGCTGATCCTTGCACACTCTCCAGAGGTCCTTCACCACCGCCTACAGCTGACCGTTCCCTTCCTGCAAAAACAAGGCTGTCTGATCAACTGAAAAAAGTCATCCCTTACACCTTCTCATAAGATGTTACATTTGGGAGCTCTCCTGGATTCTCAGGTCTTAAGAATTTTCCTGCCAGCAGACAAAATTTCCACACTACAGCAACGAGTGCGCAAGTTGCTTCACAGTCGCCGAGTGTCAATCCACTCAGCCATGCAGGTCTTGGGGTCCAGGGTCTAAATGGTGGAGTATGCCCAGTTCCACTCCAGACACCTGTAACAGCTAATCCTGTCCAGATGTAACAGGCAACCGCATCTGACCAGGTCCCAGATGATGATCCTCTCCCCGGAAATCTCTAGCTTGGTGGCTCCACATGTCCCACTTGGATAAGGGTCGACCCTTCTGGATCCCAGATTGGATACTCCTGGCCACGGATGCCAGTCTCTGTTGATGGGGGGCAGGGTCCGGTCAACACTCCTTTCAGGGCCATTGAACTCCCACCGAACATTGCTTACCAATCAACGTCCTGGAACTATGAGCTGTCTGCAGAGAACTCCCTCTGGCATGGGACATTCTCCAGGGCAGACCTGTCCAGTTCCAGTCCGACAATGTCACTGCAGTGGCCTGCCTCAACCATCAGGGAGGCACTCATAGTCGGTTGGCAATCCTGGAAGTGGCTCACATTCTCTGATGGGCCAAACGCCATCTCCCGGCCATCACGGCGGTATTCATCTCATGAATCCTCAACTGGGAAGCGGACTAACTCAGCCACCTCGACGTGCACACCGGCGAGTGGGCTCTACAACCAGAGGTTTTCCAGCTTCTGGTGGACAAGTGGGGTCTGCCGGACATGGACCTAATGGCCTCCCGACACAACCACAAGGTTCCTAGGACAAGAGATCCCGAAGCAGCCTTCGTGGATGGCCTTACAGTGAAGTTGACCTTCCAGATGGCAAATCTCCGGTTTCCCTCCTTCCTCTGGTCCTTCAGAAATTCAAACAAGAAGGAGGCACCATCCTGTTGGTAGCTCCAGCCTGGCCAAGATGCCATTGGTGTGGCATATCTGATATTCAGAGTATCTCCATAGATGCTTCTTTTCAACTTCCATTACAACCATACCTGTTGCCTCAGGGTCCCTATCTCACTCGGACCTAGCCCATCTGTTTTTGACGGCTTGGCTCTTGATTCATACCACCTAATGTACAAAGTTTCTCTCACTCTGTGGTCCGAACCATGATCAAAGTGCAAAAGTCAGCCTCCGTCTGCATCTTTTACTATGTGTGGCATACATACTTCCAGTGGTGTGCTACATGACGCTATGACCCTCTGGTTTTTGGAGTCTCTCGAATCCTTGCCTTTCTTCAAGCTGGATGGATCTCAGACTACGTCTGGTCTCTCTGATAGTTCATGTCTCTGCTCTGTCCATATGGCTCCAGCGCAGAATTACTCCACTGCAAGATGTCAGCACCTTTCGTTAGGGTGTCCTCCGTATTTAACCTCCCTTTGTTCCTCCAGTGGAATTTGCCCTTGGTTCTCCATGCACTTCAGGAGCCTCTGTTTGAACCTCTGGAATCAGTGGACCTCAAATGGCTTATGGCAAAGACTCTTTTCCTTTTGACTATTGCATCGGTCCAAAGGGTGTCAGATTTAGGGGCGCTCTCCTGTTGCTCTCCTTTTCTGAGCTTTCATCAAGACAGGGCTGTTTGAACTCATCCTGACTACTATCCCAAGGTGGTCTCACATTTCCACCTTAATGAGGGCATAGTGGTACCAACCTTCCAAAACCTGGACCGCTCAGGCGGAGGAGACCACCTTGGATGTGGTCCGTACCCTGCGGATCTACGTAGATTGTACCAGCTCCATCCGAAAATTGGATTTTCTTTTTGTCCTCTATGGATTCCACAAAAGCAGCTGGCCAGCTGACAAAAAGACTCTAGCAAGATGGATTTGAATGACTATATCACAGTCTTACACGCAGGCAGATCTCCATGTGTAAGATACAGTCTCCGCTCATTGTACTCGCTCTGTGGGTCTTTCATGGGCAGCCTGCCGTGGTGTGTCTACAGAACACATGTGCAAGGCGGCCATGTGGTCTTCTGTCCACACCTTTCTTAGGTTCTATGCCTTTGATACATTTGTCTCTAAGGATGCTTCATTTGGATGCTGGATTCTCCTCTCAGCGCAGGAGCATCCCTTCCCTTGAACAACTGCTTTGGGACATCCCCGTTGTCTACACTGTGGAGCCCTATGGACCATGAAGAAGAAAAGGAGAGTTATGGTAGACTTACCTTTATTAACTCTCTTTCTCTGAGGTCCATAGGATCCACAGGGTGCCCAGCCTGACCCACCTGGCTCCTATAGGTTTTTCCTCTCGATTACCGTATCCCTTCTCTATTGTGTGAGTGTGATTCTTGTGTATGCTAGTCTTCCTTCTGTCTTATCCTGCCTTGGGCTTATTGATAAAACTGATTAGCCTCAGTCTGTGGGTGGGGTATGGGGGGGTGGGAGGAATGGAGCATCCTATGTTAAAGCTTTAACTGTTTTGTGCCTAGTCCTATCCACCACCTACACCCCCATTGTCTCCCCTGTGGACTTTATGGACTTCGAAGAAAGAGAGTTAACAAAGGTAAGGTAGTGCATGTGCAGTACTACAATAATAGCTCAAACATTGGCATTACGAACACTTTGCGTTCATGTTTGAATCAGACAATAAGTCTGTTTTGCCTGAGTTCCCTAGTAGTTTTATCTCATCTAGTTTTATCAATATATGTTACCTCTAGGTGGGAGCTAACTGATCTACTGTTACCTTGACCCTGGTTGTGTCTACACTGCAGACCGATTTATAATTGTCAAAGGAATTTGGAATTTTGCGTTTGATCTAATTCAATTCACTCTCTGCATACCTTTTGCTTTAGGAATTAAGCAGTAGAAACCTGTTGAGACTATCCCTCCTAGCAGTCATTTATTTGGTGTAAATCAGACATTATTTGATGTAAATCAGACATATACTGTATACATACAAACTTGGTTATTTAACTAATTCCATGTTCAATTAATTATATGCATGACATCTATATTGTATGTAAGACATCTTCGCCTCACTACAAAATATATAAACTATTAATATATAAACTATTAACTGGTTAAAATTATTTTTAATATTATCTATGATATAATATTTTAATTAAATAACTAACTACATATCTGGGAACATCTCTGAGGACAAGGTCAAGTTGGGTGATGTGATGGAGATAGTGTGTTGAATTGTATTATCGCAGCCCCATCCCCTGCTGTACAATTCCATTATCAACTGCATTCTATACCCCAGCCCTCTGCCTGGACCCGTCAGTTTTTGCCTTTGGTGCTGGCAGGAGAAGGCACCTTTAAAAGGGGGTTGGTGCACAGCCCTTGGTTACATTTTTATTTTTAACTATTGAGCTGTGGTACAGGCATCCACCGGACGTCCCATACAGCCACTCCAACACCTGGCGATGGTGGCAGCACCGGCAACAGGGTCGGTGTCTTCCGCTGCGGGGGATCCCTGCAGAAGCACACACTGCTCAGAGGCCACACGGCTGCATCCGGGGATGCCGGGACAGTGAGTGACCGGATCCCTGCTTGCAGGAAGCTGCAACTTTGCAGTGATCCAACCCGCTGCTGTGAGACATTGGGGGGCAGGTTTGGTGGAAGCACAGAACATGCAGTACTAGACAACCAGGACATGTGCTACAGGCCGCTGAAGGGTCCCTGGGATTAATAGCACCTGAGGGGAGGTGAGCCTAGCATGTAGCCCCTCCCTCACCCCTGAGGCTTGCTTGGAGCTTGCGCTAATTACCTGCCTCAGGTTAACCACTCCTCCCTCTTTTTCTCTGCCTTTTAAATGCTGAGTAGCCATTTTTGACACATACTGCTTCAGCTGGGCTCAGAGAGGGAGGGTCAGGGCTTGCTCTCCCCTGTACCTTACTCCTAGACGCTGGTCCTTTGCTAGACTCCTGCCTGCTTCACATGGCCGGACAGTTGAGTATGGATGGCCATTTTGTCTAGTGCATTGACAGTTCTGTGTGCATGTGGGTCGTGCATGTGATTTTATTGCCACTCACTTTATAGAAATAGCCCGTGTAGGGTGGAAATATCTATAGTGTTTTTGTACTAATTGATATTTGTTATAGCTACCACACTTCTTACAGTTTCAGTTAGCTATACTCTCTTGCACTACAGATTCTTCACTCTCAGCTTTTGCAAAGTGTGTGAAGTTTTTGTGGAGGAACATGCCTCCTAAAGTCAGAATTGACAAGGAGGTCACTGCACCAGTGCCACGCAATTGCAGAGTTTGTTGTAACATTCTCTCTCCACAGGATCCTGACAATGATTGCTTGTGCTGCCATTGTTTCACGCCTCTAAGGCGAGAGATGCCTGCAGTGGTACAGGTCCCTGTTGAACCAGCTTGGGCTTCGGCGTTGATACAGGTAATGTCCCAGTTAGTGGATCGCCTGTCTGCTCCTCCAAGTGTGGGCCCTAGGGCACCTTTGGTCATGGCAGAGCCAGCACAGCCTGCCCAGGCTTATGCTGAGCCACCGTGGATACAGTCGTTTATGCAGTTGGTGCAGTGCTTAGAAAATATTTTGGCCTCAGCACAGCCCCTGGACTGAGGTAGAGGGTCTAGGTGCAGGTCACTGACACAGGTGATCTCTACTCCCTTATCGGAGGAGGACTCGGAGCTGGACTCAGAACAAGATTCTGTTTCAAACAAATGGAAAAGATTACCACACCAATTCACGGGCGCTTCTCAGGGATTAATAAAGCGGCTAACTCACATTCGGAATCTAATGAAGTGTTAACCTTAAACAATAAAAAAATACATGCATAGTGTATTATTGCATGACATATATGAAATATACCAAAGTTCTCCAGCGTAAACTCGTACCAGATGAGATGGTCTACACAAGGTAGACAATATTCACTGTATACGGCATGGATTACCAACACACAGGAAGTTCGTTTCCCCTCTGATCCTCATGGAATGGATTCCCCCTCCCGATAGACTCATATGCGAGGAATATGCAAATGAAGAAGGGCTCGATAGCGTAATACCATAAAACAATTTTAATACAATGCTTTAAAAGATAGGACAGGTGGACTCTCACCGATTTTGTTGGTCTACACACAAAGGTAGACAAATATGCATACAAAAACAACCAGGCATCCCCAGACGAAATTGATAACAGCAATTAAGTCCTCCACGTGTTCCCAGGATACCGCTCACCAACGCGTTTCAATAACAACTTGTTATCTTTTTCAAGGTGTACTGATCCCCACACTATCCGGGTATTTATACCCCACCCTTTAAAATAAAAGAGAATCCTATTTCCAGACATGGATCATTCTAACCACTAAAATACCTTATTAATCCAATAAGACAGGCCGATCCCATACATCCATTTCACATTGTCTTAACAACAGTTGGTTCCCGCTCTCCGTTGTTTCTATCAATCATGCCGCTACTTCCAGCGGAAGTGACGCTCGCCGCTGCGTTCCACAAGCGACTTATGGACGGAACGCGTCTCCGGCGGAAGTGCGTCATTACGTGACCATCCCGTTCTCCGTAACCATAGCAACGCGGGAATCCTCTCAGCGGAAATGCATCACTGAAATATCCAATGTTGATAATCACATTGCCAGGAAATATAATGCCCATCCATAACCTTATAATTTGGAGAGCCCTTCACATCTCAGAAGTCTGCATTCAGCTCCATTTTTATGGAGACCGGCCATACAATAAAATGAAAATAAAAAACAATGTGTTAAATACAATACGAAAAAAACAATGTTATAATAAACATTAGTAGGGGTACAATGATAGTGGCCACAAATGCATATTCCAACCCCCATCAATGTTTCATATAGACAATTCTTATTTCCAGATACATATTCTATATATACTAGAGGCACTCAACCCACTGAGTACATCTCAAAAGGAATATTATTATAATATTAATATAGTCTAGCATTTATGGCCAAGCAACAAAAGAAAAACCACTACATATTACAAAATTAATTGAATACTCCATGGGTGCATAGGTAATGCACCAAGCTGACCAACCATCAAATTCTCAGATTTGCTCTTACCTTTGATTGTCAGCAAAATAACTCCTCCACCAACATGTTTCAGAGAAAGAAGACCATCCCTTGGTTGAAACACATTGGTGGAAGAGTTGTTTTGCTGACATCCATATGTGAGAGAGGGGCCGAGAATTTGAAGGTTGGTGTTCCCGTGCTAACCATCTATACCACTGCTATATTTGAGGCTCTGGTCTCAAATCTGTTTGGTAGGAGTCCAATTCATTATTATTATTCATGGGTTTTTTCTGCTTTGACTGTTACTATCTTCTATTTTGCCTTTGCTAGACTCCTGCCTGCTTCACATGGCCGGACAGTTGAGTATGGATGGCCATTTTGTCTAGTGCATTGACAGTTCTGTGTGCATGTGGGTCGTGCATGTGATTTTATTGCCACTCACTTTATAGAAATAGCCCGTGTAGGGTGGAAATATCTATAGTGTTTTTGTACTAATTGATATTTGTTATAGCTACCACACTTCTTACAGTTTCAGTTAGCTATACTCTCTTGCACTACAGATTCTTCACTCTCAGCTTTTGCAAAGTGTGTGAAGATTTTGTGGAGGAACATGCCTCCTAAAGTCATAATTGACAAGGAGGTCACTGCACCAGTGCCACGCAATTGCAGAGTTTGTTGTAACATTCTCTCTCCACAGGATACTGACAATGATTGCTTGTGCTGCCATTGTTTCACTGCTCCAAGGCGAGAGATGCCTGCAGTGGTACAGGTCCCTGTTGAACCAGCTTGGGCTTCGGCGTTGATACAGGTAATGTCCCAGTCAGTGGATCGCCTGTCTGCTCCTCCAAGTGTGGGTCCTAGGGCACCTTTGGTCATGGCAGAGCCAGCACAGCCTGCCCAGGCTTATGCTGAGCCACCGTGGATACAGTCCTTTATGCAGTTGGTGCAGTGCTTAGAAAATATTTTGGCCTCAGCACAGCCCCTGGACTGAGGTAGAGGGTCTAGGTGCAGGTCACTGACACAGGTGATCTCTACTCCCTTATCGGAGGAGGACTCAGAGCTGGACTCAGAACAAGATTCTGTTTCAAACAAATGGAAAAGATTACCACACCAATTCACGGGCGCTTCTTAGGGATTAATAAAGCGGCTAACTCACATTCGGAATTTAATGAAGTGTTAACCTTAAACAATAAAAAAATACATGCATAGTGTATTATTGCATGACATATATGAAATATACCAAAGTTCTCCAGCGTAAACTCGTACCAGATGAGATGGTCTACACAAGGTAGACAATATTCACTGTATACGGCATGGATTACCAACACACAGGAAGTTCGTTTCCCCTCTGATCCTCATGGAATGGATTCCCCCTCCCGATAGACTCATATGCGAGGAATATGCAAATGAAGAAGGGCTCGATAGCGTAATACCATAAAACAATTTTAATACAATGCTTTAAAAGATAGGACAGGTGGACTCTCACCGATTTTGTTGGTCTACACACAAAGGTAGACAAATATGCATACAAAAACAACCAGGCATCCCCAGACGAAATTGATAACAGCAATTAAGTCCTCCACGTGTTCCCAGGATACCGCTCACCAACGCGTTTCAATAACAACTTGTTATCTTTTTCAAGGTGTACTGATCCCCACACTATCCGGGTATTTATACCCCACCCTTTAAAATAAAAGAGAATCCTATTTCCAGACATGGATCATTCTAACCACTAAAATACCTTATTAATCCAATAAGACAGGCCGATCCCATACATCCATTTCACATTGTCTTAACAACAGTTGGTTCCCGCTCTCCGTTGTTTCTATCAATCATGCCGCTACTTCCAGCGGAAGTGACGCTCGCCGCTGCGTTCCACAAGCGGCTTATGGACGGAACTCGTCTCCGGCGGAAGTGCGTCATTACGTGACCATCCCGTTCTCCGTAACCATAGCAACGCGGGAATCCTCTCAGCGGAAATGCATCACTGAAATATCCAATGTTGATAATCACATTGCCAGGAAATATAATGCCCATCCATAACCTTATAATTTGGAGAGCCCTTCACATCTCAGAAGTCTGCATTCAGCTCCATTTTTATGGAGACCGGCCATACAATAAAATGAAAATAAAAAACAATGTGTTAAATACAATACGAAAAAAACAATGTTATAATAAACATTAGTAGGGGTACAATGATAGTGGCCACAAATGCATATTCCAACCCCCATCAATGTTTCATATAGACAATTCTTATTTCCAGATACATATTCTATATATACTAGAGGCACTCAACCCACTGAGTACATCTCAAAAGGAATATTATTATAATATTAATATAGTCTAGCATTTATGGCCAAGCAACAAAAGAAAAACCACTACATATTACAAAATTAATTGAATACTCCATGGGTGCATAGGTAATGCACCAAGCTGACCAACCATCAAATTCTCAGATTTGCTCTTACCTTTGATTGTCAGCAAAATAACTCCTCCACCAACATGTTTCAGAGAAAGAAGACCATCCCTTGGTTGAAACACATTGGTGGAAGAGTTGTTTTGCTGACATCCATATGTGAGAGAGGGGCCGAGAATTTGAAGGTTGGTGTTCCCGTGCTAACCATCTATACCACTGCTATATTTGAGGCTCTGGTCTCAAATCTGTTTGGTAGGAGTCCAATTCATTATTATTATTCATGGGTTTTTTCTGCTTTGACTGTTACTATCTTCTATTTTGCCTGCTGCGTATTGGAGGAGAGACCTCCTAAGGTAGAGAGCTGAACATTCTCACTATGAGTGCCATCTCAAGACCGTCTTGGCATATACACAGTGTAACGGAGATGCAGGTGCAATACTACAATAATAGCTCAAACATTGGCATTATGAACACTTTGCATTCACCTTTGAATCAGGCGATACATTTGTTTTGCCTGAGTTCCCTAGTAGTTTAACTCATCTAGTTTTATCAATATATGTTACCTCTAGGTGGGAGCTAATTGATCTACTGTTGCCTTGACCCCTGGCTCGGTCTTTACTGCAGACCAATTTATAATTGCCAAAGGTATTTGGAAATTTGCGTTTGATCTAATTCAATACACTCCCTGCATACCTTTTGCTTTAGGAATTAAGCAGTAGAAACCTGTTGAGACTATCCCTCCTAGCAGTCATTTATTTGGTGTAAATCAGACATTATTTGATGTAAATCAGACATATACTGTATACATACAAACTTGGTTATTTAACTAATTCCATGTTCAATTAATTATATGCATGACATCTATATTGTATGTAAGATATATACGCCTCACTACAAAATATATAAACTATTAATATATAAAACTATTAACTGGTTAAAATTATTTTTAATATTATCTATGATATTATATTTTCATTAAATAACTACATATCTGGCAAGATCTCTGAGGACAAGGTCAAGATGGAAGATGTGATGGGCATGATGCGGTTATGAATATTGACAACGGGATCCTGAACCTTGAATATTCTGCTGGTCGGCATGCCGACTAACAGGGACTATTCCTAAAGAGTGGGAAAAGAACCTGCGGTGAACACAGTGAGCCACTGAGCCCACAAGGGGCTTTGCTGCACTCGCCAACCCCCCCTTCCCCTTGCCTAGCCATCTAACTGCCGGGATATCAGCGTAGGTATTGTGACCGGTGGTCACACATACCCAACCTGTGATGGGCATAGTGTGTTGAATTGGGTTGGGTACGGGAACCCGGTGGTCAGAATATTGAGCCGGGATCCAGAATGCCAGCAGGAGGGGAAGTGCAACAAAGCCCATTGCATTCTGTTCCCACTTCATGGGTGTTGTGGACACCAAGGAATGGGAATAGCTGTGGCGGTGCTGCCGGCATTCTGGTGGTCAGGATTACGGCGTCGGTATTCTGACCGCCAGGATCCCGACTGCCGGGATCCTGACTACATCCCACTAAATTTTTTTATTGCAGCCCCATCCTCTGCTGTAAAATTACATTATTCAGTGCATTCAGCAGTGTGAGTAGGCCATAATGATGAAATTTGACACACATCACATTTTCTGTCCCCTGGACTAAACATATTACAGGTTGAGTATCCCATATCCAAATATTCCGAAATACGGAATATTCCGAAATACGGACTTTTTTGAGTGAGAGTGAGATAGTGAAACCTTTGTTTTTTGATGGCTCAATGTACACAAACTTTGTTTAATACACAAAGTTATTAATAATATTGTATTAAATGACCTTCAGGCTGTGTATATAAGGTGTATATGAAACATAAATGAAATGTGTGAATGTAGACACACTTTGTTTAATGCCCAAAGTTATAAAAAATATTGGCTAAAATTACCTTCAGGCTGTGTGTTTAGGGTGTATATGTAACATAAATGCATTCTGTGCTTAGATTTAGGTCCCATCGTCATAAAATCTCATTATGGTATGCAATTATTCCAAAATACGGAAAAATCCGATATCCAAAATACCTCTGGTCCCAAGCATTTTGGATAAGGGATACTCAACCTGTACAACAATGTATAGAAAACTTAACAACCAACCTTTGCTCCTATAGTACAAGCAGCTTTTCCTTAGATAAAAGTATCACCACTTAATTTTCTTGTGCGTCCACTAGGGGCCACTGGAGATGCTTTTTGTTGGGTATTGGTGGTGAGAGAGTGAGTAGGCATCAAAGGGTTACACGTTTTAACCCAGCATGCCTCAGTCCCAGTCTCCCCTATACTCCGCCCCACTCCCCCAGACCTGCCAGTTTTTGCCTTTGGTGCTGGCAGGAGCGGACACCTTTACGGGGGGCTGGTGCACAGGACTCGGAACAAGACTCTCTTTCAGATCAGGTTTCAGCCGGTTCTGATGTAGAGTCTACTACAGTTCCTGAGGACTCTATGTACCTTACTGATGTAGAAGCACTAATCAGGGCAGTTAGAGCAGTACTTTAGTTTGAAGAGATGGACCCATGCCCTTGGACAGTGTTTTGGTTTTCTAGCAACAAAATAAGTCTACTCAGTTTCCATTGTCGGCCCAGCTTGAGGACCTCCTGGAAGTGGCTTGGGCCCAGCCAACCAAATGGGTACAGTTATTTAAACATATGGCCTCTTTTTACCCTCTACCACCTAAGGAGAGGGCTAAGTGGGAGAAGCCGCCTCCGGTAGATGCGCATGTGGCTCGGTTTGTTAGGTCCTCGGTTCTGCCTATATCGGATACATCCTCTTTTAAGGATTACACGGAAAGGAGAATATCTTAAAATCCACTTCTTCTCATGCCGGTGCTATCACTTCGCTTGTATTGGCATCGGCCTGGGTGGCTAAGGCTATTGGAGATTGGGCGGAAAAATTAGAGCATGGACTAACAGGAAACTGGAGTAGAAGAGGATTGCTGGCGCATGTATTGAATATCCAGAAGGCAGGTACCGATTTCGGGGAAGTAGCCATTGATACTGGAGTGTTAACATCCAAGGTTTCAGCTTCTATGGTAGCGGCCAGAAGGGCACTTTGGCTACGGTCTTGGCGTGCAGATGCTAATTCCAAAAAAACTCTTAAAGCATATGCAGGTGATACACTATTTGGGAAGGCATTGGATAAGATAGTATCTAAACTGGCAGCATCTAAGACAGCCTTTTTACCTTCAGCTGCACCTCCTCGGGCTAGAACTACTTTTCGTTCCTATCGCCTGCAGGGTAGAGCGAAGGGTCAGGTGTCCTCTAGATATTAGCCTCCTTCAAAGGGGTCTAAAGCCTGAATGAAACAGCCCTGGGCTACCAGACGTCCGGCTTCCAGGCAACCGGAAAGTTCACCACCTGATGGGATGTGCCTCCTCCTGGGGGACCCCATGGTAGGAGGCCGACTTCTGTCTATCGCTCCAAGGTGGATGGATACCACAACAGATGCATGGGTCAGAAATGTCATCTCACAGGGATACGCACTGACATTTTGGAAGCATTACCTTATTTGGACGATCTTCACCTGGTACAGACTAGATGTTTTACAAGATCACATACAAGTCACGGAGAATCTTCTGCAGTCTCACGGCTGGAAGATAAATTGTCAAAAATCAACTATGAAACCTTCACAGAAATGCTGCATTTGGGCCACTCTTGGATTCTCACCTTCAGTGGGTCTTCCTTCCACAGGACAAGGTTCTGGCCTTGAATGTCCAGGATCAAAGTTTTTCTTCATCATTGGAGGGTCTCCATTCATGTGTGTGTGAAGATCCTAGGATCAATGGTAGCAACATTCGACATGGTAGAATACGCTCAGTTTCACTCCCGTCCCCTACAACTACTGATCCTCAAACAGTGGGACAGATCCTATCTGCACATCAAAGCGCAGACCATTGCCACCTCTCCAGAAGTTCAGCACTCCCTCACGTGGTGGCTCTTGCAAGCCATCCTGACACAGGGATGCCCATGCTGGATTCCAAATTGGTTACTAATATCTACCAATGCCAGCCATCGGGGTTGGGGAGCAGTCTGCAACTCCCAGTCTTTCCAGGGCTGCTGGACAGATCAGAAAGCCAGCTATACTGGAGCTCAGTGCAATCTTCCGAGCTCTTTCAGTAGCACATCACCTCCTCCAGAGTTGCCCAGTGAAAGTACAGTCGGACAACGCGACAGTGGTTGCCTACATAAAACATCAGGGGGTCACTCGCAGTCACGGTGCAATGACAGGTAACAAGAATCTTCTGTTGGGTGGAACATCATCTGCCAGCTCTCTCAGCAGTATTCATCCCCATAGTACTCAACTGGGAGGCAGACTTTCTAAGTCTTCAGGACATTCACTCCAGTGAGTAGACTTTAACCTGGAAGTGTTTCAGATACTAGTCCAACGGTGGGGTCTCCCCGACATTGTCATGATGGCATCATGTCACAACCACCAAGTTCCGAGGTACGGCGCTTGTACAAGAGACCCAGAGGCATTTCTAGAGGTCGTACTGACGGCTCCATGGCCATTTCATCTGGTGTACATCTTTACTCCAATCCACAGTCATCGCAAGTATGTTGGTTTCCTTCCTCTTTCTACTCTGCTCCTGCCTTGGGCTTGCTAACCAAACTGGCTGGTGGAGGGGTGGGGTATAGGGGAGAGGCATGCTGGGTTAAAACGTTTAACCCTTTGGTGCCTGCTCGCTCCCACACATCCAATACCCAGCATAAAGCATCTCCGGTGCCCCTTATGGACTACAAGAAAAGTATTTATCAAGGTAAGACCATAAATCCCACTTTCAATTTATTATTCAACATAAAAAGGCAGATTCAATTAGCTGGAAAGTTAACAGTGTGCAGTTAACCCTTGGCTAACATGCTAACGTTCTGGCTGCTGAATGTTTTAGGAGAGACCTCCTAAGGTAGAGAGCTGGAAATTCTCACTATGAGTGCTATCTCAAGACCCATAAATTCTGGGTTGAGCTCCTAGGGTAGCAGGTAAACATCTGAGCTAAGTGCACCCTCTGGTTTTAACATGCTGCGGACACTTGACGCGACACTTGATTCAAAAGCTCAGGGCTGAACTTTAGCCGCATGGTTTAATTGAATATGCACCAAAGTATCTGAAACCCGGCGCTACTGTATAATATCATACGGGTGGTCTTCAGTATGCCGACTGACGGGATCCTGGCGCACAGTATACCGGCGCCGGAATCCCAACAGCCGGCATACCGACACTTTTTCTCCCTCGTGGGGGTCCACGAACCCCCTGGAGGGAGAATAAAATAGCATGGCGCGCGTAGCGCACCGCCGTGCCCGCAAGGGGCTCATTTGCGCTCTCCACGCTGTCGGTATGCCGGCGGTCGGGCTCCCGGTGTCGGTATGCTGGTCGCCGGGAGCCCGGCTGCCGGCATACCATACTACACCCATATCATACAATGGTTGAAGTATCTTAAAGTGTATTCAATCCAAGTAAACAGGCCATAGATCAGTCCAACAGTATGCTTTGAAAAATGTATTAATGTGGTAGAGATGTGCATTGATGTCAAATGTCCTCATACAGATAATAAAGAGGAAAAAAGGTTAAAAAAAAAAGATTAAAATTACTCCAATCATAATAAAGATGGGATAGTGGGTGTTTTCAAAGATTAAGGGGGACTATTTACTAAGCCTTAGATGTAGATAAAGTGGAAGGAGATAAAGTACCAGCCGACCAGCTCCTAAATGTAATTTTTCAAACCCAGCCTCTGACATGGTAGATAGGAGCTGATTGGCTGGTACTTTATCTCCGTCCACTTTATCTTCATTCAGGGCTTAGTAAATAGACCCCATAGTCCAAAAAGGCTATTCCAATAAACGTCAGGGAGATCCCAAAAGTGCTCAAGAGAACAATGACATATCACTTATGTTCCTTCTGTTTTTAATATTGTTTTGTTAAAACAGCAAATTGAAGCGATTGAAAGAAAAATTACAATAACAATATCACCAAATACACAAGGATACAAGAAATGTTAACAATATAAAGGAGGTAATTCTGAGCTGATTGCAGCAGCAAGTTTGTTAGCAATTGGGCAAAACCAGGGCCCTCATTCCGAGTTGTTCGCTCGGTAAAAATCTTCGCATCGCAGCGATTTTCCGCTTAATGCGCATGCGCAATGTTCGCACTGCAACTGCGCCAAGTAAATTTGCTATGCACTTAGGAATTTTACTCACGGCTTTTTCATCGTTCTGGCGATCGTAATGTGATTGACAGGAAATGGGTGTTACTGGGCGGAAACAGGCTGTTTTATGGGCGTGTGGGGAAAAACGTTACCGTTTCCGGAAAAAACGCAGGAGTGGCCGGAGAAACGGAGGAGTGTCTGGGCGAAGGCTGGGTGTGTTTGTGACGTCAAACCAGGAACGACAAGCACTGAACTGATCGCAGATGCCGAGTAAGTTTGAAGCTACTCAGAAACTGCTACGAGGTGTGTAATCGCAATATTGCGATTACTTCGTTCGCAATTTTAAGATGCTAAGATTCACTCCCAGTAGGCGGCGGCTTAGCGTGAGCAACTCTGCTAAAATCGCCTTGCGAGCGAACAACTCGGAATGACCTCCCATGTGCACTGCAGGAGGGGCAGATATAACATTTGCAGAGAGAGTTAGATTTGGGTGGGTTATTTTGTTTCTGCGCAGGGTAAATACTGGCTGCTTTATTTTTACACTGCAATTTAGATTTCAGTTTGAATACACCCCACCCAAATCTAACTCTCTCTGCACATGTTAGATCTCACCCCCTTCAGTGCTGGTTTTGCCCAATTGCTAACAAATTTGCTGCTGCGATCAACTCTGAATTATGCCCAAAGAGAGAACACAAATGTGTAAAAGAGCAAAACGTAAGAATACAACCCACAGACAATGCAGTGGAAATTGTAGCGACAATGCAAACATAAAACAGTTGAAAAGTGCAAAAGAATATTTACCCATAGTAATAACGGGTAGATAATTAAACTAGAGATGAGCGGGTTCGGTTCGTCGAGATCTGAGCCCCCCCCCCCCGAGCTTCACGTGGTTTACATGGGCCCGAGGCAGCCTCGGTTCTTCCCGCCTAAGACGCAAAACCCGAACGGGGGAAAACTTCATCATCCCACTGTCGGATTCTTGCGAGATTCAGATTCCATATAAAGAGCCGCGCGTCGCCGCCATTTTCACTTGTGCATTGTCGATTGAGCGGAGAGGACGTGGCTACGTTCTCTGCCTGAAAAGCTCAATATCTGTGCTCAGTGTGCTGCATTGTGGGGACCGGTATATAGTAGTACAGTGCTGCATTGTGGTGACCACCAGTATATAGTAGTACAGTACAGTTGTCCATTGCTGTATCTTGCAGCTCCGTGTCAGACTCAGTTCTATTCTCCGGATCAGTGCTCAATATCTTTGCTGCATTGTGGGGACCAGTATATAGTAGTACAGTGCTGCATTGTGGTGACCGCCAGTATATAGTAGTACAGTACAGTTGTCCATTGCTGTATCTTGTAGCTCCGTATCAGACTCAGTTCTATTCTCCGTCAAAGTGCTCAGTGGCCCTCATTCCGAGTTGATCGCTAGTTGCTTTCATTCGCAGCGTGGCAATTAGTAGAAAAAGCGGCACTTCTGCACATGCGTACGGGCCGCAGAACGCACGTGCGAAGTACTTTTACACAAAACTATGCAGTTTTACACACGGTCGAGCGATGCTTTTCAGTTGCACTGCTGATCGTTGTGTGATTGACAGGAAGTGGGTGTTTCTGGGCGGAAACTGAGCGTTTTCAGGGAGTGTGCTGAAAAACGCAGGCGTGCTTGATAAAAACGCAGGAGTGGCTGAAGAAACAGGGGGAGTGGTTGGCCGAACGCAGGGTGTGTTTGTGGCATCAAACCAGGAACTAAACTGACTGAGGTGATCGCAAGGCAGGAGTAAGTTTCGAGCTGCTCAGACACTGCATGAAAATCTTTACGTGCAGTTCTGCTAACCTTTCATTCGCACTTCTGCTAAGCTAAGATACACTCCCAGAGGGCGGCGGCCTAGCGTGTGCACTGCTGCTAAAAGCAGCTAGCGAGCGATCAACTCGGAATGAGGGCCTATATCTTTGCTGCATTGTGGGGACCAGTATATAGTAGTACAGTGCTGCATTGTGGTGACCACCAGAATATAGTAGTACAGTACAGTTGTCCATTTCTGTATCTTGCAGCTCCGTGTCAGACTCAGTTCTAGTATCCTGATCAGTGCTCAATATCTGTGTTGCATTGTGGGGACCAGTATATAGTAGTACAGTGCTGCATTGTGGTGACCACCAGTATATAGTAGTACAGTACAGTAGGCCATAGCGTTGTCTTGCAGCTCCGTGTCAGACTCAGTTCTATTCTCTGGATCAGTGCTCAATATCTGTGCTGCATTGTGGGGACCAGTATATAGTAGTACAGTGCTGCATTGTGGTGACCACCAGTATATAGTAGTACAGTACAGTTGTCCATTGCTGTATCTTGCAGCTCTGTGTCAGACTCAGTTCTAGTATCCTGATCTGTGCTCAATATCTGTGCTGCATTGTGGGGATCAGCATATAGTTGTACAGTGCTGCATTGTGGTGACCACCAGTATATAGTAGTACAGTACAGTTGTCCATTTCTGTATCTTGCAGCTCCGTGTCAGACTCAGTTCTATTCTCCGGATCAGTGCTCAATATCTTTGCTGCATTGTGGGGACCAGTATATAGTAGTACAGTGCTGCATTATGGTGACCACCAGTATATAGTAGTACAGTATAGTTGTCCATTGCTGTATCTTGCAGCTCCGTGTCAGACTCAGTTCTATTTTCCGGATCAGTGCTCAATATCTTTGCTGCATTGTGGGGACCAGTATATAGTAGTACAGTGCTGCATTGTGGTGACCACCAGTATATAGTAGTACTGTACAGTTGTCCATTGCTGTATCTTGCAGCTCCGTGTCAGACTCAGTTCTATTCTCTGCATCAATGCTCAATATCTTTGCTGCATTGTGGGAACCAGTATATAGCAGTACAGTGCTGCATTGTGGTGACCACCAGTATATAGTAGTACAGTACAGTTGTCAATTTCTGTATCTTGCAGCTCCGTGTCAGACTCAGTTCTATTCTCCGGATCAGTGCTCAATATCTTTGCTGCATTGTGGGGACCAGTATATAGTAGAACAGTGCTGCATTGTGGTGACCACCAGTATATAGTAGTACAGTACAGTTGTCCATTGCTGTATCTTGCAGCTCCGTGTCAGACTCAGTTCTATTCTCCGGATCAGTGCTCAATATCTTTGCTGCATTGTGGGGACCAGTACATAGTAGTACAGTGCTGCATTGTGGTGACCACCAGTATATAGTAGTACAGTACAGTAGTCCATTGCTGTATCTTGCAGCTCTGTGTCAGACTCAGTTCTAGTGTCCAGATCAGTGCTCAATATCTTTGCTGCATTGTGGGGACCAGTATATAGTAGTACAGTGCTCCATTGTGGTGACCACCAGTATATAGTAGTACAGTACAGTTGTCCATTACTGTATCTTGCAGCTCCGTGTCAGACTCGTTCTATTCTCCGGATCAGTGCTCAATATCTGCTGCATTGTTGTGACTAGTATATAGTAGTACAGTGCTGCATTGTGGTGACCACCAGTATATAGTAGTACAGTACAGTTGTCCATTACTGTATCTTGCAGCTCCGTGTCAGACTCAGTTCTAGTATCCAGATCAGTGCTCAATATCTGCTGCATTGTTGTGACTAGTATATAGTAGTACAGTGCTGCATCGTGGTGACCACCAGTATATAGTAGTACAGTACAGTAGTCCATTGCTGTATCTTGCAGCTGGCATATAATTCCACACATTAAAAAATGGAGAACAAAAATGTGGAGGGTAAAATAGGGAAAGATCAAGATCCACTTCCACCTAGTGCTGAAGCTGCTGCCACTAGTCATGGCAGAGACGAAATGCCATCAACATCGTCTGCCAAGGCCGATGCCCAATGTCATAGTAGAGAGCATGTAAAATCCAAAAAACAAAAGTTCAGTAAAATGACCCAAAAATCTAAATTAAAAGCGTCTGAGGAGAAGCGTAAACTTACCAATATGCCATTTACAACACAGAGTGGCAAGGAACGGCTAAGGCCCTCTCCTATGTTCCTCACGACTAGTGGTTCAGCTTCACATGAGGATGGAAGCACTCATCCTCCCGCTAGAAAAATTAAAAGACTTAAGCTGGCAAAAGCACAGCAAAGAACTGTGCGTTCTTCTAAATCACAAATCCCCAAGGAGAGTCCAATTGTGTCGGTTGCGATGCCTGACCTTCCCAACACTGGACGCCCCCTGCAAGTGCTGGATGGAGCACCCACAGTACAGTTCCTGATATTCAAATTGAAGATGTCACTGTTGAAGTACACCAGGATGAGGATATGGGTGTTGCTGGCGCTGAGGGGAAAATTGACAAGGAGGATTCTGATGGAGAGGTGGTTTGTTTAAGTCAGGCACCCGAGGAGACACCTGTTGTCCATGGGATGAATAAGGCCATTGACATGCCTGGTCAAAATACCAAAAAAATCACCTCTTCGGTGTGGAATTATTTCAACACAAATGCGGACAACAGGTGTCAAGCCGTGTGTTGCCTTTGACAAGCTGTAATAAGTAGGGGTAAGGACATTAACCACCTAGGAACATCCTCCCTTATACGTCACCTGGAACGCATTCATCAGAAGTCATTGACAAGTTCAAAAACTTTGGGTGACAGCGGAAGCAGTCCACTGACAACTAAATCCCTTCTACCTCTTGTACCCAAACTCCTGCAAACCACACCACCAACTCCCTCAGTGCCAATTTTCTCCTTAGACAGGAATGCCAATAGTCCTGCAGGCCATGTGACTGGCAAGTCTGACGAGTCCTCTCCTGACTGGGATTCCTCCGATGGATCCTTGAGTGTAATGCCTACTGCTGCTGGCACTGCTGTTGTTGCTGCTGGGAGTCGATCATCATCCCAGAGGGGAAGTCGGAAGATCACTTGTACTACTTCCATTAAGCAATTGACTGTCCAACAGTCCTTTGCGAGGAAGATGAAATATCACAGCAGTCATACTGTTGCAAATCAGATTAATCAGGCATTGGCAGCTGTGTTGGTGTTAGACGTGCGTCCGGTATCCGGCGTTAGTTCACAGGGACTTAGAGAATTTCTTGAGGTAGTGTGTCCCCGGTACCAAATACCATCTAGGTTCCACTTCTCTAGGCAGGCGATACCGAGAATGTACACAGACATCAGAAAAAGAGTCACCAGTGTTCTAAAAAATGCAGTTGTACCCAGTGTCCACTTAACCACGGACATGTGGACAAGTGGAGCAGGACAGACTCAGGACTATATGACTGTGACAGCCCACTGGGTAGATGTATTTCCTCCCACAGCAATAACAGCAGTGGCGGCACCAGTAGCAGCATCTCGCAAACGCCAACTCGTTCCTAGGCAGGCTACGCTTTGTATCACCGCTTTCCATAAGAGGTACACAGCTGACAACCTCTCATGGAAACTGAGGAACCTCATTGCAGATTGGCTTACCCCAATTGGACTCTCCTGGGGATTTGTGACATCGATCAACGCCACCAATATTGTGCGTGCATTACATGTGGACAAATTTCAGCACGTCCTATGTTTTGCACATACATTGAATTTGGTGGTGCAGAGTTTTTTTAAAAACAACAGGGGCGTGCAAGAGATGCTGTCGGTGTCCCGAAGAATTGCGGGCCACTTTCGGCATTCAGCCACCGCGTGCCAAAGACTGGAGCACCAGCAAACACTCCTGAACATTCCCCGCCATCAGCTGAAGTAAGAGGTGGTAACGAGGTGGAATTCAACCCTCTATATGCTTCAGAGGATGGAAGAGCAGCAAAAGGCCATTCAAGCCTATACATCTGCCTACGATATAGGCAAAGGAGGGCGAATGCACCTGACTGAAGCGCAGTGGAGAATGATTTCAATGTTGTGCAAGGTTCTACAACCCTTTGAACTTGCCACACGTGAAGTCAGTTCAGACACTGCCAGCCTGAGTCAGGTCATTCCCCTCATCAGGCTTTTGCAGAAGAAGCTGGAGGCATTGAAGGAGGAGCTAAAATGGAGCTATTCCACTAGGCATGTGGGACTTGTGGATGGAGCCCTTCATTCACTTAACCAGGATTCACGGGTGGTAAATCTGTTGAAATCAGAGTACTACATCTTGGCCACCGTGCTCGATCCTAGGTTTAAAGCCTTTGTTGTATCTCTCTTTCCGGCAGACACAAGTCTGCAGATGTTCAAAGACCTGCTGGTGAGACAATTGTCAAGTCAAGTGGAACGTGATCCGCCAACAGCTCCTCCTTCATTTTCTACCGCCACTGGAGCTGCCAGGAAAAGGATCACATTTCTAAAACCATCCGCTGGCGGTGATGCAGGGCAGTCAGGAGCGAAAACTGACATCTGGTCCGGACTGAAGGACCTGCCAACGATTACTGACATGTCGTCTACTGTCACTGCATATGATTCTGTCGCCATTGAACGAATGGTGGAGGATTATATTGGTGACAGCATCACTGTAGGCATGTCAGACAGCCCGTACGTATACTGGCAGGAACAAGAGGCAATTTGGAGGCCCTTGCACAAACTGGCTTTATTTTACCTAAGTTGCCCCCCCTCCAGTGTGTACTCCGAAAGAGTGTTTAGTGCAGCCGGACACCTTGTCAGCGATCGGCGTACGAGGTTACTTCCAGAAAATGTGGAGAAGATGATGTTCATCAAAATGAATTATAATCAATTCCTCCGTGGAGACATTTACCAGCAATTGCCTCCAGAAAATACACAGGGACCTGTGATGGTGGATTCCAGTGGGGACGAATTAATAATCTGTGAGGAGGGGGATGTACACAGTGAAAGGGGTGAGGAATCGGAGGATGATGATGAGGTCGACATCTTGCCTCTGTAGAGCCAGTTTGTGCAAGGAGAGATTGATTGCTTCTTTTTTGGTGGAGGCCCAAACCAACCAGTCATTTCAGCCAAAGTCGTGTTGCAGACCCTGTCGCTGAAATGATGGGTTTGTTAAAGTGTGCATGTCCTTTTTATACAACATAAGGGTGGGTGAGAGGGTCCATCTTGCACCTCTTTTTTTATTTATTTATCTTTGCATCATGTGATGTTTGGGGCCAATCCTGTCTGACACTGCAGTGCCACTACTAGATGGGCCAGGTGTTTGTGCCGGCCACTTGGGTCGCTTAGCTTAGTCATCCAGCGACCTCGGTGCAAATTTAGGACTAAAAATAATATTGTGAGGTGTTCAGAATAGACTGGAAATGAGTGGAAATTATGGTTATTGAGGTTAATAATACTATGGGATCAAAATTACCCCCAAATTCTATGATTTAAGCTGTTTTTGAGGGTTTTTTGAAAAAAAAACACCCGAATCCAAAACACACCCGAATCCGACAAAAAATGTTATGGGATGTTTTGCCAAAACACGTCCGAATCCAAAACACGGCCGCGGAACCGAATCCAAAACCAAAACACAAAACCCGAAAAATTTCCGGTGCACATCACTAAATTAAACATCTACTGTATGCTTCAAACATTTTTCTCATTTCTTACTAACAAAAAAATAAAATAAAATAAAACAATGACAGTTTCTGCAGTCAGAACCTGAGAGGCCCAGACACATCTTGTTCAAACATTATGAAAAGTTATCATGTGTGAGAAGGAAAATACTAATAAAGCTGGGCATACACTATACAATTATCAGGCAGATCATCTGCCACATCTGACTGTTTTGGAATGAAAATCTGGTAATGTATGAGCGCAAATGACAATCAACTATTTGCTTCCAAACACTGAAAGAACGTAACAAAAACTGTTGCTCATACAAATTGGTAGAATCCGTGATTTAACCAATTTGTGACAGGTTTTGTCCATTTTTCAGTGTTTGGAAGCAAATGATCAATTATCATTTGCTCTCATCCCTTACCTGATCTTCATTCCAACCAGCCAGATCTGGCAGATGATCTGCCTGATAATTTTATAGTATATGCCCAGCATGAGCATTAGGCTGGTGGGCAACTGGGTCACTAAAGAAAGGTAACTTACATAGGTCATGTAGTATGTAGTGAATACAAATGTTATTCACGTGATGAAACCAAGGGAACCTAGAAAAAGAAACATCTTAAACAAACACTATGAAGTAAATCAATCACGTGTGTGAAGAAAAATACTAAACATCAGGGTTGGGGTGTCTAAATCCTTCTCGGTTAATGCAAGAGAGAACAGTCACACTCACTAGAGACAGGTAACGAGAACACAAAAGTCTTTCATGAGGTCATGGGTTTGATTCCCACAATGGCCCTAACTGTGTGGAGTTGTATATTCTCCTCGTACTTGCTTGGGTTTCCTCCTGGTACTCCAGTTTCCTCCCACAATCCAAAAATATACTGGTAGGTTAATTGGATCCCACCAATTTTTTTTACATGGTTGTGTAAGTGTGTGTTTTAATTAGTGATGTGCACCGGACATTTTTCGGGTTTTGTGTTTTGGTTTTGGATTCGGTTCCGCGGCCGTGTTTTGGATTCGGACGCGTTTGGGCAAAACCTCACCGAAAATTTCGGGTGCTTTTTTCAAAAAGCCCTAAAAAACAGCTTAAATCATAGAATTTGGGGGTCATTTTGATCCCATAGTATTATTAACCTCAATAACCATAATTTCCACTCATTTCCAGTCTATTCTGAACACCTCACACCTCACAATATTATTTTTAGTCCTAAAATTTGCACCGAGGTCGCTGGATGGCTAAGCTAAGCGACACAAGTGGCCGACACAAACACCTGGCCCATCTAGGAGTGGCACTGCAGTGTCAGGCATGATGGCACTTCAAAAAAATAGTCCCCAAACAGCACATGATGCAAAGAAAAAAAGAGGCGCACCAAGGTCGCTGTGTGACTAAGCTAAGCGACACAAGTGGCCGACACAAACACCTGGCCCATCTAGGAGTGGCACTGCAGTGTCAGGCAGGATGGCACTTCAAAAAAATTGTCCCCAAACAGCACATGAGGCAAAGAAAAAAAGAGGCGCACCAAGGTCGCTGTGTGACTAAGCTAAGCGACACAAGTGGCCGACACAAAGACCTGGCCCATCTAGGAGTGGCACTGCAGTGTCAGGCAGGATGGTACTTCAAAAAAATTGTCCCCAAACAGCACATGATGCAAAGAAAAATGAAAGAAAAAAGAGGTGCAAGATGGAATTGTCCTTGGGCCCTCCCACCCACCCTTATGTTGTATAAACAGGACATGCACACTTTAACAAACCCATCATTTCAGCGACAGGGTCTGCCACACGACTGTGACTGAAATGACTGGTTGGTTTGGGCCCCCACCAAAAAAAGAAGCAATCAATCTCTCCTTGCACAAACTGGCTCTACAGAGGCAAGATGTCCACCTCATCATCATCCTCCGATTCCTCACCCCTTTCACTGTGTACATTTCCCTCCTCACAGATTATTAATTTGTCCCCACTGGAATCCACCATCTCAGGTCCCTGTGTACTTTGTGGAGGCAATTGCTGCTGGTGAATGTCTCCACGGAGGAATTGATTATAATTCATTTTGATGAACATCATCTTCTCCACATTTTCTGGAAGTAACCTCGTACGCCGATTGCTGACAAGGTGAGCGTCTGCACTAAACACTCTTTCGGAGTACACACTGGAGGGAGGGCAACTTAGGTAGAATAAAGCCAGTTTGTGCAAGGGCCTCCAAATTGCCTCTTTTTCCTGCCAGTATACGTATGGACTGTCTGACGTGCCTACTTGGATGCGGTCACTCATATAATCCTCCACCATTCTTTCAATGGTGAGAGAATCATATGAAGTGACAGTAGACGACATGTCAGTAATCGTTGGCAGGTCCTTCAGTCCGGACCAGATGTCAGCACTCGCTCCAGACTGCCCTGCATCACCGCCAGCGGGTGGGCTCGGAATTCTTAGCCTTTTCCTCGCACCCCCAGTTGCGTGAGAATGTGAAGGAGGAGATGTTAATGGTCACGTTCCGCTTGACTTGACAATTTTCTCACCAGCAGGTCTTTGAACCTCTGCAGACTTGTGTCTGCCGGAAAGAGAGATACAACGTAGGTTTTAAATCTAGGATCGAGCACGGTGGCCAAAATGTAGTGCTCTGATTTCAACAGATTGACCACCCGTGAATCCTGGTTATGCGAATTAAGGGCTCCATCCACAAGTCCCACATGCCTAGCGGAATCGCTCTGTTTTAGCTCCTCCTTCAATGTCTCCAGCTTCTTCTGCAAAAGCCTGATGAGGGGAATGACCTGACTCAGGCTGGCAGTGTCTGAACTGACTTCACGTGTGGCAAGTTCAAAGGGTTGCAGAACCTTGCACAACGATTAAATCATTCTCCACTGCGCTTGAGTCAGGTGCATTCCCCCTCCTTTGCCTATATCGTGGTCAGATGTATAGGCTTGAATGGCCTTTTCCTGCTCATCCATCCTCTGAAGCATATAGAGGGTTGAATTCTACCTCGTTACCACCTCTTGCTTCAGATGATGGCAGGGCAGGTTCAAGATTGTTTGGTGGTGCTCCAGTCTTCTGTACGCGGTGGCTGAATGCCGAAAGTGGCCCGCAATTCTTCGGGCCACCGACAGCATCTCTTGCACGCCCCTGTCGTTTTTTAAATAATTCTGCACCACCAAATTCAATGTATGTGCAAAACATGGGACGTGCTGGAATTTGCCCAAATGTAATGCACGCACAATATTGCTGGCGTTGTCCGATGTCACAAATCCCCAGGAGAGTCCAATTGGGGTAAGCCCTTCTGCGATGATCTTCCTCAGTTTCCGTAAGAGGTTGTCAGCTGTGTGCCTCTTCTGGAAAGCGGTGATACAAAGCGTAGCCTGCCTAGGAACGAGTTGGCGTTTGCGAGATGCTGCTACTGGTGCCGGCGCTGCTGTTCTTGCTGCGGGAGGCAATACATCTACCCAGTGGGCTGTCACAGTCATATAGTCCTGAGTCTGCCCTGCTCCACAAACCACCTCACCATCAGAATCCTCCTTGTCAATTTCCTCCCCAGCGCCAGCAACACCCATATCCTCATCCTGGTGTACTTCAACAGTGACATCTTCAATTTGACTATCAGGAACTGGACTGCGGGTGCTCCTTCCAGCACTTGCAGGGGGCGTGCAAATGGTGGAAGGCGCAAGCTCTTCCTGTCCAGTGTTGGGAAGGTCAGGCATCGCAACCGACACAATTGGACTCTCCTTGGGTATTTGTGATTTAGAAGAACGCACAGTTCTTTGCTGTGCTTTTGCCAGCTTAAGTGTTTTAATTTTTCTAGCGAGAGGATGAGTGCTTCCATCCTCATGTGAAGCTGAACCACTAGCCATGAACATAGGCCAGGGCCTCAGCCGTTCCTTGCCACTCCGTGTCGTAAATGGCATATTGGCAAGTTTACGCTTCTCCTCAGATTTTACATGCTCTCTACTATGACATTGGGCATCGGCCTTGGCAGACGACGTTGATGGCATTTCATCGTCTCGGCCATGACTAGTGGCAGCAGCTTCAGCACGAGGTGGAAGTGGATCTTGATCTTTCCCTATTTTAACCTCCACATTTTTGTTCTCCATATTTTAATGTGTGGAATTATATGCCAATATCAATAGCAATGGCCTACTACTATATATACTGTGCACAACTAAAATGCACCACAGGTATAGAATGTAGATGGATAGTATACTTAATGACGACACAGAGGTAGGTACAGCAGTGGCCTTCTGTACCGTACTGCTATATATAGTATACTGGTGGTCACTGTGTCAGCAAACTGCAAAACTAAAATGCACCACAGGTATAGAATGTAGATGGATAGTATACTTAATGACGACACAGAGGTAGGTACAGAAGTGGCCTTCCGTACCGTACTGCTATATATGGTATACTGGTGGTCACTGTGTCAGCAAACTGCAAAACTAAAATGCACCACAGGTATAGAATGTAGATGGATAGTATACTTAATGACGACACAGAGGTAGGTACAGCAGTGGCCTTCCGTACCGTACTGCTATATATAGTATACTGGTGGTCACTGTGTCAGCAAACTGCAAAACTAAAATGCACCACAGGTATAGAATGTAGATGGATAGTATACTTAATGACGACACAGAGGAAGGTACAGCAGTGGCCTTCCGTACCGTACTGCTATATATAGTATACTGGTGGTCACTGTGTCAGCAAAACTCTGCACTGTACTCCTCCTATATAATATTATACTGGTGGTCCCGACTCCCCAGTCCCCACAATAAAGCAGCACACTGAGCACAGATATGGAGTGTTTTTCAGGCAGACAACATATAATGGTGGTCACTGTCAGCAAAACTCTGCACTGTACTCCTCCTATATAATATTAATTATACTGGTGGTCCCCAGTCCAAACATTAAAATAAAGCAGCACACTGAGCACAGATATGGAGTGTTTTTCAGGCAGACAACGTATACTGGTGGTCACTGTCAGCAAAATTCTGCACTGTACTCCTGCTATATAAAACAGCTGCTCCCCAGTCCCCACAATTAAGCAGTGTGAGCACAGATATATATGCAGCACACTGAGCACAGATATGGAGCGTTTTTTTCAGGCAGAGAACGGATAACTGGTGGTCACTGATCAGCAAAACTCTGCACTGTACTCCTCCTATATTATACAGCTGCTCCCCAGTCCTCCCCACTGCAATGCACGAGTGAAAATGGCGGCGACGCGCGGCTGCTTATATAGAATCCGAATCTCGCGAGAATCCGACAGCGGGATGATGACGTTCGGGCGCGCTCGGGTTACCCGAGCCATACGGGAGAATCCGAGTATGGTTCGGACCCGTGTAAAAAGGGTGAAGTTCGGGGGGGTTCGGTTTCCGAGAAACCGAACCCGCTCATCACTAGTTTTAATGTGATATGGAATTTAGGCTGTAAGCTCTAATGGGGCAGGGACTGATGTGAATGGCCAAATGTTCTCTATAAAGCACTATGCACCCTATATAAATAACTGGTAATAAATAACTAATAAATAATTCATGTGATGAAACCAAGGAGACCTTGAAAAAGAAACAATGTATGAATGAGTTTGATTGTCTGATATATAATTGTAACTCACGGGACATATAGGAATGCTTGAAAAGCAGACAGGTGGAAAAAAAGATCTGCAGGTATTACCCTTATCCCACTGGGAAAGATAATGGAATCTCTCCAACCTTACTGACTCCAACCCACTATGCAGATCCAATCCAGCAGACATTGGATCTGCTACTCCTAACTAGAAACTCTCGTAGGTCCTTGACACTACATAGTGCAAGAAACAAATTACTAAGGGACAGATGTACTAAGCGAGTCATAGAGTGATAGAGTCATAGATAGATAGTCACAGAGAGTGATAAAGTGGAGAGAGATATACTACCAACCAATCAGCTCCTGTCATTTTCAAACACAGCTTGAGGCTGCAACATGACAGTTTTGAGCTGATTAGTAATTTATCTTTCTCAGCTTTATCACTCTCCAAAGCTTAGTACATCTCACCCTAAATCAAAGAATAAACCTGTAACTAGGAAAATAAATTACTGGTTGGACGCAATAAATAAATCTTATCGGGAAACAGTTGGAGCACAAACACAGTAAAAGATATAGTAGCTCAATATGGCAAACAAAGTACTGATAACAGTATTGCATAACAAAGGAATAAGGCTAGCACCTACTGTTTAGTGTACAAGAAGAATTAGACAATGACAGTAGAGTTGAGAACCCTTGGTTAAGTGTGATATCCAAAAAGTAAAAAATACAGAGGAAAGGTTCAGAATACCAGGGATAAAGGCAAACCATTACAGCAAAAATACCTTAAGGGGAAAAAAAGGACAGTTCAGTCCCAGCAGTTTAAGGGAGCACCATACCTCCCAACATCTTTGCTTTTGAAATTGGGACCCCATGCTTGCACACAAAGGGAGGGGTGTGGCATCATAGCATGCCCTCTGTTTATTGCACGGCATCTGTTCACCCACTGCTCTGCGATTCAGCAGGCGGATGGGGTGGGAGGACAGGTCCAGAAAAGCAGGACTGTCCCACCTGAAGCCGGGAACTTGAGAAGTATGGAGCACAGCTAAAAAGTGGAGAGACAAGGACAAGGACAGAAACAACGAATGGTAAATGTAGCACAGGGTGAAACAATGCAGGGTCCTTTAGGTACATGCCGAGAGCAATTACATCTGAGGAAACAGCAAGGCTATCTTTAGGGAAAGCAGCAGTGAGCGGTAAAAAGTCCAATGGTGATACGCAGCTGGCAGACACACAGGCAATGAAAGTCCAGACATCTGTAACCATCACTTCAAGGACCAGGGACATTGGAGGGGTAGACACCAGTGATACCAGGTGAGAAACTCCCAAGGCAGCCGGTCAGTTGAGGAAAGAGAAGACCTTAGCTGCAGGAAGTTGTCACCCAGGAAGCAGTGAGATCAGGAGATGAAGCAGGTCCGCCAGGCATAGACCAGGCATAGAGGGAGAGAGGTCCAAACAAGCACTGAGGAGTAACCACCCATGGAGGCACTAACAGAAGGGATGGTAGCCACAGGGGTCTTCAGCAGTACCAGGGCATTTACCGCAGTACAGGGTCAATTGAAGTCCCACATAAGGAGGTCCTCCCAATAAGTTTGTCTAACCAGATAGCAGCCAAGGGAGCAGGAGTCCTAGGGAAGGTGCAACCAAGGCTGACAAACTCTGATAGGGTTCAACATGTCCGACTATGGGGGTCATTCTGACCCGATCGCACGCTGCAGTTTATTGCAGCGGTGCGATCGGGTCAGAACTGCGCATGCGCTGGCGCCGCAGTGCACCGGCGCATGCAAGATGGCTGAAGGCCGTCGGGCCACTACGATCGCTTCTGCCTGATTGACAGGCAGAGGTGGTCGCTGGGTGGGGGTGGGGCGGAACGGCGGCGTTTGGCCGCCGTTTCGTGGGCGTGGTCCGGCCAACACAGACGTGGCCGGACCGAACGGGGGGCGTGCCACAGCGGCTGCGTGACGTCACACGCAGTTGCTGTGGGCCGGGGAGTGATGAGTAGCTCACGGCCAGCACGCTAAAGCTGCGCTGGTCGGGAGCTACTCTTGAAGTGCTGTGCGATGCCTTTGCACTTCTGCGGGGGAATGGGGGGGGGGCGGCACTGACATGTGGGGCGGTATGGCCCTGTGCTGGGTGTCCCCCCGCATGTCAGTGTGAATGATCGTAGCTGTGCTAAATTTAGCACAGCTACGATCATCTCGGAATGACCCCCAATATCCATGGGTCTCAGAGATGAGCCAAGGCAGCAGGTAAGGTTTGATCAGACAGGGAAGGCGAAGTTCCAGGGCCAGCTAGGGATTCGTGGAGAAGGAGATGTCCCATGCTAAGAAATTCTGAAAGGGTGACTAAATAAGCCAGGAACTGCAGGAATCTTTCACCAGGATTCCTTAGTTGGGTAAGTATTGGAAAGAAGGTAGTTATAGTGCTTCTTAGTAGTCAGTGTCGAAATATCCAGCAGATGTACAGATGTAGCCAAGCTCATCTTACTGCGATGCGGCATTCTGCATCATGGCATGCTGCATGGTTTCCCGAGCTGCCACTATTCGCACCCTGCGATTACTTCATTAATTCCTTTAGGAATTAATGGAGCCATCGCTGGCTGTGAATAGTGGTAGCCTGGCATGCCATGCAGCAAGCCATTTTGTGCCCAGGCTAATTCGCAGCAAAGATGAGCATGGCTACATCTGTAAAGGGATATATACTGTATGAGAAGGCAGCTAAAAATAACAATAGTGTACGTAGAGCTGGTGCGATGTGTTGAGCGGGTGTATGCTGTGCAGGATGGCACCGTTCTTGAGAGGTGCTATCCCTGCTCCGCTGCGCTGGCCTCATGCTATGCCTGCAGACTTGTCATTGGGTTACTGGCACAGCTCCGAGAGGCCAGAGCAGCATCAAAACCGGGCCATCGGGTGTAAGCAGCAGACAGCGACTCTAAAAAACAGAAAGGAGATGGCTTGGGACCTGGAGGAAGTGGAGCCACTGACTGTACTGATGTCCTCAAACACACCCCCTCCCTAGGCATGGTGGATGTTTTTGGAGATGGTGAGCAGGAGTTGTTTCATCCGGAGCTGAGGTAAGCAAGAGCAAGTCTATGTGTCTAATGGGTCAGTGCCGTCATCTCCCTACCCCCATCCAGGGTTTATGCCCCTCAGTGTCCCGTGTGCTCCATCCAGTCTGTCACCTTCCCATCATTAGTACCTGTCACCAACCAGGCCAGCTCTGCTTGCCATCTCTTTACCCCATTCCTCATTCCAGTCCCACCTACACTCCCATCATCATTCCCTCACCTCCCGTCCCTCTCATTTATTGTACCCCACAACTCCCTACTTTGCCCCCATTTATTTTCTTCCACCACTCCCTACTCTCATCGCCGCTTTCATTCTGCCCCACAGCTCCCTACTCTATCCTTATTCATTTTATCATGTCCCTGCTAACAACTCTCCCTCATTCATTCTGCTACCCACTCTCCCATCTTTCTGCTCCCTTATTTTTTACTCTCCAGTAATTCTAAATTCTGAGCATTCATTATGCCACCTACCAAGTCTCTTGTCTCCCATCATTCAATCTATTCAGCTTTGCTCATATCGTGTACTCTTCCCTCAATCATTTCCCCCCCATTTGCTTCTCTTTCATCCTGCCATCATCCCATCATTTTTTATGTCACACTCTACTCCTCCATCGCTCCATTGTCCACTTCTAGTCTCCCATCACTTCTTTGTCTCCCTCTACTCTCCCATTGCTGCATTGTCTCCCTCTACTCCCCCATTGCTGCATTGTCTCCCTCTACTCTCCCATTGCTGCATTGTCTCCCTCTACTCTCCCATTGCTCCTTTTGTCTCTTCTCTCCCTCCACACTCACCACCACTCATTCTGTCTCCCAATACACCCTAATTTTTCAATCTCTGCCTCATCTACCCTGCCTTTCAGCCACCACCCCACATTTTTTGTGCACCCCACTTACTCCTACTAATCACTTTTCACTCCCTTCCTCCTGACCTTTTCACCACATATGTTTTTCCAATTATTCTCACTAATTTACTCTTATCTAACGTTTTCTCTGTAACCACTCCCGCGCCTCAATCTCATTTTCTAATCTGGATCAGATTGTGTTGTTAACACAATGTATTTTTTTTACAAGCCCATACTACATTCTACTATAGCACAGTGATAGTATAGATAAGTGCGCCAAAAAGAGCTGCCCGTAGAACCAGTGAGTAAGAAAAATGTCACCCACACTTTAATATTGACCAGAAACAGAACAGAGTTACCAGTGGATCAGCAGATGCTGGACTAATATAAATATAATGTAGTATCTAAGCAGATATAATTTCCGAAGGCAATGACAATAGTAACCAGTAGAGTCCAAATATATAAATGGTGTCTGAAAAGACTCAAAACACAAAAGAAACAATTTCCATATCGTAACTCTGTAATATATAATAAGCATATTTGAGAATTCATACCAAATCAGGTGGTCTTTGAGATAGAGTAGACAGACTCATATTCAAAGGAGAGGACAATGCTCATATCCTTGTCCATTTGTCATCTTTCCACTATGAGTTCTTCACACCGCCAATTCCTCAAAGTTAATTGAAAAATAGGAGAAAGACTCCAAATAGTATAATACAGTATTTTAATAATAAAACATAACGCATAATGGAAACAATGGGTGAAATGTAGAGATAAGCGGGTTCGGTTTTACTTGGATTTACTCGGATTTACCCTAATCTCCTTATTGGCTATTGGACGTCACGTGTTTTGGTTAAGAAAAATCCAGAAAATAAGAAATGGTGATAATTCTGGCGTAAAGAACCGAGTAAATCCGAACCCGCTCATCTCTAGTAAAATGGACCAGGTCAATAGGTCTACAAGCCAAGGTAGACAAAAAGGCATGAATGAGTACATAAGTCAGGCATCCCCAGGAAATGGATACAATCAGCCAGGTGTCAGTCCAAGTGTCCCCAAATTTCTCTCCTCCTCACCAATGTGTTTTAACACCAGGATGGTGTGTTTTTCAAGGTATGAGGAGAGTATGCACCATGGCTGCATACCACATTCTGTCTACATTACTTCTCCCTCCTGTCACTTCTAGTCATTTTAGTTTACATTTCCATACATAATGTAATCAAGCTATATAATGTGTTTTCTTTTTTGTTGTAGGACAAAAATAAGAATTTACTCACCGGTAATTCTATTTCTCGTAGTCCGTAGTGGATGCTGGGAACTCCGTAAGGACCATGGGGAATAGCGGGCTCCGAAGGAGGCTGGGCACTCTAGAAAGATCTTAGACTACCTGGTGTGCACTGGCTCCTCCCACTATGACCCTCCTCCAAGCCTCAGTTAGGTACTGTGCCCGGACGAGCGTACACAATAAGGAAGGATTTTGAATCCCGGGTAAGACTCATACCAGCCACACCAATCACACCGTACAACTCGTGATATGAAACACAGTTAACAGTATGAAACAATAGAGCCTCTCAACAGATGGCTCAACAATAACCCGATTTAGTTAACAATAACTATGTACAAGTATTGCAGATAAACCGCACTTGGGATGGGCGCCCAGCATCCACTACGGACTACGAGAAATAGAATTACCGGTGAGTAAATTCTTATTTTCTCTAACGTCCTAGTGGATGCTGGGAACTCCGTAAGGACCATGGGGATTATACCAAAGCTCCCAAACGGGCGGGAGAGTGCGGATGACTCTGCAGCACCGAATGAGAGAACTCCAGGTCCTCCTCAGCCAGGGTATCAAATTTGTAGAATTTTGCAAACGTGTTTGCCCCTGACCAAGTAGCTGCTCGGCAAAGTTGTAAAGCCGAGACCCCTCGGGCAGCCGCCCAAGATGAGCCCACCTTCCTTGTGGAATGGGCATTGACAGATTTTGGCTGTGGCAGGCCTGCCACAGTATGTGCAAGCTGAATTGTACTACAAATCCAACGAGCAATAGTCTGCTTAGAAGCAGGAGCACCCAGCTTGTTGGGTGCATACAGGATAAACAGCGAGTCAGATTTTCTGACTCCAGCCGTCCTGGAAACATATATTTTCAGGGCCCTGACAACGTCTAGCAACCTGGAGTCCTCCAAATCCTTAGTAGCCGCAGGCACCACAATAGGCTGGTTCAGGTGAAACGCTGACACCACCTTAGGGAGAAACTGGGGACGAGTCCTCAATTCTGCCCTATCCATATGGAAAATCAGATAAGGGCTTTTACATGATAAAGCCGCCAACTCTGACACTCGCCTGGCTGAAGCCAAGGCCAATAACATGACCACTTTCCACGTGAGATATTTCAGATCCACGGTTTTTAGTGGCTCAAACCAATGTGATTTTAAGAAACTCAACATCACGTTGAGATCCCAAGGTGCCACAGGAGGCACAAATGGGGGCTGAATATGCAGCACTCCTTTCACAAATGTCTGAACTTCAGGTACTGAAGCTAGTTCTTTTTGAAAGAAAATCGACAGAGCCGAGATCTGTACCTTAATAGAGCCCAGTTTTAGGCCCATATTCACTCCTGCTTGCAGGAAATGCAGAAATCGACCTAGTTGAAATTCCTCTGTTGGGGCCTTTTTGGCCTCGCACCATGCAACATATTTCCGCCATATGCGGTGATAATGCTTTGCCGTAACATCTTTCCTGGCTTTAATAAGCGTAGGAATGACTTCCTCCGGAATGCCCTTTTCCTTCAGGATGCGGCGTTCAACCGCCATGCCGTCAAACGCAGCCGCGGTAAGTCTTGGAACAGACAGGGGCCCTGCTGCAGCAGGTCCTGTCTGAGCGGCAGAGACCACGGGTCCTCTGAGATCATCTCTTGAAGTTCCGGGTACCACGCTCTTCTCGGCCAATCCGGAACCACGAGAATTGTGTTTACTCCTCGCTTTCTTATTATTCTCAATACCTTTGGTATGAGAGGTAGAGGAGGGAACACATAAACTGACCGGTACACCCACGGTGTCACTAGAGCGTCCACAGCTATCTCCTGAGGGTCTCTTGACCTGGCGCAATACTTCTCTAGTTTTTTGTTTAGGCGGGACGCCATCATGTCCACCTGTGGACGACCCCATTGATTTACAATCATTTGGAAGACTTCTGGATGAAGTCCCCACTCTCCCGGGTGGAGGTCGTGCCTGCTGAGAAAGTCTGCTTCCCAGTTGTCCACTCCCGGGATGAACACTGCTGACAGTGCTAGTACATGATTCTCCGCCCATCGGAGAATTTTTGTGGCTTCTGCCATCGCCGTCCTGCTTCTTGTGCCGCCCTGTCGATTCACATGGGCGACTGCCGTGATGTTGTCTGACTGGATCAGCACCGGCTGGTGTAGGAGCAGGGATTTTGCTTGACTTAGGGCATTGTAAATGGCCCTTAGTTCCAGAATATTTATGTGAAGAGCAGTCTCCTGACTTGACCATAGTCCTTGGAAATTTCTTCCCTTTGTGACTGCCCCCCAGCCTTGTAGGCTGGCATCCGTGGTCACCAGGACCCAGTCCTGTATGCCGAATCTGCGGCCCTCCAGAAGATGAGCACTGTGCAGCCACCACAGAAGAGACACCCTGGTTCGTGGAGACAGGGTTATTAAACGATGCATCTGAAGATGCGATCCGACCACTTGTCCAACAGGTCCCACTGAAAAATCCTGGCATGGAACCTGCCGAATGGAATTGCTTCGTAAGAAGCTACCATCTTTCCCAGGACCCGCGTGCAGTGATGCACCGATACCTGTTTTGGTTTTAGGAGGTCTCTGACTAGAGAAGACAACTCCCTGGCTTTCTCCTCCGGGAGAAACACTTTTTTCTGGGCCGTGTCCAGAATCATTCCCAGGAACATTAGACGTGTCGTGGGGACCAGCTGTGACTTTGGGATATTCAGAATCCAGCCGTGCTGGCTCAGCACTTCCTGAGATAGTGCTACTCCCACTAACAACTGTTCTTTGGATCGTGCCTTTATTAGGAGATCGTCCAAGTATGGGATAATTAAAACTCCCTTTTTTCGAAGGAGTATCATCATTTCCGCCATAACCTTGGTAAATACCCTCGGTGCCGTGGAGAGTCCAAACGGCAGCATCTGGAATTGGTAATGGCAGTCCTGTACCACAAATCTGAGGTACTCCTGGTGAGAATTGTAAATGGGGACATGCAGGTAAGCATCCTTGATGTCCAGGGATACCATGTAATCCCCCTCGTCCAGGCTTGCAATAACCGCCCTGAGCGATTCCATCTTGAACTTGAATTTTTTTATGTATGTGTTCAAGGATTTCAAATTTAAAATGGGTCTCACCGGTTTCGGCACCACAAATAGTGTGGAATAGTAACCCCGGCCTTGTTGAAGTAGGGGCACCCTGACTATCACCTGCTGGGAATACAGCTTGTGAATCGCTGCTAGCACCGCCTCCCTGTCTGAGGGAGCAATCGGCAAGGCGGATTTTAGGAAACGGCGGGGTGGAGTCGCCTCGAATTCCAGCCTGTATCCCTGAGATACTATTTGAAGGATCCAGGGATCCACCTGTGAGCAGGCCCACTGATCTCATTATCCTCCTCAAACATGTCGACACAGCCGTACCGACACACTCCACACACACAGGGAATGCTCAAATAGAGGACAGGACCCACAAAAGCCCTTTGGGGGGACAGAGTAAGAGTATGCCAGCACACACCAGAGCGCTATATATATACAGGGACTAACTGAGTTATGTCCCTAATAGCTGCTTTTTATATAATATACTGTATACAGTGCCAATTTTAATGCCCCCCCTCTCTTTTCCCTCTTACTGTACTGTAGAATTGCAGGGAAGAGCCAGGGAGCTTCCTTCCAGCCGAGCTGTGAGGGAAAAATGGCGCCAGTGTGCTGAGGAGATAGGCTCCGCCCCTTTTTCGCGGCCTATTCTCCCGCTTTTTATGGGATTCTGGCAGGGGTATTTACCTCATATATAGCCCCAGGGGCTATATATTGAGGTATTTTAGCCAGCCAAGGTGTTTTTATTGCTGCCTCAGGGCGCCCCCCCCCAGCGCCCTGCACCCTCAGTGACCGGAGTGTGAAGTGTGTATGAGGAGCAATGGCGCACAGCTGCAGTGATGTGCGCTACCTTGGTGAAGACAGGATGTCTTCATGCCGCCGATTTTCCGGACCATCTTCTTGCTTCTGGCTCTGTAAGGGGGACGGCGGCGCGGCTCCGGGACCGAACATCAAGGCTGGGCCTGCGGTCGATCCCTCTGGAGCTAATGGTGTCCAGTAGCCTAAGAAGCCCAATCCGGCTGCAAGCAGGCGAGTTCGCTTCTTTTCCCCTTAGTCCCTCGCTGCAGTGAGCCTGTTGCCAGCAGGTCTCACTGAAAATAACAAATTCTAAGACTATAACTTTCTAAGAGCTCAGGAGAGCCCCTAGTGTGCATCCAACCTCGGCCGGGCACGAAATCTAACTGAGGCTTGGAGGAGGGTCATAGTGGGAGGAGCCAGTGCACACCAGGTAGTCTAAGATCTTTCTAGAGTGCCCAGCCTCCTTCGGAGCCCGCTATTCCCCATGGTCCTTACGGAGTTCCCAGCATCCACTAGGACGTTAGAGAAATGATACATTATCAGTCAAAAATGATGCTGCAGCAAGTCCTTGAAGACCCAAGTCACTGAAGATAGTGTTTTTTTTACTCTCCACACCCTTTTCTTGCTTGTCCAGATTCCATTGACATTCTAATCTACCTCTCTTATCTTTTAACATGGCTTTTGTCCATCACCCTGTCTATAAGTCTTCCACAATCAAAATGTCTGTCATTTGCCTATTTCATACTAGGCTGCTATACCTTAAAATATCCTTGATCCTTTACCCATGGCTCTTTCTTCTGTTTATGCAATCTTCCATTAGTTCTTTTTTTTTTTTTGTAATCACAGGTCTGGTGTCCCGGATATAACTCTCTGCTCCCCTGGTATAGTTGCTGGATCCTGACATTATACCCATCACTCCCCTGCTGTTGCTACAGTCATCCCGTGGGAGGATCCCAACATTATACCCATCACCCCCCTGCTGTGGCTGCAGGATTCCAACATTATACCGATGTGGAGGTGTGTGCGGGGACACACAGGGTCACTAGTTACTTGATGTCACTAGTTATAGAAGGAGGCACACAGGGTCATTAGTTACATGAGGGGGCACACAGGGTTACTAGTTATATGGGGGATACACAGGGTCACTAGTTACATGAAGGGGCCCATAGGGTCACTAGTTACATAAGGGGGCACTCACTAGTTACATAAGGGGGCACACAGGGTCACCACTAGTTATATGTGGATACACAGGGACAGTTGTTATATGAAGGGGCACACAGGGTCAGTAGTTATATGGGACATACACGGGGTCACTAGTTATATGGGGGACATACCGGTCACTAGGTATATGGGGGGGGACATGGTCACTAATTATAGGGGGGCAAACACAGGGTCACTAGTTATATGGGGGACACAGGGTCACTAGTTATATGGGGGGGGGCAGGGTCACTATTTATATGAGGGGACACACAAGGTTACTCTGTATAGAAGGAGGCACACGGTCACTAGTTATATCAAAATAAAATAGCAGCAGACAGACATACAGCAATTGGCAGTTACTACAGAGAAGTCAGTTGACTGTATGTCATATTTGGGCACATACAGGACAATATAGCATGCCATGGATGTATATATATAATATAATGTTAAATGGAGGTGATATGTGGTAAAATAATGTAAACTGGTGTAGCATATTATTTACTGCAATCACTCATGGATACTGGGGGCATTATGATGATAAACTCTCCTCATGCTGGTGTGTCCTTATCCCTCTAACCCTGATCCCAATACTGTGCCCTCATCCCACAACACTCTTTCCAATATTGTACCCTTATCCCCTAACCCTGCCACCAATGCTGTAACCTTACCCAGGGGTGGATTGGAATGGAAAACTAGCCTGAATAAATGATGGAAGCATCCCTAATGGGAGCGGGGTTTGTTGCGGGGGTGGGGTCTGTTGAGGGGGCAGGATTCGTCCTCAGGGTCTGATTCTGAGGTGGACACAGTTGTGGCCCTCCTTGCGTATTTCGCAGCAGTTGCCTCTGTGACTTTATGCTAATGATTCTACATGATGCTACAATGCAGTTCCATCTGTGTATCCAATTATGCAAGGACTGAGATGCCCACAGTCAGTGTCTACAGATGCTGCAATCATGCTTGTGTGTCTTTAGATGCGACCATGGGTCGCACCATTGAAACTTTAATCAGCCCTATGCTACAGCAATTCAACGTCTCTATATGCAACCACCAGTGGTGCAAGTAGAAAAAATGTCTTTTAGGTACTGTGTGCACGCGCCGAAGGTGCGCGTGCCAAAAATGGGTGTGACCAAATGCCACATGGGGCGTGGTCAATGAAAATGGGGGCGTGATACACATATGAGGGAGGGGCAGATACACATATGACCCCAATAGTGCAAGATACACGTTGCCCCAGAGTGCCAGATATACATTGCACCACAGTGCCAGATACACATTGCCTCACTGTGCCAGATACACATTGCCTCACTGTGCCAGATACACATTGCCTCACTGTGCCAGATACACATTGCCTCACAGTGCCAGATACACATTGCCCCCAGAGTGCCAGATATACATTGCCTCACAGTGCCAGATACACATTGCCCCACAGTGCCAGATACACATTGCCCCACAGTGCCAGATACACATTGCCCCCAGAGTGCCAGATATACATTGCCTCACAGTGCCAGATACACATTGCCCCACAGTGCCAGATACACATTGCCCCACAGTGCCAGATACACATTGCCTCACAGTGCCAGATATACACAAATGTCCCCAGAGTGCCAGATATACATTGCCTCAAAGTGCCAGATACACATTGCCCCACAGTGCCAGATACACATTGCCCCACAGTGCCAGATACACATTGCCTCACAGAGCCAGATATACACAAATGCCCCCAGAGTGCCACATATACATTGCCTCACAGTGCCAGATACACATTGCCTCACAGTGCCAGATACACATTGCCCCACAGTGCCAGATACACAAATGCCCCCAGAGTGCCAGATATACATTGCCTCACAGTGGCAGATACACAAATGCCCCCACTGTGTCAGATATACATTGCCCCCCAGTGCCAGATACACATGTCCCCCCAGTGCCAGATATGCCCCCAGTGCCAGATACAGAAATGCCCCCACAGTGCCATATATGCCCCCAGTGCCAGATATGCCCCCAGTACCAGATACAGAAATGCCCCCCCCCAGTGCCAGATATGCCCCCCAGTGCCAGATACAGAAATGCCCCCACAGTGCCAGATATGCTCCCAGTGCCAGATATACCCCAGTTCCAGATACACATGTCCCCACAGTGCCAGATATGCCCCCAGTGCCAGATACACATGTCCCCCCATGCCAGATATGCCCCCAGTGTCAGATACAGAAATGCCCCAACAGTGCCAGATATGCCCCCAGTGCCAGATACACATGTCCCCCCAGTGCCAGATATGCCCCCAGTGCCAGATACAGAAATGCCCCCACAGTGCCAGATATGCTCCCAGTGCCAGATATGCCCACAGTGCCAGATACACATGTCCCCGCAGTGCCAGATATGCCCCCAGTGCCAGATACACATGTCCCCTAGTGCCAGATATGCCCCCAGTGCCAGATACAGAAATGCCCCCACAGTGGCAGATATGCCTCCAGTGGCAGATATGCCCCCAGTGCCAGATACAGAAATGCCCCCACAGTCCCAGATATGCCCCCATTGCCAGATATGCCCCCAGTGCCAGGTACACATGCTCCCCAGTGCCAGATACAGAAATGCCCCCACAGTGCCAGATATACCCCCAGTACCAGATACACATGTCCCCCCAGTGCCAGATATGTCCCCAGTGCCAGATACAAAAATGCCCCCGCAGTGCCAGATACACATGTCCCCACCAGTGCCAAATATGCCCCCAGTGCCTGATACACATGTCCCCACCAGTGCCAAATATGCCCCCAGTGCCAGATACACATGTCCCCCCAGTGCCAGATATGCCCCCAGTGCCAGGTACACATGCCCCCCTTCCCCTGCTGCTCCCCGCTGCTGCTGTCTTGATCCTGTGTGTGAAGGGAGGAGAGTGCAGCCTGTGCCTCTCCTGCCCCTCAGTCTCCGGCGGCGGTGCGGGTGTCTACCTTTAATTCAGCGCCGATCCGTGAGCCAATCAAAGCCTGCGGTCCGGCAGCCAATCAAGAGCCTTGGCTGCCGGACCGCGAGCCCTGATTGGCTCACGGGCCAGCGCTGAATTGAAGGTAGACACTGAGGGGAGGAGAGGCGCACGCTGAGCTCTCCTCCCCTCAAGCAGCAGCGGCGGTGAGCAGCAGCGGAGGAAGGGATGGAGGGAGCGGCGGTGTACCCATGGCTAAATTCTTAAGGGTACGCCGTATCCACCCATACCCGCCCACTTGCACCGCTGACAACCACGATCAGCAACACGCACACACACTATGGGGTAAGTCTGAATTACTATACGCAGTGCGCACCCGCGGTGGGCGCACTGGGCATGTGCAGCCAGTGAGATACGAAAGCATCCCACTGGTGCGATAGCCTCTGCCTGTCAATCATCATGGGGCAGGAGGGTGTGTGCCAATGGCATTAGAACGCCGTTGGCGGGGCACGGTCTGGCCACTGGGGGGCGGACTAGCCCTGTGATGGGTGTACCCCCACATGTCAGAGTACATGATCATAGATATGCTAAAGTTAGCACTTCTACGATCAACTCTGAATTACCCCCTATGTTACATCTGGATCTGGTTAGCCAACCCCCTGTAACCACACAGGAATGCCCAACACATTTCTAATACATTTCTTGGTGGATGCGTCTGACTCTGTCTGTACTGTAACTCTGTACAAACACCATTGTGGTGAATGCATGCACAGTGCAACTCTGATGCAAGTGCAGATGAAAAGCAATGGCCCTCATTCCGAGTTGATCGCTAGCTGCTTTCGTTCGCAGCGCGGCGATTAGTTGAAAAAGCGGCATTTCTGCGCATGCGTACGGGCCGCAGTACGCACTCGCGAACTACTTTCACACAAAACTATGCAGTTTTACACAAGGGTGAGCGACGCTTTTCTGTCGCTCTGTTGATCGGTGAGTGATTGACAGGAAGTGGGTGTTTCTGGGAGGTAACTGGCCGTTTTCAGGGAGTGTGCTAAAAAATGCAGGCGTGACAGGTAAAAACGCAGGTGTGCCTGGGGAAACGGGAGTGGCTGGCCGAACGCAGGGCGTGTTTGTGACGTCAAAGCAGGAACTAAACTGACTGAAGTGATCGCAAGGTAGGAGTAGGTTTGGAGCTGCTCAGAAACTGCATGAACATTTTTACGAGCAGTTCTGATAACCTTTCAGTCGAAATTCTGCTAAGCTAAGATACACTCCCAGAGGGCGGCGGCCTAGCGTTTGCACTGCTGTTAAAAGCAGCTAGCGAGCGATCAACTCGGAATGAGGGCCTATGTACAAAACACATTGGGTCCCACAGGAAAAAACAGACATTGGCCCCCACATAAAACAAGAAAACAAATTGGCCCCCAAAGGAGGAAAAAAACAAATGTATAATATTGCTTTTGCTATTACAACTTACTTCAAATTTCCACTGCTGTTTGAAAGTCCCAGTGACACCAAGAGGTTTTAGAATTCTTGGCTGTAACATTTATATATTGATTTCTTTATTAACATTTATGCAGCACTAGCATATTCCATTGCACTTTCTTTTTAAAGTCAGGCATGGGCGTATTGAGAACTGGAAGGGCCCTGAAACATTTTGTAGAAGTGGCCTCACATGGGCAGCACCAGAGGTACATTGTGGTAGAAGGACATTATTATGTGAATGTGTATACGTCCACCCTTACTAGGGGGACGTGCAGTAAGGTAAATGGCTCAGGAGGCACTGGCTAGTACTAGAGTCAGATTTACACACAATATATGAGCACAAGGGACCATGTGGGCATTATACACATGTGCAGCAGTAAATGCTGCTAGAAATTTGGTGAGTTTGGATCACATATGTGCGGAAAAGATAGGCGCCATAGATTTTTTTTAGTACAGAGCTTTGGCTAGAAAAATGATTACAATAATAATAATATTAAATTTCTATCGGTCTAGTTACTGCATACTTCCATGCATTCTCAAGCACTCCACCTACGAAATAATTGAGATGGGGACCAAATTGCTGAATAACCAATAGGTCAGCTTTTTATTTAAAATTATTAAATGGGTATGGTGGCCAGGGACGGCTTATTTGAATGATGCATGTGTAATAACAAATCATGTATAACAAACAACTCCACCAGGAAGAGTGCCCAAGCTCCAGCCCGACCTCCTGTCGCCCTCCTTTTTGGAACAACTGTGGGCAGGGTGGTGGCCTTCTGCCTACGCCACCCTGCCCCAACTTTGGGTGCATGCCAATGTACCAACTCGTAGAGAAAGGGGGGGGGGGCGACCTGGCCAGGGGGTGGCCCACACCTCTACAGGGATCTCACTCCTCCACCATTGACCACCACAAGGCACCCCAGGGCTTAATAGACTTGGTGACAAAAAAAAAAAGACCCATAGGCCATCCAAGCTGCCACCTACCGACAAACTGACACTCAGCTATCGGGATGGGAGGGTGTGTCAAAGTCTACCAGCGAAGAGGTAGTTAGGATCATTAGTCCCCCTGACCAATAGGACACCTACCTGTCACGTCTTCACATATGAGACCTGATAGGCCCACTGCCTCACCTGGCATCTCAAGCCACACCCACCTGATGTGCATATACTAGGCAGCCACCAAGAGCTACCTAGAACTTTATGTCACTTTGTCCATATAAAATATCCTCCATTACCTTAAACCTCTATTGGCCTAATGCCTGCATACTTCCATGCATTCTCAAGCATTCTACCTACAAAATACTTGAGACAGACCACCAAATTGCCGAATAGCCAATAGGTCACCTAATTTTTTTTAAAAATTATTAAATGGGTATGGTGGCTAGGAAAGGGACGGCCTATATGACTGATGCATGTGTAATAACAAACCATGTACAACAAACAACTCAACCGGGAGGACGGCCCAAGCTCCAGCCCGACCTCCTATGCAACTCCAAAAGGAGGGACAACTGCGGGCAGAGTGGTGGCCTTCTGCCTATGCCACCCTTGCAGAGAAAGGGGAGCCCGCCTCACCTGGTAGTGCCCCCCATCCCTATGGGAATCTCGCTCCTCCACTATTGACCACCACAAGGCACCCCAAGGCATAATAGACTTGGTCACAAAAACAACTCATAAGCCATTCCACCCACCAAAGGTTCCCAGAACCCTGCCACCATACCACAACTCAGACCTTCTACTACTACCTAGTCCCTGAGCCAAATCTACACTCTTCATTCTGTCTGAGATCTACACTCTTCAGTCTGGCTTAGAGCTAGGCTGCCAAGCCTGAATGGCCTCAACAAAACATGAATATGGTATTCCCCTGCTCAGAATGATGGACCCCATCTGACATGAACAGGGAAGGATCCGTAATAACTAGGTGAGGATGCTTCACCACAAAGCCTTCTCCCAACTACGGAGTTCACCCGGCGCCGGATCAGTTCAATAGCGGTCGGGCAAATGGCACGATGCCAATCCAGCCTCTGGACGATTTTTGACCACCCGATTCAAATAAATGGAAATCACCCTGCCATGCTGGGCATCTCTCGCCTAATGGTGGTATGTATGTCGAGGGAGGACCTTGACGTCAAGTCATTTCCCCCTAGATGGACCATAACCCAAAGAGGGCATTTATGATGGTAGACCATTTCCCAGAAGATCTTTAGGAATTTGGCCCAGTTGAGTCCCCTGTGACCAATCCAGCGGACCATTCAAAAGTTGGGGCAGCTCCCAAAGTCAATCCCAGATGGAGACTAGGGGGGATATCCAATTAGGCCCGATAAGTGTTTTTCTCCCGAGTTCTGGCTGTCACGTGGTACATTTTTCGGGTGCTATCTTTTCAACATATCCTTTTATACACTTTCCGCCACATTTCTAACCAAATTTTTTTAGCTTGTTTTTCTATCTCCCGAAAAAGTTTCACAATGGAAAAGTATACCGTTATCGCAAAAATGGTATCTAATTAGAGGCGAATGATAAGTTTTCGGACGAATTAGCCTGTTTTTCCCACGTAATGATTTCACCTACTCAGACATGAGAAATTTGGTGGGAATGTTTTAATTTTGTTTCTATTCTTATGTCATTTCAAAGGTTGAATTTTTTTATGGCAGTACCTGTTTTTTTTTTTTTTCTTAATCCCTGAAGTATGTATTTTTTATGATATTTTAAAATTAATATTATACTGTAAAATCCCATAATGCTTTGAGATCCTGCTGACAGGATGACACCTTCCTGACAGTCAGGATATTGTCACTCCTTCATGGGACTGGGAGAAAGCACACAGCATTTTACAGTCTGCTGGTTCTTGTTGGGTTTTTTTTAAACAATTTGCGTTTTTTTATATAACCTGCTTTTTATATAGCTGTCTACAAGCATGGAGCCTTTCACTGATGACATTTGGATGCTAATGATCCACACTAGTGTGGCTACACAGCAGGTCATGGCAGATGAAAAAAGTGATGAGGTAAATGTTCCATGTGGTGATTCAGTTCGTGTTTGCATTCCACGTCCACGCCATTATCGTACTAGGCGTGTGCTGGAGGGTCTCCCTGAGACGGAGGTGATACAACTGTATCGCCTATCCCCTCGGGCGATCTATTCGCTGTACGAGCTGTTGGAGCCGGACCTGGAACCTCGGGTGCCCACTAATCATGCTGTAAGTGGGATGAGCAAACTACTGTTTGCTCTTCATTTTTTGGCGTCAGGCACTTTTCAGCCAACATTGTCCCAAACAGTCGGTGTTGCGCAATCGTCTTTTTCGCGGATTTTAACACAGGTCCTCAAGGCATTCCGAAAATTGACGACCCAGTTTATCAAATTTCCAGTAACGGACAGTGAAAGATCTGAGACAAAATTGGCCTTTTACCAAAAAAATAGGTTTCCCAATATGCTGGGCGCAATTGACTGTACCCATGTGGCACTCGCACCACCCAGGGATTCGGAGGAATGTTTTCGAAATCGAAAGCACTTTCATTCGATGAACGTTCAGATGGTTTGCGATGCCAAGATGATGATCACCAATCTCCTTGTGGGTTTTCCTGGGTCGGCCCACGACTCCTTTATTCTAAGTCAGTCTGGCTCGTGATTTTGAATCCGGCAAGATCCCAGATGGCTGGCTGTTGGGTAAGATTTTTTTTTTCCTATTTCCGGATTTTAAAAAAATAACTTACTAATTTTTTGTATTTTATTTTTTCTAGGTGATTGTGGTTATCCAAACAAATTTTGGCTACTGACCCCATTATCCGATCCGGAAGGCAATGCTCAGAAAAAGTACCAAGCAGCACACATAGCATCAAGGGGTATTATAGAGAAAACCTTCGGTGTGCTTAAATCCCGCATCCGGTGCATAGACCAATCCGGGGGTGAGCTGCAATATTCCCCGTCAAAGGTTTGCGACATTGTGAATGCATGCTGCATCCTGCATAATATATGTGTCGCCCACCGTTTGCCAGAGAATATAGATCCTGGTGTTTGGCCTGATTCGGACATTTGCTTAGCATTGCCGGAAGGTATGAATGGAGGAGCTCGTTCCCGTTGCCGGGATCAATGTCAAATCCTAATTCAGTCAGTGTTTTCTGGTAAGTTGTTATGTATTAACAAATTTATATTTACGTTTTTGTTTTTTGATATTAGCTTGTATAACCTATATTTCTATTTTGCAGAATGACCTTTTTTGGATTGGTCGTTGTCCAGTTTCTTTTGGCTGGATTTTTGTACCTTTGTTTCGTTCTGCAGTTATGGGTTCCAGTTGTTTGTATACAATATTTTATTTATGGTTATTTGTATTACAATGGTCCCTTTTTTGTCAATGTGTCTATGTGGTTATTATGCTCTCTCTTTTCTCTTTTCTGTGTTTTATATATGTATAATATAGATTAGTGTGTGTGTGTGTGTGTGTGTGTGTGTGTGTGTGTGTATAGTCAATTGAATGTTATGCTGTTTGTTTTTGTAAATAGTATTGAGCACTCACTTGTTATAATATAAAATGTATAGTTCTTTTTTCAGGTACGTTACATTAAATTTGCAAGTTGGATTAGGGTTCTTCCATGACTTTTTCTACAGATTTTTTTATGTGCTGGATGTTTTGACTTAAGCACAGTTTATTGATGGGTTTATATAATAATACCTTCCTCTGCCTTTGACTGGTGAGTGTCTAGTTAAATGTGTACTGGGATGTGTTTTCTGTTAAACTAGAAATGTTTTTCAATTATATCTTTTTAAATCCCTTTTATGTCAAAATTCCTGATTTAAGGCTGACTGTCCGGCCTTCATTTCCAGCCTTTGGTGTCACTCCTGGTCTGTCCCTTGTTGGTGAGTATCCCATTGGCAGTGGGGTTCTCCGGCGGAGCTGTGGTGTGTGGGTGGGTGTGCTTGCTGTACAAGCTAACTTAAATGTTTAACCTTTCTCCTACCTTTGTCATGCGTGTGTGTCCCCTGCACAGGTGTACCCCTATACTGGCTTATCCTCCTGGGCTGTCGAGCCAATGTCTTCCCTTCCACACCGCCTTCCTGACTGGACATGCAGAAGGGTCCTGATCCTAAGCTGACTCACCTGGATCCATGCTGTCCGGCCTTCATTTCCAGCCTTTGGTGTCACTCCTGGTCTGTCCCTTGTTGGTGAGTATGCCATTGGTATTGGTGGGTGGGGGGGGGGGGGGGGTGGACTGCGGGGGACAGGCCGTTAAAGATTGGGTATCTTCCACAGATATCAAGTGCTTGTTACAACCCACCCTTAACTATTGTAATCCAATATAAAAATCGGAAGTAGGATTGGTGACAGAGTGGATAAATAAAAATTTCATATTACTCTTTCTGCTTTTTTTATGTATCACTTCTAAACCTTTACTATATTCCGTGGCATATATGGTGACGTTATATTTACAATTTTTCTAAAATGTCTGTGTATTTAAAATAAGACCCTCAAAAGAATGCATTCAGACTGCATTAAAAATGACTTGGACAATAATGAGTACCTGTACAGAGGCTGTTATGAATATGTGCCTTATAATGTGTTCTACTCTAGAATGTATATTCATTGCCTTTACAAAAGTGAAACTAATTAAACTTTATATTATTTAACTCAACAGTATCTGGAAAAGGAGAGCCGCAACTTTACAAAGATGTGTTTACCGTGGCCATTCTATTGCTGGACTGTCCCCTTCAAATACACATTTTACTGCATTAATAGTTATCAGCTGTCTACTTTGATAAAGAAATAAAACAGTTTTGGGAATCCAAAGGGATTTTTATTTGCCAAAAACCTTTTCAAAATACTTTTTTTTTTTAATGCAAACTAAACAGCAAAAATACTTCAGCACTAAGTGCAATTAAACTGTTTTTCAAACTCCAGAAATATGGTTTATGTTAATATTTTTCAACTTGTTCAGTGGTGATTTATATTGTTCCTGTAAAAAAAGAGAAAATAAATTTTTAGTACAACATTCCTTGGTTTTTTTTTGCAATGTCAATGAACTTGTTGACTGCTGCCACTACCACCACATATACCCAGGCCTAACCAGGTAGCCCACCACACATACCCAGGCCTAACCAGGTAGTCCACCACACATACCCAGGCCTAACCAGGTAGTACACCACACATACCCAGGCATAACCAGGTAGCCCACCACACATACCCAGGCTTAACCAGGTAGCCCACCACACATACCCAGGTGTAACCAGGTAGCCCACCACACATACCCAGGCGTAACCAGGTAGCCCACCACTCATACCCAGGCGTAATCAGGTAGCCCACCACACATACCCAGGCTTAACCAGGTAGCCCACCACACATACCCAGGCATAACCAGGTAGCCCACCACACATAGCAAGGCACAGCACACCTATAAAGCATAGATTTATGGGGAAAAATTATTAAGTTAGATACCTTTATTTTGAACTAGACGGTTGTTGTTCTTCCTCTTCCTCCTCAGTAGTCAATGTTGGGTGGGGGTCCAAACCCTCATCCAGACCTATAGATCTAGGCAGTTCTTCCGAAGACTGTCGTACCTGTACAGGATGTGGATCTACATGCTGAGGAGTAAAAAATTAAAGATGTGAGCCAGGATATGCAGTCTGTGAAGTTGGTGGCTGGTACCCTGCAGACAAAGTGGCCAATATTAGGCCTAGTGTCTCATTCATATTTTGAAGATTTATGGCAATCAGTGAGGCATTTGTGGTCATTTGATTATAACTGTCTTTGAAATGTTCCATACATGTAGTCTGGCAGGTGGATTGGTCTACCATTTTGGCCATGCTGGTCACCAGAATGCCCAGTTTTTCGTCCATTTGATGGATTACTTGTCTGGATGCATGAAGTTCTGTCTGTTGGGTTGCGATGATTTCTTTGGTAGAATCATTCAAATGTGTTATGCATTGTTCAAGGCGTACAAGTCTTCTGTCCACAATATGGACGAAGGAATTCTGCCTATCCTCCGTTTTCTGTGCGATATCATCAATATGTTGACTGTTGTCTGTGGACGGTTGCTGCAACTGTGGTGTGGCAGTCTGCAATGGTGAACCTGTCAAAAGAATTTAATTTGTGGTTGAAAAGCAAAAAAGTATTTAGCCCCCAAACAAATTAAAGTCTGCTAAATATCCTTTTCCGGTTAACAATAAACAGCACTTCCAGTTTCAAGCAGCATGTTGGCGTTAAACACAGACCCCTTTTTCTTGCGAAAATATCAGAACAGAATCTTCGCCATAGTCCTTGTATGAGGGGCGTAGATATATCAAGTTTCCCATGTACTAAGTAGAATGTACTTAAAACAATCGTGGCTGAATGGATTAGCAGGCCAAATCATAGAGAAAGTATGTAGATTACATCACTGTAAATTTTAATAAAACTATTTTTGAAATTTGGTGAAACCATATTTCAGGTGCTCATATATAATATAGGGTGGTGGAAGTATTGCTAACCAAACTCACCCACACAGCTTTCAACATCAAGATCGTCATCTGTCTCCAATAGGTCTGGCCTGAAAAAATGAACCACTCCTGTCCTAAGGCCTTTGCTTGACGATGGACCTGTGTCAGCAACATCTGGCTGTAGAATTTGTGTTTCCTCACTTATTTGTGTGTTAGTTTCAAGATTCGTTAAATCCAAAGAGGCCATGTTTGCAGCAGCTGCCATTTCAACTGTTAAGTCTAAACAAAAAAAAATAAGATTTTTACTTTTCTAGCTACCATTACTAAAATTTAGGATAATAGTTAGAATTTATTACATACCCTCAAATCCAATGAAGGTCTCCTCAGATAATCCCGTACTATCCATCACCAGAGTCATACCGGCCTGAAGTGGTGTTGGGCTGCTTGTGGACTCTCTTATTGGGCTTAGTGATCTGACCTCCCCTCTTATACTCCTTTCTTTTGATGCAGTTTGCCTCGTTGTTGTGTCTTTATAAAAAATACATTTCAAATATTATTTTTAGAAGTTGTATTTAGAGCAAACTTACACAGTTGAAAGTACATAGGTGGTCATTCCGAGTTGTTTGCTCGCTGACGTTTTTCGCTGTGCTGTGATTAGGTGAAAAATGCGCATGCGCATGGTACACAGCGCGCATGTGCTAAGTTATTTAACACAAAACTTAGTAGTTTTGCTGTTGCTTGAGCGGCGCTTTTCAGTCGCTGTGTTGATCGGTGTGATTGACAGGAAAAGGGCGTTTCTGGGTGGTAACTGAGCGTTTTCCGGGAGTGTGCTAAAAAAACGCAGGCGTGCCAGGGAAAAATGCAGGAGTGGCAGGCCGAACGCAGGGCGTGTTTGTGACGTCAAACCAGGAACTAAACGGACTGCAGTGATCGCAATCTAGGAGTAGGTCTGGAGCTACTCAGAAACTTCAAGGAAATATTTAATAGCAATTCTGGTAACCTTTCGTTCTCAATTCTGCTAAGCTAAATTACACTCCCAGAGGGCGGCGACCTAGTGTGTGCAATGTTGCTAAAATCAGCTAGCGAGCAATCAACTCGGAATGAGGGCCATAGTGCATACTTACCTACAGGTATCCGTACAGGGGCTTGCGTATTACCCCTTGATAACTGAGGTGGTCCTTTAGCAGGCGCTGTTCTTTTTTGTGATGAAGGTAAAGCTGTCCCCCTCACATTCGGACGTGGGGTCTCCTGATGCTTGCGCACAGATCCAGTTGAAGAAATTTGTCTCCTTTTGCCAGCCTGTGATGCAGAACTGAGCTTGGTGGAACTTCACTTACTGGTTCCCTCACTTCAGATGAAAGACTTTCTGAAATATAAAGAAAATGGGGAAAAAAAATTATTGTATGTATGTATGTATGAAATTTGGACAAGTGCATTTTGTTTGCAAACCATAAATTACTACCAATGGCAAATTTTATTAGGGTGTGCACGACTGGAGTGCGCATAAGCTTATATATATGTATATATATATATATAAAATTTGATATATACATATTTCGGTCTAGTTGCAGACCATCTTATGGCAGGGTCCCAGGGAAAAACTAATCTCTCTTTTGGATAACCATAATACAACTCGTCATGCAGTACAGTTCACTCATGTTATCCACGAGGATGCTATTAATTACTTAGATGTGACCATAACCAACAAGGAGGATCGTTTGATCACCTCTTTGTATGTTAAAGCGACCGATAGAAATACTGTATTAAAGTACCAGAGCTTCCATCCAGCCCCTTTGCGTAAGGGACTACCGTACTCGCAATTTTTGCGTGTGCGGAGGATTACATCCGATCCAGAGGAGACTTGCAGGGCACTAGATAGGATGAAGTACAAATTTGTTGAAAGGGGTTACCCAATAGGGGACCTTGAGGTGTCCAAAAGACGGGTTTTGGACATGACCCGACAACAGGTTTTGGAATCTAGCCATAATGGTAAGCAACATATTAGGGAAGAATTCCCCTGGGTTAATAAACACACCATTATGAGTAAAAATGTGGTGAAGAAAGCCAAACAGATGTGGCCCATCATACAGACTGATGGGGCCCTGTCCTCTATGGCCAATACAGCTTTGTTGCCGAGCCATACCAGAGTGAGGAATATTGGTGACCACATTGTAAAATTAGACATCACAGACATAGCTAAGAACAGGGAATCCCATTTTTTAAGAACCAAAAATGGATGTTATCGTTGTTTGGGGTGTGCGACATGTAACACTTTGACAGTAGGCACCTCTTTCAATCATCCATCTACAGGTTGTAAAATACCTATCAAACATCGACTGACGTGTACCACGACATATGTGGTATATCTCCTCACGTGTCCTTGTGGTCTTGCATACGTTGGCAAGACCATTAGGCAGTTCCGTGAGAGAATGGCTCTCCATCGGAGTGCCATTAAGAAGGCTTTTGAAAAGAAAGAAAGTGACCAACCCTTTGCGTGGCACTGCATGCTAACTGGTCACAGTGTAGCTAGTATTAGAGCCATCCTTATAGATCATGTTCCCTGCATGTTGAGGGGTGGAAATAGGGATAAGGCATTATTACAAAAGGAATCCAGATGGATTTATAAACTGGGAACTCTGTCACCCAGGGGGCTCAATGAGAACCTGGGTTTGCAGTGTTTCCTTTAATACAACACATAGGCAGTTTAACATGTCCCTAAGTGTGTATTACCACCTATTCCCATTGCTTATTCTCTTTCATTGTAGGTTTATATTTATTACTTAGATGTCATTTAAATATATGTTTATATGCTGTTCCTGCAGTTTCTTATGTGTTGTATGTGCACCTAAGTTTTTTAATCTCACTGTATTATTGTCTTATCACTGTTTTTTGCTTTCATATTGTTTCCGTAGGTGACACAGCAGATGTTTTGCTTGGTTGCTATGGATACTAGAGATGAGCGCCTGAAATTTTTCGGGTTTTGTGTTTTGGTTTTGGGTTCGGTTCCGCGGCCGTGTTTTGGGTTCGAACGCGTTTTGGCAAAACCTCACCGAATTTTTTTTGTCGGATTCGGGTGTGTTTTGGATTCGGGTGTTTTTTTCAAAAAACACTAAAAAACAGCTTAAATCATAGAATTTGGGGGTCATTTTGATCCCAAAGTATTATTAACCTCAAAAACCATAATTTACACTCATTTTCAGTCTATTCTGAATACCTCACACCTCACAATATTATTTTTAGTCCTAAAATTTGCACCGAGGTCGCTGTGTGAGTAAGATAAGCGACCCTAGTGGCCGACACAAACACCGGGCCCATCTAGGAGTGGCACTGCAGTGTCACGCAGGATGTCCCTTCCAAAAAACCCTCCCCAAACAGCACATGACGCAAAGAAAAAAAGAGGCGCAATGAGGTAGCTGTGTGAGTAAGATTAGCGACCCTAGTGGCCGACACAAACACCGGGCCCATCTAGGAGTGGCACTGCAGTGTCACGCAGGATGGCCCTTCCAAAAAACCCTCCCCAAACAGCACATGACGCAAAGAAAAAAAGAGGCGCAATGAGGTAGCTGTGTGAGTAAGATTAGCGACCCTAGTGGCCGACACAAACACCGGGCCCATCTAGGAGTGGCACTGCAGTGTCACGCAGGATGTCCCTTCCAAAAAACCCTCCCCAAACAGCACATGACGCAAAGAAAAAAAGAGGCGCAATGAGGTAGCTGTGTGAGTAAGATTAGCGACCCTAGTGGCCGACACAAACACCGGGCCCATCTAGGAGTGGCACTGCAGTGTCACGCAGGATGTCCCTTCCAAAAAACCCTCCCCAAACAGCACATGACGCAAAGAAAAAAAGAGGCGCAATGAGGTAGGTGACTGTGTGAGTAAGATTAGCGACCGACACAAACACCGGGCCCATCTAGGAGTGGCACTGCAGTGTCATGCAGGATGTCCCTTCCAAAAAACCCTCCCCAATCAGCACATGATGCAAAGAAAAAGAAAAGAAAAAAGAGGTGCAAGATGGAATTGTCCTTGGGCCCTCCCACCCACCCTTATGTTGTATAAACAAAACAGGACATGCACACTTTAACCAACCCATCATTTCAGTGACAGGGTCTGCCACACGACTGTGACTGATATGACGGGTTGGTTTGGACCCCCCCCAAAAAAGAAGCAATTAATCTCTCCTTGCACAAACTGGCTCTACAGAGGCAAGATGTCCACCTCATCTTCACCCTCCGATATATCACCGTGTACATCCCCCTCCTCACAGATTATCAATTCGTCCCCACTGGAATCCACCATCTCAGCTCCCTGTGTACTTTGTGGAGGCAATTGCTGCTGGTCAATGTCTCCGCGGAGGAATTGATTATAATTCATTTTAATGAACATCATCTTCTCCACATTTTCTGGATGTAACCTCGTACGCCGATTGCTGACAAGGTGAGCGGCGGCACTAAACACTCTTTCGGAGTACACACTTGTGGGAGGGCAACTTAGGTAGAATAAAGCCAGTTTGTGCAAGGGCCTCCAAATTGCCTCTTTTTCCTGCCAGTATAAGTACGGACTGTGTGACGTGCCTACTTGGATGCGGTCACTCATATAATCCTCCACCATTCTATCAATGTTGAGAGAATCATATGCAGTGACAGTAGACGACATGTCCGTAATCGTTGTCAGGTCCTTCAGTCCGGACCAGATGTCAGCATCAGCAGTCGCTCCAGACTGCCCTGCATCACCGCCAGCGGGTGGGCTCGGAATTCTGAGCCTTTTCCTCGCACCCCCAGTTGCGGGAGAATGTGAAGGAGGAGATGTTGACAGGTCGCGTTCCGCTTGACTTGACAATTTTGTCACCAGCAGGTCTTTCAACCCCAGCAGACTTGTGTCTGCCGGAAAGAGAGATCCAAGGTAGGCTTTAAATCTAGGATCGAGCACGGTGGCCAAAATGTAGTGCTCTGATTTCAACAGATTGACCACCCGTGAATCCTTGTTAAGCGAATTAAGGGCTGCATCCACAAGTCCCACATGCCTAGCGGAATCGCTCCCTTTTAGCTCCTTCTTCAATGCCTCCAGCTTCTTCTGCAAAAGCCTGATGAGGGGAATGACCTGACTCAGGCTGGCAGTGTCTGAACTGACTTCACGTGTGGCAAGTTCAAAGGGCATCAGAACCTTGCACAACGTTGAAATCATTCTCCACTGCACTTGAGACAGGTGCATTCCACCTCCTATATCGTGCTCAATTGTATAGGCTTGAATGGCCTTTTGCTGCTCCTCCAACCTCTGAAGCATATAGAGGGTTGAATTCCACCTCGTTACCACTTCTTGCTTCAGATGATGGCAGGGCAGGTTCAGTAGTTTTTGGTGGTGCTCCAGTCTTCTGTACGTGGTGCCTGTACGCCGAAAGTGTCCCGCAATTCTTCTGGCCACCGACAGCATCTCTTGCACGCCCCTGTCGTTTTTTTAAAAATTCTGCACCACCAAATTCAAGGTATGTGCAAAACATGGGACGTGCTGGAATTTGCCCATATTTAATGCACACACAATATTGCTGGCGTTGTCCGATGCCACAAATCCACAGGAGAGTCCAATTGGGGTAAGCCATTCCGCGATGATCTTCCTCAGTTGCCGTAAGAGGTTTTCAGCTGTGTGCGTATTCTGGAAAGCGGTGATACAAAGCGTAGCCTGCCTAGGAAAGAGTTGGCGTTTGCGAGATGCTGCTACTGGTGCCGCCGCTGCTGTTCTTGCGGCGGGAGTCCATACATCTACCCAGTGGGCTGTCACAGTCATATAGTCCTGACCCTGCCCTGCTCCACTTGTCCACATGTCCGTGGTTAAGTGGACATTGGGTACAACTGCATTTTTTAGGACACTGGTGAGTCTTTTTCTGACGTCCGTGTACATTCTCGGTATCGCCTGCCTAGAGAAGTGGAACCTAGATGGTATTTGGTAACGGGGGCACACTGCCTCAATAAATTGTCTAGTTCCCTGTGAACTAACGGCGGATACCGGACGCACGTCTAACACCAACATAGTTGTCAAGGCCTCAGTTATCCGCTTTGCAGTAGGATGACTGCTGTGATATTTCATCTTCCTCGCAAAGGACTGTTGAACAGTCAATTGCTTACTGGAAGTAGTACAAGTGGGCTTACGACTTCCCCTCTGGGATGACCATCGACTCCCAGCGGCAACAACAGCAGCGCCAGCAGCAGTAGGCGTTACACGCAAGGATGCATCGGAGGAATCCCAGGCAGGAGAGGACTCGTCAGAATTGCCAGTGACATGGCCTGCAGGACTATTGGCATTCCTGGGGAAGGAGGAAATTGACACTGAGGGAGTTGGTGGGGTGGTTTGCGTGAGCTTGGTTACAAGAGGAAGGGATTTACTGGTCAGTGGACTGCTTCCGCAGTCACCCAAAGTTTTTGAACTTGTCACTGACTTATTATGAATGCGCTGCAGGTGACGTATAAGGGAGGATGTTCCGAGGTGGTTAACGTCCTTACCCCTACTTATTACAGCTTGACAAAGGGAACACACGGCTTGACACCTGTTGTCCGCATTTCTGGTGAAATACCTCCACACCGAAGAGCTGATTTTTTTGGTATTTTCACCTGGCATGTCAACGGCCATATTCCTCCCACGGACAACAGGTGTCTCCCCGGGTGCCTGACTTAAACAAACCACCTCACCATCAGAATCCTCCTGGTCAATTTCCTCCCCAGCGCCAGCAACACCCATATCCTCCTCATCCTGGTGTACTTCAACACTGACATCTTCAATCTGACTATCAGGAACTGGACTGCGGGTGCTCCTTCCAGCACTTGCAGGGGGCGTGCAAATGGTGGAAGGCGCATGCTCTTCACGTCCAGTGTTGGGAAGATCAGGCATCGCAACCGACACAATTGGACTCTCCTTGTGGATTTGGGATTTCGAAGAATGCACAGTTCTTTGCTGTGCTGCTTTTGCCAGCTTGAGTCTTTTCATTTTTCTAGCGAGAGGCTGAGTGCTTCCATCCTCATGTGAAGCTGAACCACTAGCCATGAACATAGGCCAGGGCCTCAGCCGTTCCTTGCCACTCCGTGTGGTAAATGGCATATTGGCAAGTTTACGCTTCTCCTCCGACAATTTTATTTTAGGTTTTGGAGTCCTTTTTTTTCTGATATTTGGTGTTTTGGATTTGACATGCTCTGTACTATGACATTGGGCATCGGCCTTGGCAGACGACGTTGCTGGCATTTCATCGTCTCGGCCATGACTAGTGGCAGCAGCTTCAGCACGAGGTGGAAGTGGATCTTGATCTTTCCCTAATTTTGGAACCTCAACATTTTTGTTCTCCATATTTTAATAGGCACAACTAAAAGGCACCTCAGGTAAACAATGGAGATGGATACTAGTATACAATTATGGACTGCCTGCCGACTGCAGACACAGAGGTAGCCACAGCCGTGAACTACCGTACTGTACTGTGTCTGCAGCTAATATAGACTGGTTGATAAAGAGAAGATGTCTATGTAACTATGTATGTATAAAGAAGACTGAAAAAAATCCACGGTTAGGTGGTATACAATTATGGACGGACTGCCTGCCGAGTGCAGACACAGAGGTAGCCACAGCCGTGAACTACCGTACTGTACTGTGTCTGCAGCTAATATAGACTGGTTGATAAAGAGAAGATGTCTATGTAACTATGTATGTATAAAAAAGAATGAAAAAAACCCACGGTTAGGTGGTATACAATTATGGACGGACTGCCTGCCGAGTGCAGACACAGAGGTAGCCACAGCCGTGAACTACCGTACTGTACTGTGTCTGCAGCTAATATAGACTGGTTGATAAAGAGAAGATGTCTATGTAACTATGTATGTATAAAGAAGAATGAAAAAAATCCACGGTTAGGTGGTATTACAATTATGGATGGACTGCCTGCCGAGTGCAGAGACACAGAGGTAGCCACAGCCGTGAACTACCGTACTGTGTCTGCTGCGACTGGATGATAAATGATATAAAAAATATATATATATCACTACTGCAGCCGGACAGGTATATATTATATATTATATAATGACGGACCTGCTGGACACTGTCTGTCAGCAGAATGAGTTTTATTTTTATAGAATAAAAAAAAAAAAACACACAAGTGAAGTCACACGACGAGTGTTTAACTTTTTCAGGCAATCACAATATAAGTATACTACTAACTATACTGGTGGTCAGTGTGGTCAGGTCACTGGTCAGTCACACTGGCAGTGGCACTCCTGCAGCAAAAGTGTGCACTGTTTAATTTTAATATAATATGTACTCCTGGCTCCTGCTATAACCTATAACTGGCACTGCAGTAGTGCTCCCCAGTCTCCCCCACAATTATAAGCTGTGTGAGCTGAGCAGTCAGACAGATATATAATATATATAGATGATGCAGCACACTGGCCTGAGCCTGAGCAGTGCACACAGATATGGTATGTGACTGACTGAGTCACTGTGTGTATCGCTTTTTTCAGGCAGAGAACGGATATATTAAATAAACTGCACTGTGTGTCTGGTGGTCACTCACTATATAATATATTATGTACTCCTGGCTCCTGCTATAACCTATAACTGGCACTGCAGTAGTGCTCCCCAGTCTCCCCCACAATTATAAGCTGTGTGAGCTGAGCAGTCAGACAGATATATATAATATTATATATAGATAATAGATGATGCAGCACACTGGCCTGAGCCTGAGCAGTGCACACAGATATGGTATGTGACTGACTGAGTCACTGTGTGTATCGCTTTTTTCAGGCAGAGAACGGATATATTAAATAAACTGCACTGTGTGTCTGGTGGTCACTCACTATATAATATATTATGTACTCCTGGCTCCTGCTATAACCTATAACTGGCACTGCAGTAGTGCTCCCCAGTCTCCCCCACAATTATAAGCTGTGTGAGCTGAGCAGTCAGACAGATATATATAATATTATATATAGATAATAGATGATGCAGCACACTGGCCTGAGCCTGAGCAGTGCACACAGATATGGTATGTGACTGACTGAGTCACTGTGTGTATCGCTTTTTTCAGGCAGAGAACGGATATATTAAATAAACTGCACTGTGTGTCTGGTGGTCACTCACTATATAATATATTATGTACTCCTGGCTCCTGCTATAACCTATAACTGGCACTGCAGTAGTGCTCCCCAGTCTCCCCCACAATTATAAGCTGTGTGAGCTGAGCAGTCAGACAGATATATATAATATTATATATAGATAATAGATGATGCAGCACACTGGCCTGAGCCTGAGCAGTGCACACAGATATGGTATGTGACTGAGTCACTGTGTGCTGTGTATCGCTTTTTTCAGGCAGAGAACGGATTATAAAGTAAACTGCACTGTCCTCACTAGTAAACTCTCTCCACTCAGTCTCTACACTTCTACAGTAACAGTACTCCTCCTAGTCAGCTCCAGTAAATCTCTCTCAGTCTCTTATAATCTAAATGGAGAGGACGCCAGCCACGTCCTCTCCCTATCAATCTCAATGCACGTGTGAAAATGGCGGCGACGCGCGGCTCCTTATATAGAATCCGAGTCTCGCGATAGAATCCGAGCCTCGCGAGAATCCGACAGCGTCATGATGACGTTCGGGCGCGCTCGGGTTAACCGAGCAAGGCGGGAAGATCCGAGTCGCTCGGACCCGTGAAAAAAAACATGAAGTTCTGGCGGGTTCGGATTCAGAGAAACCGAACCCGCTCATCTCTAATGGATACCCGCCTGCGACGCGGCGCGCCGTGACGTCACTGGAAGGCGACGCGGATGTGTGGCCGGACGGATTGGCGGGCGGCTGCGCTGCGAAGCAGGTGAGTATGATCTGCACTAATGTCTTGTTTTGTTCTCTATATAAGTATTTCTTTTGCTTTATGTGGCTTGTCTGGCCCTGAGGACGGGGTTAGGTCCCCGAAACATGTTGGCCGTATTAAAGTGACTTATCTTATTTACGTTGCTGAGTCTGCATGAGTGCCGCCCATATCACCTTCCTATCTACTTGGGACACAGTATCTCCAACTGGGAAGGCACCTCAGCTGTTGCTGTTATTCAGAGTGGAGTGCCGGGCCATTTCTGTTTGTTCTATATATATATATATATATATATATAGAACATGGAAGCAGCCCGGCACTCCGTTGTCCCCGGCGGGATATTGCTCCGGTGCCCTCCTAGGGGTATGGCAACCCCAATATGTACAACAAGGAAAAAGCGGCGGCACTCAGAGACTTTCACTTTCAGAGGTACTAAAGCAAAAGGTGCATTTATTGGTCAACGTTTCGGGGGACGGACCCCCTTCTTCAGGACACTGCAAACTAGTGATTGTGCATAAAAAACAACTTAAATACCTTACCTTTACCGCGAACCTGCGTCCGCCTCCACGTCCCAGCAGTCCGGTGTACGGAGCCCGCGCTTCCGGCAGCGTGTGGCATGCAGTATCCGGAAGTCGCGTCATCCCGCGCCTCGGACCTCCCAGTGACGTGGCTGCTGACAGAAGTTACCGTTTTTCCTCTGTCAGCAGCCACGTCACTGGGAGGTCCGAAGCGCGGGATGACGCGACTTCCGGATACTGCATGCCACACGCTGCCGGAAGCGCGGGCTCCGTACACCGGACGGCTGGGACGTGGAGGCGGACGCAGGTTCGCGGTAAAGGTAAGGTATTTAAGTTGTTTTTTATGCACAATCACTAGTTTGCAGTGTCCTGAAGAAGGGGGTCCGTCCCCCGAAACGTTGACCAATAAATGCACCTTTTGCTTTAGTACCTCTGAAAGTGAAAGTCTCTGAGTGCCGCCGCTTTTTCCTTGTTGTATATATATATATATATATATATATATAAAACTTGTCTTTCTCCAGTCCACATATAGCAGAAAGAAAGGATCCCGGCCCACCACATTGAGTTAGTTTCAAAGATATCTTGTGTAATCCAAAAAGTATCCATAAAAGCAAAGTAATACACATTCTGTGATAGAATTGGAGTAAAACATGTTACTTATCATGTCCTCACGGGGACCTGGACCCAGGTAACCCCTAAATTTAGGTATTACCTGGGTCAAGGTCCCCGTGAGGACACGATAAGTAACATGTTTTACTCCAATTGAATCACAGAATCTGCATTACTTTGCTGCACTTACTTTTTGGATTACACAAGATATTTTTGAAACTAACTAAATGTGGTGGGCCGGGATCCTTTTTTCTGCATGCTATTTGTGGACTGGAGAAAGACAAGTTATTTACGACATTATGTGACTTCAGCACCTGCCGATTATTCATGGGAGAGTGTGCGGTTTTTCTTCATTATTTTTTATAACAAGCCCAGGCACTCCTAAGTGCTGGTTACCTGCTGCGGGTCCCTCCTAGTGGGTGTGCATACCCATCATAATACATACATTGGAAAGAAGTCAGCACTCACAGGCTTGTATGCTGCACCTCAGGACATGCAGATTTATTTGCATGTCCTGAGGTGCAGCATTTCGCAGCATACAAGCCTGTGAGTGCCGCCTTTTTCCAATGTGTGTGTGTGTGTGTGTGTGTATGTATATATATATATATATATATATGTGTGTGTGTGTGTGTTTCTAAATTCAGCCAAAAATGCCGGCACAAACATACCGTGTCGTGCACAAAAGCAACCCCTCAAGCCACCATCCCAGCACTCACCCGACATTAGGGGGTGCCTCCAAGAACACACGCCTATGCATCTTACCTCTTTCCGGAATATTTTCAGTGGTATGTGAATCGATTAAACCCACCACACCATGCACCATTTTGGCATTCATTCTGTCCCTGATCTTCTCCTCCCAGGACAGTAATCGGACATCTATTTCTGGGACTCCGCCGGTGGCAATTTCATGTTGCCTAATTTTCGCTAGTTTTTTTTTGGTGCTCCTCCGGCAGTCACTATAGCGTTTTTTACAGACCTCAATGTCTCGAACATTCCCAGAGCAGGCATTTACTCTTGCCGCTATGGCCGTCCACATCTTTTTCTTATCCTTCGAGGAAGTTTGGACACTTCGGAACCCTAATAATCGATCATAATACAGGTTGACCCCATCAATTAGAGCATTGTTTTCCTGCATGTTAAAACGTATGCTTCTAGTAGCACCATGGGGACGTGCTTCTTCACGTGTGCTATGATGCTCAGGATTTTCCTGAAATTAAAAAACAAATTACAGATCAAAAATTAAAGGCCTGTGTACGTGTCCTGTTGGTTTATGTGTGGCTGGGTGGGTGTGGGAGTGCCAGAGGATGTGTTTGAGGCTACCTGGGTGTGGCTGGGTGGGAGTGCCTGAGGATAAGTTTCAGGCTACCTGGGTGTGGCTGGGTGGGTGTGGGAGTGCCTGGGTATGTGTTTGAGGCTACCTGGGTGGTGCTGGGTGGGTGTGGGAGTGCCTGGGTATGTGTTTGAGGCTACCTGGGTGTGGCTGGGTGGGTGTGGGAGTGCCCGGGTATGTGTTTGAGGCTACCTGGGTGTGGCTGGGTGGGTGTGGGAGTGCCCGGGTATGTGTTTGAGGCTACCTGGGTGTGGCTGGGTGGGTGTTGGAGTACCTGGGTATGTGTTTGAGGCTACCTGGGTGTGGCTGGGTGGGTGTGGGAGTGCCTGGGTATGTGTTTGAGGCTACCTGGGTGTGGCTGGGTGGGTGTGGGAGTGCCTGGGTATGTGTTTGAGGCTACCTGGGTGTGGCAGGGTGGGTGTGGGAGTGCCTGGGTATGTGTTTGAAGCTACCTGGGTGTGGCTGGGTGGGTGTGGGAGTGCCTGGGTATGTGTTTGAGGCTACCTGGGCGTGGCTGGGTGGGTGTGGGAGTGCCTGGGTATGTGTTTGAGGCTACCTGGGTGTGGCTGGGTGGGTGTGGGAGCGCCTGGGTATGTGTTTGAGGCTACCTGGGTGTGGCCGGGAGGGTGTGGGAGTGCCTGGGTATGTGTTTGAGGCTACCTGGGTGTGGCTGGGTGGGTGTGGGAGTGCCCGGGTATGTGTTTGAAGCTACCTGGGTGTGGCTGGGTGGGTGTGGGAGTGCCTGGGTATGTGTTTGAGGCTACCTGGGTGTGCCTAACCATGTGTGGTTATTTTTTAAACATACCTCTGTATCCGAATCATGTCTGGCCTGCCTCTGAGTTTCCTTTTCCCTCCATCGTCTCCTTTTGTCTGCAGGATCAGGTGTGGGCATCCATTCCTCTTCTTCCTCTCCTGAAGCTTCTGAAGTAGTAGAGGATGGGGGAAAACGCTGCCGCTTTTCTCGAGGCATTTTAGAACTAAACCAAATAAAAAACAAGTCTCAAGAGTATGTAATAGGGTGCTAGAAACTACTTACCCCCCCCCCCCCCCTCCCCAAAGAAAAAAAAACATTACTAGAAAATTTTCTTTTTTTTAGGGTGGGGATGGTAAGACATGAGGGGACATACTATACATGTGCATGTTTAACTAGAGAAGTGACCAGGGAAAAACTATCTGACAACATAGCTAGGGTGTGTCTACATGGGTGAGGGGGCATGGGTGGCCGTGCAGCAAGAAGGAGGCAGCAACAGTGCAAAGAAATACATGTCCAGTGCCCAGTGGTGGCCCATGTGGACATATATGTAAGGTCATATAGGTAGGTCACCATGGGTGGGGTGTGCTGCAAAATTACTTACCGCAAAAATTAACCAGGCTTGTCCTTTGCAGGAGAATGCTGCTGTGGAAACAACCATCCACCTTGGAAGCCAGAGGAAAATGGTGGCTGGCCAACGCCCGAAAATCCTATTTAAGCAGCGTAAAGTTTCCGGCCGCCAGATAAGCCACCTCCTATGTTCCGCATGATTGGTCTGTTTTCGGGAGAGACAGACGCGGAGCCGCTTCCTATTGGATAGGTCCGAAAAACCGAAAACGAAACCTGTAGTTTTCGACCGATAGCGCCGGTAAGCGAAATCGCCCGAAAACAACAAAAAACTCGGTCAAAATTGGATATCCCCCTAGGAAGCCAAATAAACAAATGAGTGGCCCATCAACCAGATTGGATAATTATCCAACTGCAATTCTGAAAGTAGATAAAAAAGAAGCATAACAGACACTCCTAAGGAAAAACAACCTAACCATTCCCCCTAGAATGCCAAATCATACAGTTCACCCTAGAAAAAACCAGCTGCTAGAACAATCAACTACTATAAAAGTGTAATGTGTGACAAAACTAAGGTGACCACAAACATGAACGGGTAGTGTGAGTAGGGAGGGGGGGGGGGGGGGATCCCTGACTTGGCAATAGGTGCAAAAAAAACCTTCTGAGCGGGGATGGCCCCCAAGGTCCAAGGCACCCGAAAGGAAACAAAAATTCCTTAAGACCCCATTAACTGGCGAGTGGCTAGTCCCCAAGTCAGGAAAAGAGGGCCAGTTAAAATCTAATGTATCTCCGATTTGCATTAGATTTCCAACTGCCAAGAGCATAGATTGCACCCATAGAACTACCACTAGCTGCTGCCGACGATGCTGCGCCAATCCTGAATGAGTGCATTCTAGAACTACTTGCCGGGAGCCCGATAGCTTAGATAAAACGTTTCAAAACCCAAGCAAATTGGTATTTCGGGGTCTATTTACTAAGCCTTAGATGGAGATAAAGTGAACGGAGATAAAGTTCCAGCCAATCAGCTCTTAACTGTCATTTTTCAAACCCAGCCTGTGACATGGCAGTTAGGAGCTGATTGACTGGTACTTTATCTCCATCCACTTTATCTCTGTCCAAGGCTTAGTAAATAGATCCCTCAGTCACAGAAGACCGATCCAAATGTCTCAACCAGACCCCTGCTCCAGAAGGCCTGCAACCCGCATACAGTTCTGCCAGCCGAACTGGGCAAATCCTCCTCCACACATCTACGCAAAACTACCCATCTGCCTTTACCTGTTTGATCAGTTTTTGAGTGCTGTATCCTGCAAAGCATTGCATCGCGGATTAATACTATGGGGTAAATTTACTAAGATTCGTGTTTTCCCGTTTGAGGTCAAAGTTCAATCACGAATGACATCGAAAGTGTAAATATGCAACTTTTTGAATTGATTACGACTAATTTACTAAGCTGCCGTATTCTGCATTTTCGGGTTTTCCGATGTCGATGTCATTCGTTTTTTTAGGCAGTGTTTTACGTGAGTGACTTGTAAAACACTGCCGACTTTAATACAATGAATCTCGGCCGGATCTGAGAGATCCGTGCTGGGCTTCATTGTGCACTTTGTTTAAAAAAAAAATAAAGTTTAAATGTGAAAAAAAAATTGTGTGGGGTCCCCCCTCCTAAGGCAAACCAGCCTCGGGCTCTTTGAGCCGATCCTGGTTGCAGAAATATGGGAAAAAAATGGACAGGGGTTCCCCCATATTTAAGCAACCAGCATCGGGCTCTGCGCCTGGTCCTGGTTCCAAAAATACGGGGGACAAAAAGCGTAGGAGTCCCCCGTATTTTTAAAACCAGCACCGGGCTCCACTAGCTGGACAGATAATGCCACAGCCGGGGGTCACTTTTATACCATGCCCTGCGGCCGTGGCATCAAATATCCAACTAGTCACCCCTGGCCGGGGTACCCTGGGGGAGTGGGAACCCCTTCAATCAAGGGGTCCCCCCCCAGCCACCCAAGGGCCAGGGGTGAAGCCCGAGGCTGTCCCCCCCATCCAATGGGCTGCGGATGGGGGGCTGATAGCCTTTGTTGATAGTTATGAATATTGTTTTTAGTAGCAGTACTACATTGTAACCAATGGTGGGAACTTTGTGGTCAGCGGTGAGGTCACTTTCGGTCAACCGCTGAGCAGAAAGTTCCCACCATTGGTTACAATGGAGCGCATAGGCGCTACATTGTAACACTGCCGTGTGCTGCCTGTCATACAGTACAGGAGCACACAGCCGATCAGGAGGGTGCTACAACGTGGCGCTCCCTGATTGGCTGAAGAAACCCACTTAGACAGAAGTCAGAGTGGGTTTCTTGCATTCGGGGAAAGGGGTCCCATGTGAAAACATGGGGCCCCTTTCAGTTCGTGGTCGGGACTCCGTTTTTTTATTTTCTCAAGTACGTGGATTACAAATGGATTTGAAGAGGACCGATCTACACTGGATTTTGTGAGTATAATTTTTTCAACAGGTACCCCATGGATTCTACTGGACAAGAGGACCGACCTGCGTGTGAACATAAGGTAAGTATGTGTATATGTTTGTTTGGATGGATGTATTAAAACTCTACTTTTAAGGTGTGTGTGTCTTGTCATTTTTGGGGTATTTTTTTAGTAGTAGTTCTACAGGTACCAGCGGCCCAGTTTTTCCGCCGCATGCTGGTACTTGTGGTTCTCCAAGTACCAGCTTGCGGGGGAGGCTTGCTGGGACTTGTAGTACTGCTACTAAAAACAATATTCATAACTATCAACAAAGGCTATCAGCCCCCCATCCGCAGCCCATTGGATGGGGGGGACAGCCTCGGGCTTCACCCCTGGCCCTTGGGTGGCTGGGGGGGGGACCCCTTGATTGAAGGGGTCCCCACTCCCCCAGGGTACCCCGGCCAGGGGTGACTAGTTGGATATTTGATGCCACGGCCGCAAGGCACTGTATAAAAGTGACCCCCGGCTGTGGCATAATCTGTCCAGCTAGTGGAGCCCGGTGCTGGTTTCAAAAATACGGGCACCGGACTGGTTTTCAAAAATACGGGCACTCTTTTTGTCCCCCGTATTTTTGGAACCAGGACCAGGCGCAGAGCCCGATGCTGGTTGCTTAAATATAAGGGAACCCCTGTCCATTTTTTCCCCATATTTCTGCAACCAGGATCGGCTCAAAGAGCCCGAGGCTGGTTTGCCTTAGGAGGGGGGACCCCACGCAATTTTTTTCCCGAAAATTTAGAACATTTCCCCCCCCCTTCCCACTGAAAAACATGCACGGATCTCATGGATCCGTGCATGCCTATTAGTGATGAGCGGGTTCGGTTTCTCGGAAACCGAACCCCCCCGAACTTCACGCTTTTTACACGGGTCCGAGGCAGACTCGGATCTTCCCGCCTTGCTCGGCTAACCCGAGCGCGCCCGAACGTCATCATCCCGCTGTCGGATTCTCGCGAGGCTCGTATTCTATCGCGAGACTCGGATTCTATATAAGGAGCCGCGCGTCGCCGCCATTTTCACATGTGCATTGAGATTGATAGGGAGAGGACGTGGCTGGCGTCCTCTCCGTTTAGAGTAGACTAGAGAGTAGTAGAGAGTAGAGACACTTGATTTACTAATTTTGGGGAGCATATTAGGACGGAGTACTACTTGCTGATAGTGTGACCAGTGACCACCAGTTTAATTAATCCGTTCTCTGCCTGAAAAAAAACGATACACAGTGTGACACAGTCACATACCATATCTGTGCTCAGCCTCAGTGTGCCCTCAGTGTGCTGCATCATCTATGTAATACTGTATATCTGACTGTGCTGAGTGCTCACTGCTCACACAGCTTAATTGTGGGGGAGACTGGGGAGCAGTTATAGCAGGAGTACATATTTTAACAGTGCACACTTTTGCTGCCAGAGTGCCACTGCCAGTGCCAGTGTGACTGACCAGTGACCACTACTACTTGCTGATAGTGTGACCAGTGACCACCAGTTTAATTAATCCGTTCTCTGCCTGAAAAAAAACGATACACAGTGTGACACAGTCACATACCATATCTGTGCTCAGCCTCAGTGTGCCCTCAGTGTGCTGCATCATCTATGTAATACTGTATATCTGACTGTGCTGAGTGCTCACTGCTCACACAGCTTAATTGTGGGGGAGACTGGGGAGCAGTTATAGCAGGAGTACATATTTTAACAGTGCACACTTGTGCTGCCAGAGTGCCACTGCCAGTGCCAGTGTGACTGACCAGTGACCACTGACCACCAGTATATTGTGATTGTCTGCCTGAAAAAGTTAAACACTCGTCGTGTGGTGTTATTATTCTATAAACGCATTCTGCTGACAGTGTCCAGCAGGTCCGTCATTATATAATATATACCTGTCCGGCTGCAGTAGTGATATATAATTATATATATTTTTTATATCATTATCATCCAGTCTATATTAGCACTGCAGCAGACGCAGTACGGTAGTCCACGGCTGTAGCTACCTCTGTGTCGGCAGTCGCTCGTCCATCCATAATTGTATACCACCTACCCGTGGTGTTTTTTTTTCTTTCTATCTTCTTGATACTAGTAGCTTACTTTAGGAGTCTGCAGTGCTGAGCTGACAGTGTCCAGCAGGTCCGTCATTATATAATATATACCTGTCCGGCTGCAGTAGTGATATATATATATATATTTTATATCATTATCATCCAGTCTATATTAGCAGCAGACGCAGTACGGTAGTCCACGGCTGTAGCTACCTCTGTGTCGGCAGTCGCTCGTCCATCCATAATTGTATACCACCTACCCGTGGTGTTTTTTTTTCTTCTATCTTCTTGATACTAGTAGCTTACTTTAGGAGTCTGCAGTGCTGAGCTGACAGTGTCCAGCAGGTCCGTCATTATATAATATATACCTGTCCGGCTGCAGTAGTGATATATATATATTTTATATCTCATTATCATCCAGTCTATATTAGCAGCAGACGCAGTACGGTAGTCCACGGCTGTAGCTACCTCTGTGTCGGCAGTCGCTAGTCCATCCATAATTGTATACCACCTACCTGTGGTGTTTTTTTTTTTCTATCTTCTTGATACTACTAGTAGCTTACTTTAGGAGTCTGCAGTGCTGAGCTGACAGTGTCCAGCAGGTCCGTCATTATATAATATATACCTGTCCGGCTGCAGTAGTGATAGATATATATATATATATATATATATATTTTATATCATTATCATCCAGTCTATATTAGCAGCAGACGCAGTACGGTAGTCCACGGCTGTAGCTACCTCTGTGTCGGCAGTCGCTAGTCCATCCATAATTGTATACCACCTACCTGTGGTGTTTTTTTTTTTTTCTATCTTCTTGATACTACTAGTAGCTTACTTTAGGAGTCTGCAGTGCTGAGCTGACAGTGTCCAGCAGGTCCGTCATTATATAATATATACCTGTCCGGCTGCAGTAGTGATATATATATATATATTTTTAAAATCATTATCATCCAGTCTATATTAGCAGCAGACGCAGTACGGTAGTCCACGGCTGTAGCTACCTCTGTGTCGGCAGTCGCTCGTCAATCCATAAGTATACTAGTATCCATCCATCTCCATTGTTTACCTGAGGTGCCTTTTCGTTGTGCCTATTAAAATATGGAGAACAAAAATGTTGAGGTTCCAAAAATAGGGAAAGATCAAGATCGACTTCCACCTCGTGCTGAAGCTGCTGCCACTAGTCATGGCCGAGACGATGAAATGCCAGCAACGTCGTCTGCCAAGGCCGATGCCCAATGTCATAGTACAGAGCATGTAAAATCCAAAACACCAAATATCAGTAAAAAAAGGACTCAAAAATCTAAAATAAAATTGTCGGAGGAGAAGCGTAAACTTGCCAATATGCCATTTACCACACGGAGTGGCAAGGAACGGCTGAGGCCCTGGCCTATGTTCATGGCTAGTGGTTCAGCTTCACATGAGGATGGAAGCACTAAGCCTCTCGCTAGAAAAATGAAAAGACTCAAGCTGGCAAAAGCACAGCAAAGAACTGTGCGTTCTTCGAAATCACAAATCCACAAGGAGAGTCCAATTGTGTCGTTTGCGATGCCTGACCTTCCCAACACTGGACGTGAAGAGCATGCGCCTTCCACCATTTGCACGCCCCCTGCAAGTGCTGGAAGGAGCACCCGCAGTCCAGTTCCTGATAGTCAGATTGAAGATGTCAGTGTTGAAGTACACCAGGATGAGGAGGATATGGGTGTTGCTGGCGCTGGGGAGGAAATTGACCAGGAGGATTCTGATGGTGAGGTGGTTTGTTTAAGTCAGGCACCCGGGGAGACACCTGTTGTCCGTGGGAGGAATAGGGCCATTGACATGCCTGGTGAAAATACCAAAAAAATCAGCTCTTCGGTGTGGAAGTATTTCAACAGAAATGCGGACAACATTTGTCAAGCCGTGTGTTGCCTTTGTCAAGCTGTAATAAGTCACCTGCAGCGCATTCATCATAAGTCAGTGACAAGTTCAAAAACTTTGGGCGACAGCGGAAGCAGTCCACTGACCAGTAAATCCCTTCCTCTTGTAACCAAGCTCACGCAAACCACCCCACCAACTCCCTCAGTGTCAATTTCCTCCTTCCCCAGGAATGCCAATAGTCCTGCAGGCCATGTCACTGGCAATTCTGACGAGTCCTCTCCTGCCTGGGATTCCTCCGATGCATCCTTGCGTGTAACGCCTACTGCTGCTGGCGCTGCTGTTGTTGCTGCTGGGAGTCGATGGTCATCCCAGAGGGGAAGTCGTAAGACCACTTTTACTACTTCCACCAAGCAATTGACTGTCCAACAGTCCTTTGCGAGGAAGATGAAATATCACAGCAGTCATCCTGCTGCAAAGCGGATAACTGAGGCCTTGGCATCCTGGGCGGTGAGAACCGTGGTTCCGGTATCCATCATTACTGCAGAGCCAACTATAGACTTGTTTGAGGTACTGTGTCCCCGGTACCAAATACCATCTAGGTTCCATTTCTCTAGGCAGGCGATACCGAAAATGTACACAGACCTCAGAAAAAGACTCACCAGTGTCCTAAAAAATGCAGTTGTACCCAATGTCCACTTAACCACGGACATGTGGACAAGTGGAGCAGGGCAGACTGAGGACTATATGACTGTGACAGCCCACTGGGTAGATGTATGGACTCCCGCCGCAAGAACAGCAGCGGCGGCACCAGTAGCAGCATCTCGCAAACGCCAACTCTTTCCTAGGCAGGCTACGCTTTGTATCACCGCTTTCCAGAATACGCACACAGCTAAAAACCTCTTACGGCAACTGAGGAAGATCATCGCAGAATGGCTTACCCCAATTGGACTCTCCTGTGGATTTGTGGCATCGGACAACGCCAGCAATATAGTGTGTGCATTAAATATGGGCACATTCCAGCACGTCCCATGTTTTGCACATACCTTGAATTTGGTGGTGCAGAATTATTTAAAAAATGAGAGGGGCGTGCAAGAGATGCTGTCGGTGGCCAGAAGAATTGCGGGACACTTTCGGCGTACAGGCACCACGTACAGAAGACTGGAGCAACACCAAAAGCGCCTGAACCTGCCCTGCCATCATCTGAAGCAAGAAGTGGTAACGAGGTGGAATTCAACCCTCTATATGCTTCAGAGGTTGGAGGAGCAGCAAAAGGCCATTCAAGCCTATACAACTGAGCACGATATAGGAGGTGGAATGCACCTGTCTCAAGCGCAGTGGAGAATGATTTCAACGTTGTGCAAGGTTCTGCAACCTTTTGAACTTGCCACACGTGAAGTCAGTTCAGACACTGCCAGCCTGAGTCAGATCATTCCCCTCATCAGGCTTTTGCAGAAGAAGCTGGAGACATTGAAGGAGGAGCTAACACAGAGCGATTCCGCTAGGCATGTGGGACTTGTGGATGGAGCCCTTAATTCGCTTAACAAGGATTCACGGGTGGTCAATCTGTTGAAATCAGAGCACTACATTTTGGCCACCGTGCTCGATCCTAGATTTAAAACCTACCTTGGATCTCTCTTTCCGGCAGACACAAGTCTGCAGTGGTTCAAAGAACTGCTGGTGAGAAAATTGTCAAGTCAAGCGGAACGCGACCTGTCAACATCTCCTCCTTCACATTCTCCCGCAACTGGGGGTGCGAGGAAAAGGCTCAGAATTCCGAGCCCACCCGCTGGCGGTGATGCAGGGCAGTCTGGAGCAACTGCTGATGCTGACATCTGGTCCGGACTGAAGGACCTGCCAACGATTACGGACATGTCGTCTACTGTCACTGCATATGATTCTCTCCCCATTGAAAGAATGGTGGAGGATTATATGAGTGACCGCATCCAAGTAGGCACGTCAGACAGTCCGTACGTATACTGGCAGGAAAAAGAGGCAATTTGGAGGCCCTTGCACAAACTGGCTTTATTCTACCTAAGTTGCCCTCCCACAAGTGTGTACTCCGAAAGAGTGTTTAGTGCCGCCGTCAGCAATCGGCGTACGAGGTTACTTCCAGAAAATGTGGAGAAGATGATGTTCATTAAAATGAATTATAATCAATTCCTCCATGGAGACATTCACCAGCAGCAATTGCCTCCACAAAGTACACAGGGAGCTGTGATGGTGGATTCCAGTGGGGACGAATTGATAATCTGTGAGGAGGGGGATGTACACGGTGATGAATCGGAGGATGATGATGAGGTGGACATCTTGCCTCTGTACAGCCAGTTTGTGCAAGGAGAGATTAATTGCTTCTTTTTTGGTGGGGGTCCAAACCAACCCGTCATTTCTGTCACAGTCGTGTGGCAGACCCTGTCACTGAAATGATGGGTTGGTTAAAGTGTGCATGTCCTGTTTATACAACATAAGGGTGGGTGGGAGGGCCCAAGGACAATTCCATCTTGCACCTCTTTTTTCTTTCATTTTTCTTTGCGTCATGTGCTGTTTGGGGAGTGTTTTTTGGAAGGGCCAGCCTGCGTGACACTGCAGTGCCACTCCTAGATGGGCCAGGTGTTTGTGTCGGCCACTAGGGTCGCTGAGCTTACTCACACAGCTACCTCATTGCGCCTCTTTTTTTCTTTGCGTCATGTGCTGTTTGGGGAGTGTTTTTTGGAAGGGCCATCCTGCCTGACACTGCAGTGCCACTCCTAGATGGGCCAGGTGTTTGTGTCGGCCACTAGGGTCGCTGAGCTTAGTCACACAGCTACCTCATTGCGCCTCTTTTTTTTCTTCTTTGCGTCATGTGCTGTTTGGGGAGTATTTTTTGGAAGGGCCATCCTGCCTGACACTGCAGTGCCACTCCTAGATGGGCCAGGTGTTTGTGTCGGCCACTTGGGTCGCTGAGCTTAGTCACACAGCTACCTCATTGCGCCTCTTTTTTTCTTTGCGTCATGTGCTGTTTGGGGAGTGTTTTTTGGAAGGGCCATCCTGCGTGACACTGCAGTGCCACTCCTAGATGGGCCAGGTGTTTGTGTCGGCCACTTGGGTCGCTGAGCTTAGTCATCCAGCGACCTCGGTGCAAATTTTAGGACTAAAAATAATATTGTGAGGTGTTCAGAATAGACTGAAAATGAGTGGAAATTATGGTTATTGAGGTTAATAATACTTTGGGATCAAAATGACCCCCAAATTCTATGATTTAAGCTGTTTTTTAGGGTTTTTTGAAAAAAACACCCGAATCCAAAACACACCCGAATCCGACAAAAAAAATTCGGTGAGGTTTTGCCAAAACGCGTTCGAACCCAAAACACGGCCGCGGAACCGAACCCAAAACCAAAACACAAAACCCGAAAAATTTCCGGTGCACATCTCTAATGCCTATACAAACACGGGATAAAAAAGCAGGTCTGTTTTTTTTTAGCACTTTTTCACGATTTGTATTTTATCACGGCAGTGTTTGGCTATTGTCGGCAGTGTTTGTGTTTTGCACTTTTTAGTAAATTCCCGATTTCTAGCAAATTGCAGGCGTATTTGACCGATGGTGTATTGATTCGTGATTTTTTCCTAGGACTTCCAAAATATTACGAATGCCCTCATCACTGCCGTGATTATTGCTTAGTAAATTACAGAGATGACACTTTGATGAAAAAACGGCATCTCGGTCAAAATCGGGACCTTAGTAAATATACCCCTATGTGCTTTAACAACAATAGCGATACTGCCTTGTGAGCAACCGCCGTCAGTTACCAACCCGAGAGGCACCATGGATGGTCATAACAAATGCCAAACTAAAAAGCAGAGCCTCGTAAGATCCAGCACATACCAGCTCAAGGATCGCCAGAATCTGTTCTCTTATGTGAAGAGGTGACAAGTAGGTCTCCCATTGGTCAGGGTGACTAACTTATCCTAACTGCCTCTTCGCCAGGAGACCTTGATCAGAGAAGTACACTGATCGTATTGTCTCTGGAAATTTGTGTGAAATTTAGTGTTTGATGCCCCCCTTTTCTGTTCCTAATTTTCTTTTCTTTTATTCCTTTAATTCTTTAATTCGTTCTGCATTTCTTTCTGTTTTTTTCACTTTTTAACTTAATCTTTTCATCTTTACTTGTCCATTTCATTTCTTTTGCTGTTTTTTTCTATCTCTCTGTTATGTCACGGCCTTACTATGTTATAGGGATCTCTCTCCGTTATTTGGAGGGGTTTCTGGGAATGATAGGTTGTATGATGGGGAAGGTAGGAGTTACGCGGGCAGGGGATATGCGCACCCGCGTGACTGAGCCTCCATAAGGTCTAGTGGCCCTGCACATGGAGGTAGTAACCGCCGCGAGGACCCTGTTACTACAATGGAGCCCTTATGAGCCCGTAGCCGTATCTGCAGAGGTCGGAGGTTGACATTAGGAACTGACCAGGAGGTTGTGATTTGTCACGCCTCGGCCGGTGGTCCGGGGCACAGGGGGGCGCCCATCATAGATTTCGTCATGCCCATCAAGCCACAGCTGCTGGTGAGTTGGCTGAGCAAGCTGTGGGATCTATGGAGTACAGGCCTAGTGGAAGGGGGCCTTCTCCCGGCGTTTACGGTGTGAGAGTCCGGGTATTGGATGCAATAAGAATATATGGCGAGAAAGAATATATGATGAGAATATTGCAGGGGAGCTAATGTTATTCCCCCATTTGACCAGGAGATGGTGGCAAGCTCGGCAGACACTGGCATTGTGCAGGGTGCTGCTGTTAGGCAGCAGAATGTTTTGCAACCTGCGAGCAGTCTGCACCCTGTATATCTTATGCTGATGCTGTCCGTGCTGGCCGGCCTGGTTCCATGGCTAGGGTTACTTCATGGGTCAATTCTGGCCAGGGGGAGGAGAATGAACAAGGAGTCAGCCCCGGGGTAGTGTTGGCGAATTGTTCCTCTTTAGTGTTGGCTATGGTGCCAGTGATAACGTCAAGTTTTGCAGCCGGAGGGTCATATGAGGTAGGAGGGGCTAATGCGCAGAGTATCTCTCAGCTGTCTCAAATAATTAGGGCAGTGGACTCCGCAGTTTTTTAAGCTGATAACAGCATAGCTGGTCAGGGAGTAGTCCTGGACGATGTGTCTCTTATTGTCGCCTCAGGTGCTGAGGATAGCTGTGTCAGGTCTGTAACTGTGTCTGTTCCCGGAGGGGGCAGTAGTGGGTCAGTGGTGGTGCGGTGGAGGAGACGAGGAGGCTGTAGAAAATTCCTGTGCATGTGCGCAATGATATTTATTAGCACACAATGGTATGAACAGTCACTGAAGCACAGTAACAATACTGATGGTTTGAGCAAGGAAGCTGACAGAAGTATAACAACAGTCACAGGTGATGATCTGTAACCCAGTGAGATTAAGAACAGTGATGACCAACCTGGAAGCCGATGGTAAACATCGATGGTTGACTTGGAAGTCGATGGTAACAAGATCAAATATACAGATGATGATAATGCAACTGATAACAGTGAACACAGGCAATAGTAACTCTGGTGATTGGTCTGGAAGCCAACAGCAATGTATTCACACAGTCTGTATATAATCACAAGTCCACAAAGCCAATCAAGGCCAAAGCAGGAGACAGTTTGTAAAATGCAAGCTGGTTGTTTTAAGTGCCAGATGGAATAGCACAGTGATGAACGCAGATAAACAACACACAGGTGAGAATGGTAGAGCAGCACCTGGAGACAGTCTCTTACTGCATGCAGAGGTGGAAGCTGACTGTGGAAGGAGTTGTAGCAGAGCTAGATAGCTGGAGCCTGTAGTTCCACGGAGACACTGGAGCAAGGAAATCACTGGAGACAGAAGACTGGAGCCAGGAGACGCTGTACACTGGATGTGACGCGTTGTTCAAGGCAATGAGACTGAGCCGATGCACTGGATTTATACCCCCTGGTCAGCAGGCATTGGATGCTTGAATCATGTGTGCAGAAACAGCGCAGGATTGGGTGTTCCAGGTCAGCTGACCGCAAGTGTCATGGCAGCACCCATGCTGCACAGATGGTGGGTACACAGTAGATGGACTTCAGGGGTACACAATGACAATGGGCACCGCGCCCGCGGACAGAGCATTCACGCAGCTGCAAACTGGGGCCGTGACCTCCGGAGGCCTGCACACCAGTGCACCGGTAAGTGAGATGCCACTGAAAGCAGACTCCTGATAAGCTGGATGAACGAGGATTCAGGAGACGCTGCAGTCCCTGCTGGTCACCGCACCGGGTTGATTCCAGTGAGTCTGTAAATGACCCTGATTGCGTGGCTCCATCCGAATTAGGGTTACAGCTCAGTTCGGACACAGAGTCCTCCAGCACAGCGTCAAAACGCAGGTAGCGCAAGGCTAGGAAATATAGCAACAAGTCGAGGGGCAAGCAAAGTCGTTACCACAGCTCATCCATGTCCCCCACTACGTCTACCGACTCAGAGATTAGTGATGAGGCAAGCGTAAGTGGCATTTCTGCACTAGTAGCATGTCTTCTGAGGATGGACGTTGGACTCAGTCTCTTGCGCAAATACTGCGATCTTGTAAGGTCAATGGCTAGGGTTAAGGAGCGTATTCATGCAGGAAGATATGTGAATGTTTTTGCCCCACGAGTAAGACCAAATAGGCATTGGGGGCTGCCAGGAAGTAGAGTGGCATAGGTGAGGAAGCGTACATGTCCTATTTTAATTGTCAGAGGGGCATGTACGTTTTCGCTGCCTGTTATTTGGTAGTATTGCAAGTATTTCTATTTGATCCATGAGCTTGTTCGGACATCAAGGGACTCAGCGTGGCGTATTTATGACAAAGAATTTTGGAGCACAGTAAGGATGTGATAGATTTGAAACCAAAGACATAGAGATTTTTGTGAATGTGACCCAGCCGCAACGTTCCTTATAGGATGGATTTCAGTCCTGTCGACCAGTAAATAACGTCAAATCTGGGCTGATAAATTCTGCACAAGGGAAATGCTTTGCATTTAAAAATGTTCAGTGCAATTTGGGCACATGGTGTTATTTTCGACACCAATACATCTGTTGCGAGGGTCATATTCCATTAAAGACTGTGGGTGCCCTGCAGATGGGGGAGACAACAAACAGCAAACAGTGCCCCCACTCCGGTCAGGGTAGGGGAGTTGACTCTTTGGCTGGATGCCTACCCTTTTCGTGAGGAAGCAGAATTCCTGAGAAGGGGTTTCCAGTATGGTTTTCCTTTAACAATCAGGGGAGGTAAGAAGGGGTATTGTGCATAACTTGCGCTCGGCATACCAGTTGCCAGAGGTGCAACAATCAAAGGTGGATCAGGAGGTTGAGTTGGGGCGCATAGTTGGTCTCTTTGATAGTCCTCCTATTAAGGGACTGATTTTGGCTCTAGTGGGAGTAGTGCCTAAAAAGGCTCTATGGAAGTTCAGGCTGATTCAACATCTGTCTTACCCAACGGGCGCTTCGATTAATGATGCCATCCCAGAGTCATCATCTAAGGTGGTTTATCAGTCGTTTGAGGAGGCTTTAGACTTGGAACGATCATTAGGTCCAAGGGCCGTCATGTGTAAGATAGATGTTGAATCAGCTTTTTGTTTGCTACCCATTCACTCTACTTTTTTCCGTTATATGGGTTTCTGTTTGCAATTTGGGTTTAATGTGGACCGTTGTCTGCCAATGCGTTGTTCTGTTTCTTGCGCGTACTTTGAGAAATTCAGTAGCTTTCTGCACTGGTGGCTCTCAGTCGGATACGGCGAGCAGAGCATTGCTTATTACCTGGATGATTTTCTCAGCTGAGTGACCCTGGTGCAGCAAGTTACTTTTCGATGCGCTTATGTTATTTTCAGAATTTGGAGTTCCAGTAGCAAGGGACAAAACTGAAGGCCCTATGATGCGGCTCACCTTTTTGGGAATTGAGGTAGATACGGTGGAGGGCTGCTGTCGGTTGCTAGGAGAGAAGGTTTTGCGCATGCATGATAGTATAGTTTTGGCTCTGGCACACGGTGAAATTACACTCCAATAGGCGCAATCCCTGTTAGGTCTTCTGAATTTTGTTTGCCGCGTTATACCGATGGGCAAGGTCTTTTGCAGGAAATTGGAGTGCTTTTTGTCCATTTATCCATGTCCTCTGTTGCCTTTCTAATATATTTTTCGTATTTTTTATTTACTTTATATAGTCAGAACTCTGGTACATACGTTAGTTTGACAGGTAAGGCTCTGCCTCACCTCACCACACGTCACTGGTGGTATTAGACCGTGTCCTATGGTGGCTGCAGACACAACTAGTAGGTACAGGTTGATATGAGGATTTTTATTCTGTTGCACATGTATTGTGTACCAGGATATTTTTCTCCTCTGGAGTCCGGCAATTTCTTGATGTCTTCTCAAGGACAGTTTTAGATGTTCAAATACCTCATAAGCAAGGTAGATAGGGTTCCAAACACGGTGCAGATCAAATTGTAGAATAATGTTTATCCTAATCAGAGCCAGCCGTAGCCAATTTGATGCCCTAGGCAAAATTTTGTCTGGTGCCCCCTAGCACTGCCGCTAGTTCTGCATCTGACCCAGCAACACTTAGGCAGTGGGGCCTGTGGTCCAGTTCAACCCTGCATAATGGCATACAGTAATGCCCATAATACACATAATTCCACACAGTAATGCACCTTACACATATGCCCCACATTAGTAATGCCCATAATACACATAATTCCACACAGTGATGCACCTGACACATATGCCCCACATTAGTAATGCTAGTAGCTTTTTTTTATAAAACTTACTTTTGCTAGCTGGCGTGCTTGCAGTCAGTGTGTGCGCCTATGCAGCTCCCTGGATCCGTGACTGCATTTTGTGAGATGGGGGTGGCAGGATGGGTGGGTGGGTGTTTGCGTGCTTGCGCTGGCACACGTACAAGGGATGTGACCTCACAGGGTATGCCATCCTGGCAGGGGAATTTTACGGCATGGACTGACTAGGAAATAAAGTGTGAGGAGAACACTGCCCATGTTATGTCCCTGCAGACACCTGGGGTTTGCACAGGGATAAGGGATACACACAGGATACCAGGGTCCCCCTCCCCCATGTGCACAAGCAGTATAGGTGATGTCAGATTTATGTGAAGCAGTCCTCCAAATACACATGTGGTATCATAAGGAGCCATCCAGTAATAACCTTATATAATCAGTGAAAATGTCACAGGTCCAGGAATTGCAGTTACTGGGCTTCTGCTGTCTGTCTGAGGTCTCACATGTCAGGGGCATTCAAGCATGTCGGAGGGAGTTTAAAGAACTTTAAGGGAGAGTGTGCATTTTATTTGACAAATGTAAACAGCAGTGTATACAAGTACTGATTGAATACATTTGGAAAGTAACAGTTAGTTTGCAGACTGTCCCTCCCAGCATGAGATACTGCAGGGACATGCTTGGATGCCCCTAGACATGCTTGGATGCCCTAGGCAAATGCCTAGCCTGCCTATAGCTAAGGCCGGCTCTGATCCTAATGGACTTGAGTAGGTATATTACTCACCTTTCGTTGGTTGCATAGGCACTTTGGACATATATTTGTATAATCCAATGACCATCGGCTGTAATTCGCAAAATGCATGTAATTGCTCTAAATATATATCATACTGCATATACAGTAGGGTCTGTAAAATATATTTATTATTCAATAACATGATATGCAGTATATAAAAAAATAAACAAATATATATATATATGTATATATATATATTTATATACAAATATATGTGTGTGTGTGTGTTTATATATATATATATATATATATATATACCGCATCTACCACATAGTGGGGGGTGCACTCTCACGCAAACAAGTCTCTGAGATATACCGACGTACAAGGTTTTTTTTTATTTTATTCAAATAGTGTTGTCACAGTCGACGTTTCGGTCCGTTCACGAACCTTTATCAAGACAAGCAGTTCATAGCATCTACAAAAGCATCAAACAATATTTGATTACAATATAGAGAAAAGGCAGCGCTAATAATGAATAATTATAAATGGATGGTCTGTAGGTATAAACAATTTAATAAGTATAAATTACACACATGCACTAAAACATTTATATTAAAAGAAAATATATGAATAATTCACCCCAGGCATAAACTGTGCAAATTTTGCCACTGATGGCTGGACCACTTAAATTTGTGGACGGACAATTCTTACTCCTATGGAGCTGAAAGCTCAGTCCCATGTACCAAAGTCCGACTGTAACATCCGCTGGAGGGTACTCCCAATTGGGAATTGATGATCAGAATCCTCACCAGAGCTGCGGGTGTCTTGATTGCATCAGTCTGTAATAGGCACGTACCAAGGAGAAGTCCGCATAGATAAGTCCAGTCCAAAGGGTAACAGGCATGCACAGTACAAAGATGGTTCTGTGAAATGGGGTATGGAGACGCCCACCGACGCGTTTCGCTGCCAGGCTGTGCAGCTTTTTCAAGGTAGTTCTAAGGCTCCACAAACAATGTATTTATACCATTCTAATTGCATAATCAATGACACCTGACAGACCAATCCATTCAGATAAAAACAACTCAAATTTACTTAATTTAATATATTACCTTTCAATTTTATTGCTCAGAAGAAGACAGGCATAACATTTTGTAATTAATCCTATAATATCTCTATAATTAAAAGTCAGTAATCGTGGAATTAAGAAACACTTCCGGGACATGGGGCGCAAGTGAGGTCACATGGTTTCCGGCCTGTAATGTCAGCGCCGGTCTTTGACACGCACCTTGCGTCTCAGTCTCGGAGAGTTAAAGGAAATGTCCAAATAGCGGTCACATGACCTCCAGTATACATCCTCATTTACGGACTTTGAAACGCATTTTGCGTTTCACGTCCCGGAAGTATACCGGACCTAGTTTGTATATACACTATGGCTCATAATAAAGTGATTATTTTATTAAGGAGTTTAATCGCTCCTTTCTCTAAATCATGATTTTCGTATGATAAAGACAGCCAACACCAAACAAACAATTCATATTATATGGATTAGAATATCCTGTGTTTTCCCAAGTGAGGCGCAGGCGCAGTATGGTAGTTTCCAATGGATAGCATCCAAACTAGAACCTTGCGCTCCATTTGCCTGGGAAGCACTTAGACACTTCTGTTCAGACTAAACATATTACAGCATAAAATGAATTATAAGTCCGATTATGATATATCCCTAATAATAGTTAGAATTATTTTGTTTATGTATGTAAATAGAAAACCAAAATTTGTATTTTAAATATATAAACCTCTGAAACAGATATTCCTAACCATTTATTTCTTTTCTATATAATTCTAAGTAACAGGGAAATAACATCCAATTTTCACTCAATGTCTATGGTCTATATTGATATTAGGTCAACAACATAATCAATCTTGTTTGACATTTCGTTTTATTCAAAACAAGAGGCGAAGGAATGTAAAATAAAAAATAAAATAAAAATAAAAGCAAGGAGAGGGGGGAACCCAAAGGACAGAATCATATTTATAAAATATCGAAGTCCAACAAAAGGTGTATCCTATAGAACAACATTTAACTCTACTGAACCATTCAAACCCGCAGGGTAAATGCAATTCATCTTCAGCATCCAGAACACCTCCTGTTTACATAATTATATATAGCGGTCACCACCTCTCGCGGTTTTCGGAATATGTTCAACACCTAGTATTCTCAAACACTTCAGATTTCCATTATGGACATCATTATGGACACAGGATATTTTAATCCATATAATATGAATTGTTTGTTTGGTGTTGGCTGTCTTTATCATACAAAAATCATGATTTAGAGAAAGAGCGATTAAACTCCTTAATAAAATAATCACTTTATTATGAGCCGTAGTGTATATACAAACTAGGTCCGGTATACTTCCGGGACCTAAAACGCAAAATGCGTTTCAAAGTCCGGAAATGAGGATGTATACTGGAGGTCATGTGACCGCTATTTGGACATTTCCTTTAACTCTCCGAGACTGAGACGCAAGGTGCGTGTCAAAGACCGGCGCTGACATTACAGGCCGGAAACCATGTGACCGCACTTGCGCCCCATGTCCCGGAAGTGTTTCTTAATTCCACGATTACGGACTTTTAATTATAGAGATATTATAGGATTAATTACAAATGTTATGCCTGTCTTCTTCTGAGCAATAAAATTGAAAGGTAATATATTAAATTAAGTAAATTTGAGTCGTTTTTATCTGAATGGATTGGTCTGTCAGGTGTAATTGATTATGAAATTAGAATGGTATAAATACATTGTTTGTGGAGCCTTAGAACTACCTTGAAAAAGCTGCACAGCCTGGCAGCGAAACGCGTCGGTGGGCGTCTCCATACCCCATTTCACAGAACCATCTTTGTACTGTGCATGCCTGTTACCCTTTGGACTGGACTTATCTATGCGGACTTCTCCTTGGTACGTGCCTATTACAGACTGATGCAATCAAGACACCCGCAGCTCTGGTGAGGATTCTGATCATCAATTCCCAATTGGGAGTACCCTCCAGCGGATGTTACAGTCGGACTTTGGTACATGGGACTGAGCCTCCAGCTCCATAGGCGTAAGAATTGTCCGTCCTACAAATTTAAGTGGTCCAGCCATCAGTGGCAAAATTTGCACAGTTTATGCCTGGGGTGAATTATTCATATATTTTCTTTTAATATAAGTGTTTTAGTGCATGTGTGTAATTTATACTTATTAAATTGTTTATACCTACAGACCATCCATTAATAATTATTCATTATTAGCGCTGCCTTTTCTCTGTATGGTTTTTATGCTTATATGTAGGAGTGACTATCCTATTTTTTGGCAGCTGCTTATTGGTGAACCAGCCTTGCGTGAGCGCCTGACTTCCAACTTGTTGGTTATTTTCTAATATTTGATTATAATATACATGAAATATTAGACACTAGATAACATGCACCGTCACCACCACTGCCTCCCAGGCCCCTATACCAAACGTGAGGCATTATTAATAAAACATTGCCAATATGTGCCATTTACGAGGAATGAGCCACTACCTTCTCTAATATCATGCTAGTGTAAGCTTAGGACAAAAGACCGCTTACACCAGAAGCTCATAAACAAACGATACACAAGAAGGAGTTATTTGTAACTATAATAGATAGCAGTCTTAAAATTGTATTGGATAAATTACAAACGACTCAATTAGGGCGTGCCACCAAAGTTAAAACAAACACAGCCTGTCAAGAAAACAATAATATACGTGCCTCCAACAGTGAGACCATATAGCTAAATCATACCCGGGAGCCTCAAAATCAGAAAAATGATGCAGCTACATCTCCCTCCACAGGTGCCAGGTTAACACGGCACACCATCTACAGGTCAAATATATAAAATATAATTATTGATTGCCATCAAAGAGAACTATATCCAGCAGGGAAAAATTCAAAAAAGTCACCAAGTACTCACAAGTCATAACGCCAGGGAGCTGCTTGTAGCTGCATGATGCTCAACCACAGCTGTCTGCTATTTGTATGTATACAACAGGAAGTACCAATTAGCAGTCAAAAGCTGCCAGAAAATACCTAAAATGTACTAATAATAACGCTGAACCAAAACATCAGTGACAATAGAAAATACTCTTTACTGTTCAAAAGTGTATAATAAATGTAGAGCTCGTACAAACGAGCAGTAAAACACCACTCACTACCGCCCGGTCGGAAGCCACTGCGTTCCAACGACCGGAAGTGGGTGCGTTCCAACTACCGGAAGAGGCGCAACGGGCTCTTAGCTGGCCCTTCTTGTGTGGACACTATTATCGTATGGTCCTTGCTGTGAGGACACTATGACCCATTGGTATTAAACAGCTACGGCTGTTGGAGCTTTGTTGGGAGGTGTCCTTCAATGTCGTAGTACCCTTAATTAATATTTTAAGGGGCCCCATTTTGTCTATAATGGTTTATCCTACTTTTTTTGTATATATTTTTTGTTTTGTTAATGCATTGTTTATGTTTGTATATTTGTAATTCATCTCTCCACAGTTGAATCCCAGGTCCCTGGCAATCTTGAGTGGGAAATACCTCTGATCGCCTTATTTTTACTAATCTTGAGGATTAATGCACTTGTATATATTTTGTCGTTTTGTTGACGTCAGTATTGATTACAGTGATGTGCTTTATTAAGGTATGTTTCATGTGTTCAGACTAGAGATGTGCAGCGGGCAATTTTGTGTTTAGTGTTTTGGTTTTGGATTTGGGTCCGCGGTCGTGTTTTGGATTCGGACACGTTTTGGCAAAACCACCCTTTCAAAAACTCAAAAACAGCTAAAATCATAGAATTTGGGGGTAATTTTGATCCTATAGTATTATTAACCTCAATAACAATAATTTCTCTGACGTCCTAGTGGATGCTGGGGACTCCGTAAGGACCATGGGGAATAGCGGCTCCGCAGGAGACTGGGCACAGCTAAGAAAGATTCAGGACTACCTGGTGTGCACTGGCTCCTCCCACTATGACCCTCCTCCAGACCTTAGTTAGAATCCTGTGCCCGGCTGAGCTGGATGCACACTAGGGGCTCTCCTGAGCTCCTAGAGAGAAAGTATATTTTAGGTTTTTTATTTTACAGTGAGATCTGCTGGCAACAGACTCACTGCAGCGAGGGACTAAGGGGAGAAGAAGCGAACCTACCTAACTGGTGGTAGCTTGGGCTTCTTAGGCTACTGGACACCATTAGCTCCAGAGGGATCGACCGCATGGAACCGGCCATTGATGTTCGGTCCCAGAGCCGCGCCGCCGGCCCCCTTACAGAGCCAGAAGCAAGAAGAGTCCGGAAAATCAGGGGCAGAAGACATCAGTCTTCACCAAGGTAGCGCACAGCACTGCAGCTGTGCGCCATTGCTCCTCATACACACTTCACACTCCGGTCACTGAGGGTGCAGGACGCTGGGGGGGGGGCGCCCTGAGCAGCAATAAAAACACCTTGGCTAGCAAATATATCACAATATATAGCCCCAGAGGCTATATATGTGATAAATACCCCTGCCAGAATCCATAAAAAAGCGGGAGAAAAGTATGCGAAAAAGGGGCGGAGCTATCTCCCTCAGCACACTGGCGCCATTTTCTCTTCACAGTGCAGCTGGAAGACAGCTACCCAGGCTCTCCCCTGTAGTTTTCAGGCTCAAAGGGTTAAAAAGAGAGGGGGGGCACTAAATTTAGGTGCAACATTGTTTATACAAGCAGCTATTGGGGGAAAAATCACTCAGTTATAGTGTTAATCCCTGCATTATATAGCGCTCTGGTGTGTGCTGGCATACTCTCTCTCTGTCTCCCCAAAGGACTTTGTGGGGTCCTGTCCTCAGTCAGAGCATTCCCTGTGTGTGTGCTGTGTGTCGGTACGGCTGTGTCGACATGTGGGATGAGGAAGGTTACGTGGAGGTGGAGCAGAGGCCGATAAATGGGATGTCGTCCCCTGTGGGGCCGACACCAGAGTGGATGGATAGGTGGAAGGTATTAACCGACAATGTCAACTCCTTACAAGGCTGGATGACGTAAAACAGCTGTGGGACAGCCGGCTTCTCAGCCCGCGCCTGCCTAGGCGTCTCAAAGGCCATCAGGGGCTCAAAAAAGCGCCCGTTACCTCAGATGGCAGACACAGATGTCGACACGGAGTCTGACTCCAGTGACGACGAGGTTGAGACATATACACAATCCACTAGGAACATCCGTTACATGATCTCGGCAATGAAAAATGTGTTACGCATTTCTGACATGAACCCAAGTACCACATAAAAGGGGTTTTATTTTTGGGGAGAAAAAGCAGCCAGTGTTTTGTTCCCCCATCAGATGAATGAATGAATGAAGTGTGTAAAGTAGCGTGGGTTCCCCCAATAAGAAACTGGTAATTTCTAAAAAGTTACTGATGGCGTACCCTTTCCCGCCAGAGGATAGGTCACGTTGGGAGATATCCCTTAGGGTGGATAAGGCGCTCACACGTTTGTCAAAAAAGGTGGCACTGCCGTCTTAGGATACGGCCACCTTGAAGGAGCCTGCTGATAAAAAGCAGGAGGCTATCCTGAAGTCTGTATATACACACTCAGGTTATATACTGAGACCTGCAATTGCCTCAGCATAAATAGTGCTGCTGCAGCGTGGTCTGATACCCTGTCAGATAATATTAATACTCTAAGACAGGGATGATAGTTTGCTAACATAGAGCATATTAAAGACGTCGTCTTATATATAAAGGATGCACAGAGGGATATTTGCCGGCTGGCATCCAGAATTAATGCAATGTCCATTCTGCCAGGAGGGTATTAGAAACCCAGCAGTGGACAGGTGATGCTGCCTATAAAAGGCACATGGAGATTCTGACTTATAAGGGTGAGGAATTGTTTGGGGATGGTCTCTGGGACCTCGTATCCACAGCAACAGCTGGGAAGAAAATTTTTTTACCTCAGGTTTCATCACAGCCTAAGAAAGCACTGTATTTTCAGGTACAGTCCTTTCGGCTTCAGAAAGCAAGCGGGTCAAAGGCGCTTCCTTTCTGCACAGAGACAAGGGAAGAAGGAAAAAGCTGCACCAGCAGCCAGTTCCCAGGATCAAAAATCTTCCCCCGTTTCCTCTGAGTCCACAGCATGACGTTGGGGCTCCACAGGTGGAGACAGGTGCGGTAGGGGCGCGTCTCGGGAACTTCAGGGACCAGTGGGTTTGCCCACAGGTGGATCCCTAGGTTCTGCAAATAGTATCACAGGGATACAGGCTGGAGTTCGAGGCGACTCCCCCTCACCGTGACCTCACATCAGCCTTGCCTGCTGCCCTCGGAGAAAGGTAGTACTGGCGGCAATTCACAAGCTGTACTTCCAGCAGGTGAAATCAAGGTACCCCTCCTTCAACAAGGCCGGGGTTACTATTCCAAAATGTTGTGGTACCGAAAACAGACGGTTCGGTGAGACCCATTCTAAAATTGAAAGCCTTGAACACTTATATACGAAGGTTCAAGTTAGAAATGGAATCGCTCAGGGCGATTATTGCAAGCCTGGAGAATTTCATGGTATCACTGGACATCAAGGATGCTTACCTGCATGTCCCTATTTGCCCTCTTCACCAGGAGTACCTCAAAATTGTGGTACAGGATTGTCATTACCAATTCCAGACGTTGCCGTTGGTCTGTCCCCGGCACCGAGGTATTTACCAAGGTAATGGCCGAAATAATTATCCCGTACTTGGACGATCTCCTTATAAAGGCGAGGTCCAGGGAGCAGTTGTTCGGCGGAGTAGCACTATCTCGGGAAGTGCTACAACAGCACGGCTGGATTCTGAATATTCCAAAAGTCGCAGCTGGTTCCTACGACGCGTCTACTGTTCCTGAGTATGGTTCTGGACACAGAACAGGATAAAAAGGGTTTCTCCCGCAGGAGAAGTCCAAGGAGTTGTCGTCTCTAGACAGAGACCTCCTAATACGTATACAGGTGTCGGTGCATCAATGCACGCGAGCCCTGGGAAGGATGGTAGCTTCTTACGAAGAAATTCCATTCGCCAGGTCCCATGCAAGGATTTTCCAGTGGGATCTGTTGGACATGTGGTCCGGGTCGCATCTTCAGATGCATCGGCGGATAACCCTGTCTCCAGGGGCCAGGGTGTCGCTGTTGTGGTGGCTGCAGAGTGCTCATCTTCTAGGGGGCCGCAGATTCGGCATACAGGACTGGGTCCTGGTGACCACGGATGCCAGCCTTCGAGGCTGGGGGGCAGTCACACAGGGAAGAAACTTCCAAGGCTATGGAAAAGTCAGGAGACTTCCCTACACATAAATATTCTGGAACTAAGGGCCATTTACAATGCCCTAAGTCAGGCTAGACCCTGCTTCAACAGCGGCCGGTGCTGATCCAGTCAGACAACATCACAGCGGTCGCTCATGTAAACGACAGGGCGGCACAAGAAGCAGGATGGCGATGGCAGAAGCCACAAGGATTCTCCGATGGGCGGAAAATCATGTGTTAGCACTGTCAGCAGTGTTCATTCCCGGAGTGGACAACTGAGAAGCAGACTTTCTCAGAAGACACGACCTCCACCTGGGAGAGTGGGGACTTCATCCAGAAGTCTTCCAAATGATTGTACACCGTTGGGAAAGGCCACAGGTGGACATGATGGCGTCCCGCCTCAACTAAAAGTTACAAAGATATTGCGCCAGGTCAAGGACCCTCAGGCGATAGCTGTGGACGCTCTGGTAACACCGTGGGTGTACCAGTCGGTGTATGTGTTCCCTTCTCTGCCTCTCTTACCCAGGGTAATGAGAATAATAAGAAGGAGATGAGTAAGAACTATACTCATTGTTCCGGGTTGGCCAAGAAGAGCTTGGTAACCAGAACTCCAAGAAATGATCTCAGAGGACCCATGGCCTCTGCCGCTCAGACAGGACCTGCTGCAGCAGGGGGCCTGTCTGTTCCAAGACGTACCGCGGCTGCGTTGGACGGCATGGCGGTTGAACGCCGGATCCTGAAGGAAAAGGGAATTCCGGAGGAAGTTATCTCTACGCTATTTAAAGCTAGGAAAGAAGTGAACGCTAACCATTATCACCGCATATGGCGGAAATATGTTGCGTACTGTGAGGCCAGGAAGGCCCCAAAGGAGAAATTTCAGCTAGGTCGATTTCTGCACTTCCTACAGTCAGAGGTGACTATGGGCCTACAATTGGGTTCCATTAAGGTCCAGATTTCGGCTCTATCGATTTTCTTCCAAAATGGAACTGGCTTCACTGCCTGAAGTTCAGACTTTTGTTAAGGGAGTGCTGCATAGTCAGCCCCCGTTTGTTCCTCCAGTGGCACCGTGGGATCTCAACGTGGTGTTGGATTTCCTGAAGTCGCATTGGGTTGAGCCACTTAAATCCGTGGAGCTATAATACCTCACGTGGAAAGTGGTCATTCTGTGGGCCTTGGCGTCGGCCAGGCGTGTATCAGAATTGGCGGTTTTGTCATACAAAAGCCCTTATCTGTATTTTATATGGGAAAGGCGGAATTGAGGACTCGTTCCCAATTCCTTCCTAAGGTGGTATCAGTTTTTCATGTGAACCAACCTATTGTGGTGCCTGCGGCTACTTGGGACTTGGAGGATTCCAAGTTACTGGACGTAGTCAGGGCCCTGAAAAGTATATGTTTCCAGGACAGCTGGAGTCAGGAAGACTGACTCGCTATTTATCCTGTATGCACCCAACAAGCTGGGTGCTCCTGCTTCTAAGCAGACGATTGCTCGCTGGATCTGTAGCACGATTTAACTTGCACATTCTGCGGCTGGACTGCCGCACCCTAAATCTGTTAAAGCCCATTCCACGAGGAAAGTGGGCTCTTCTTGGGCGGCTGCCCGAGGGGTCTCGGCTTTACAACTTTGCCGAGCTGCTACTTGGTCAGGGGCAAACACGTTTGCAAAATTCTACAAATTTGATACCCTGGCTGAGGAGGACCTTGAGTTCTCTCATTCAGTGCTGCAGAGTCATCCGCACTCTCCCGCCCGTTTGGAAGCTTTGGTATAATCCCCATGGTCCTTACGGAGTCCCCAGCATCCACTAGGACGTCAGAGAAAATAAGATTTTACTCACCGGTAAATCTATTTCTCGTAGTCCGTAGTGGATGCTGGGCGCCCGTCCCAAGTGCGGACTGTCTGGAATACTTGTATATAGTTATCGTTAACTAAAAGGGTTATTGTTGAGCCATCTGTTGAGAGGCTCTGTTATGTTCATACTGTTTACTGGGTATCATATCACAAGTTATACGGTGTGATTGGTGTGGCTGGTATGAGTCTTACCCGGGATTCAAAATCCTTCCTTATTGTGTCAGCTCTTCCGGGCACAGTATCCTAACTGAGGTCTGGAGGAGGGTCATAGTAGGAGGAGCCAGTGCACACCAGGTAGTCCTAAATCTTTCTTAGCTGTGCCCAGTCTCCTGCGGAGCCGCTATTCCCCATGGTCCTTACGGAGTCCCCAGCATCCACTACGACTACGAGAAATAGATTTACCGGTGAGTAAAATCTTATTTTCCACTCATTTCCAGTCTATTCTGAACACCTCACACCTCACAATATTATTTTTAGTCCTAAAATTTGCACAGAGGTCGCTGGATGACTAAGCTAAGCGACCCAAGTGGGCGGCACAAACACCTGGCCCATCTAGGAGTGGCACTGCAGTGTCAGACAGGATGGCACTTCAAAAAATAGTCCCCAAACAGCACATGATGCAAATAATAAATAAAAAAAGAGGTGCAAGATGGAATTGTCCTTGTATAAACAGGACATGCACACTTCAACAAACCCATCATTTCAGCGGCAGGGTCTGCCACATGACTGTGGCTAAAATGATTGGTTTGTTTGGGTCCCCACAAAAAAAGAAGAAATTAATCACCACACCAAAAAAGAAGTAATTCATCTCTCCTTGCACAAACTGTCTCTACAGAGGCAGGATGTCGTCCTCATCCTCACCCTCACCCTCACCCTCAGATTCCTCACCCCTTTCAGGGTGTAGATACTCCTCCTCATCACAGATTATTAATTCGTCCCCACTGGAATCCACCATCACAGGTCCCTGGAGGCAGTGGCGTAAGTTCATCCCAGTTGCCCGGAGGCAAGATAAATATTGGTGCCCCCCTATTTCCTATATCAAGATAAATATATGTATGTATGTATGTGTGTATATTGAGTGTTCTGAAATTTTTTTATATACTGTATTTAAACATTTAATTGTCTTTTATTTTAAATCACACATTTCTTAGCAGTCATACCCAGGATTAGAACACATGACCTATTACACTGACAGCAGACACTTTACTGATGGAGATATTTGCTCCTGTACAGGAAGCATGACAATGCTAACTATATGAAGTTACGTGTAATTGTCAGAGAAGTATCTTCATATAGTTAAAATTCTCATATTTCCTATACAGGAGCAAACAGCTTCATCAGTAAGGTGTCTGCTTCCAGTGTAATAGGTTGTGGTTTCTAATCCTGGGTGTGACACTTGTAAAATGTGTATAATAAAGAGGGTGTGATTTGTAAGGTGCAGGGACCAGTGAGGAAGTCGGCCACTGAAAAGACAGCAGAAGCTGTCAATTAACTTAATTCAATGATGTCACAGAATGGGAGGAGAGGTGCCCCCCTTCAGAGCAGGAGCCCGGCGGCAGATGACTCCTTTGCCTCCCAGAGTTCTGCCTCTGCCTGGAGGCAATTGCTGGTAAATGTCTCCACGGAGGAATTTATAATTCATTTTGATGAACATCATCTTCTCCACATTTAGTGAAAGTAACCTCCTACACCGATCACTGACAAGGTGACCGGCTGCACTAAACACTCTTTCGGAGTACACACTGGAGGGGGGGCAACTTAGGTAAAATAAAGCCAGTTTGTGCAAGGGCCTCCAAATTGCCTCTTTTTCCTGCCAGTATACATATGGACTGTCTGACATGCCTACAGTGATGCTGTCACCCATATAATCCTCCACCATTCAGTCAATGGCGACAGAATCATATGCAGTGACAGTAGACGACATGTCAGTAATCGTTGGCAAGTCCTTCAGTCCGGACCAGATGTCAGCACTTGCCCCTGACTGCCCTGCATCACCGCCAGCGGGTGGGTTTGGAAATGTTATCCTTTTCCTGGCAGCTCCAGTTGCGGTAGAAAATGAAGGAGGAGCTGTTGACGGTTCACGTTCCGCTTGACTTGACAAATGTCTCACCAGCAGGTCTTTGAACATCTGCAGACTTGTGTCTGCCGGAAAGAGAGATACAACGTAGGCTTTAAACCTAGGATCGAGCATGTGGCCAAAATGCAGTGCTCTGATTTCAACAGATTGACCACTCGTGAATCCTGGTTAAGTGAATGAAGGGCTCCATCCACAAGTCCCACATGCCTAGCGGAATCGCTCCACCTTAGCTCCTCCTTCAATCTCTCCAGCTGCTTCTGCAAAAGCCTGATGAGGGGAATGACCTGACTTAGGCTGGCAGTGTCTGAACTGACTTAACGTGTGGCAAGTTCAAAGGGTTGGAGAACCTTGCACAAGACGGAAATCATTCTCCACTGCACTTGAGTCAGGTGCATCCCCCCTCCTTTGTCTATATCGCAAGCAGATGTATAGGCTTGAATGGCCTTTTGATGCTCCTCCATCCTCTGAAGCATATAGACGGTTGAATTCCACCTCGTTACCACTTCTTGCTTCAGGTGATGGCAGGGCAGGTTCAGGAGTGTTTGCTGGCGCTCCAGTCTTCGGCACGCGGTGGCTGAATGCCGAAAGTGGCCCGCAATTTTTCGGGCCACCGGCAGCATCTCCTGCACGCCCCTGTCGTTTTTCAAAAAATTCTGCACCACCAAAATAATTGTATGTGCAAAACATGGGACTTACTGGAATTTGCCCACATGTAATGCATGCACAATATTGGTGGCGGCGTCTGATATCACAAATCCCCAGGGAGTCTAAGTGGGGTAAGCCAATGTGCGATGATGTCCCTCAGTTTCCGTAACAGGTTGTCAGCGGTGTGCCTCTTATGGAAAGCGGTGATACAAAGCGTAGCCTGCCTAGGAACATGTTTGCGTTTGTGAGATGCTGCTACTGGTGCCGCCGCTGTTGTTGCTGCAGGAGGCAATACATCTACCCAGTGGGCTGTCACAGTCATATAGTCCTTAGTCTGCCCTGCTCCACTTGTCCACATGTCCGTGGTTAAGTGGACAGTGGGAACAACTGCATTTTTTAGGACACTGAGGACACTTTTTCTGACGTCTGTGTACATTCTCGGTATCGCCTTCCTACTGAAGTGGAAGCTAGATTGGATTTGGTACCGGGGACACACTACCTCAAGCAATTCTCTAAGTCCTTGTGAACTAACAGTGGATACCGGACGCACGTCTAACACCAACATACTTTTCAAGACCTGACTTATCCGCTTTGCAACAGGATGACTGCTGTGATATTTCATCTTCCTCGCAAAGGACTGTTGGACAGTCAATTGCTTAATGGAAGTAGTACAAGTGGTCTTCCGACTTCCCCTCTGGGATGACGAACGACTCCCAGCAGCAACAACAGCAGCACCAGCGGCAGTAGGCGTTCCACTCAAGGATCCATCGGAGGAATCCCAGTTAGGAGAGGACTCGTCAGTCTTGCCAGTGACATGGCCTGCAGGACTATTAGCGTTCCTGTCTAAGGAGGAAATTGACATTGAGGGAGTTGGTGGTGTGGTTTGCAGGAGCTTGGGTACAGGAGGAAGAAGGGATTTAGTTGTCAGTGGACTGCTTCCGCTGTTACCCAAAGTTTTTGAACTTGTCAATGACTTCTCATGAATGCGCTCCAGGTGACGTATAAGGGAGGATGTTCCTAGGTGGTTAACGTCCTTACCCTTACTTATTACGGCTTGATAAAGGCAACACATGGCTTGACACCTGTTGTCCGCATTTCTGTTGAAATAATTCCACACTGAAGAGGTGATTTTTTTGGTATTTTGACCAGGCATGTCAATGGCTTTATTCATCCCACGGACAACAACTGTCTCCCCGGGTGCCTGATGTAAACACACCACATCACCATCAGAATCCTCCTCGTCAACTTCCTCCTCAGCGCCAGCAACACCCATATCCTCATCCTGGTGTACTTCAACAGTGATATCTTCAATGTGAATATCAGGAACTGGACTGTGGGTGCTATTTCCAGTACTTGCAGGGGGCGTGCAAATGGTGGAAGGAGCCACCTCTTCCCGTCCAGTGTTAGGAAGGTCAGGCATCGCACCCGCCGACACATTTGGACTCTCCTTGGGGATTTGTGATTTAGAACGCACAGTTCTTTGCTGTGCTTTTGCCAGATTAGCGGGAGGATGAGTGCTTCCATCGTCATGTGAAGCTGAACCACTAGTCATGAGGAACATAGTAGAGGGCTTTAGCCGTTCCTTGCCACTCCATGTCGTAAATGGCATATTGGCAAGTTTACGCTTCTCCTCAGACGATTTTAATTTATCTTTTTGGGTAATTTTACTGAACTTTTGCTTTTTGGATTTTACATGCTCTCTACTATGACATTGGGCATCGGTCTTGGCAGACGACGTTGATGGCATTTCATCGTCTCTGCCATGACTAGTGGCAGCAGCTTCAGCACTAGGTGGAAGTGGATCTTGATCTTTCCCTATTTTACCCTCCAAATTTTTGTTCGCCATTTTTTAATGTGTGGAATTATATACCAGTAATATATCTGGAATTAGACGGCATTAATGTCTGGAATTAGATACCACTAGATAGATACCAGATACCACTGTGACTGGAATGATGATGACCTATGCACAGTGACAGGACACTACCACATCACCCTACAGCAGCAAGATGCAGCACAAGACACTGAGCACTGACCAGTGATACTGAGCACTGATGATACTACTGAGCAGTGATACTGAGCACTGATGATACTACTGAGCAGTGATACTGAGAACTGACACTGAGCAGCATGATGCAGCACAAGACACTGAGCACTGAGCAGTGATACTGAGCACTGATGATACTACTGAGCATTTCACTCTATATTAGAGCTTCGTCAGGGAGTGTTCGGAAAAATGCAGACGTGCCAGAAAAAACGCAGGCGTGGCTGGGCGAACGCAGAACGTGTTTGTGACGTCAAAACAGGAACTGAATGGTCTGAAGTGATCGCAAGCGCTGAGTAGGTTTTGAGCTACTCTAAAATAAACTTTGTAGCCGCTCTGCAATCCTTTCGTTCTCACTTCTACTAAGCTAAAATACACTCCCAGTGCTAAAAACTGCTAGCGAGCGAACAACTCGGAATGACCACCTTAGTGTCTTGATATTATGTTGTGATGATAAGTAACAGTTATTATTGTTGTTGAAGTTTCTATTGGAGAGTCCGGTCCAGCGGATTGTCCGTTACGTCACTTCCGGTGGTTGGAACGCATTCCTGCTAGTTGGTGGAACGCACTGACTTCCGGCTGGGAGGGGATATTGAGCCGAGACGCAATTGCCCAGTGCCCTGTGTGAGATTCCAATAGGAGGGAACCGCAGCCACCCAGTGACCTGCCCATGCCCGTGCTGAGCCTGCCCGGCCGCCCAGGTAGGCGCCACACCCTCCAGCCACACATTGGGGGGGGGGGGGGATCGGGTACTCTCTTCCTCCTTCCCCGTTCCAGACATCAGGGAGCTGCAGAAACCATCCTCTCGCTCTCTATGCATGCATGAACACCATTATATATATATATTAATTTAATTATAGTATTTAAAGGGGGCCCCCACAAGATTGCTTAGTGGTGTTGCAGCCTCTGGGGCCTTTCAGAAAAGGTGTGTGTATACTAGAGATGTGCGGCTGGCACTTTTCGTGTTTTGTGTTTTGTATTTGGTTCTAATTCCACTTTCGTGTTTTGGTTTTGGATCTGGATGATTTTTGAAAAAAACATAAAAACAGCTAAAATAACAGAATTTGGGGGTAATTTTGCTCCTACGGTATTATCAGAGCCGGCCATAGGCATAGGTAAACTAGGCAATTGCCTAGGGCATTTGATATTCCTAGGGGCATCAGCAGCTTCTGCTGATTAAAATGATATGCAGCATGCCTATAGTCTGTGTGTAGCATTTCATATGCAGATACAGCCACAGTCTCACACAGTATATAGGCATGCTACATATCATGTTAATCAGCAGAATCTGCTTGTGCATCCTAGCCACATAGCAATGCAAATAAGATGCATTTTCATAACAAAAAGGTGCCCTACGTTAGCATTGAGGCAAGATTTATGAGTACACATCTGTATCCAAGCAGAGGCAGAGGTCACAGTGTTAGTGGCAGTGTGAGTGCTGTGTGCATGTGAGTGGGTTGGTTGTGCAGTAATGTTTGGAATATGTGTAAGGAGCATTATGTGTGTCATGTAAAAATGCATTAATAATGTGCAACATATGTGTAAGTAAGGGGCACTATGTGTGTCATTATGTGTATAAGAGCATTAATAATGTGCGGCATATGTGTAACAGTGCACTACTGTATGTGTATCATTATGTGTATAGGGGCAGTAATAATGTGCAGCAAATGGGTAGGGGCACTATGTGTGTCATTATGGTCTCATGTGTAAGGGGCATTACTCTGGCATTATGTGTATAATGTGCTCTACTATGTGGCGTTGCGTATAGAAAGGGCACTACTGTGTCATCTAATGTGACTAAAGAGCAATAGGATGTGGTGTAATGTGAATAAAGAAAAATATGGTGTGGTGCAATGTGAATAAGGGGCTCTACTGTGAGGAGTAATGTTTATAAGGTAAAGTGATACTACTGTGGGATGTAATATGAATTATGGACACTATCGCATGATCAAATGTGAATAAAGTTGCAATATTGTGAGGCGTAACTGGAATTGGGGTTACTATTGTGTGGCCATGCCCCTTGCCAGCAAAAACACACCTCTTTTTGGGCTGAGCACCAAATGTGCGAACTGTTCCTCTTTAAAATATAGGGGGCACAAACACCAAAATAAGGACTGCTATGGGTGAGGGGCAAGGTCAGAGGCCGAACCAGCGGTGGTGCTAGGGGGCACCAGCCAAAATCTTGCCTAGGGCATCATATTGGTTAGGGCCGGCTCTGGGTATTATTAACCTCAATAACAATAATTTCCACTTATTTCCAGTCTATTCTGAACACCTCACACCTCACAATATTGTTTTTAGGCCACAAGGTTGCACCAAGGTTGCTGGATGACTAATCTAAGCGACACAAGTGGACAACACAAACACCTGGCCCATCTAGGAGTGGCACTGCAGTGTCAGACAGGAGGGCAGCTATAAAAAAAAAGGCCCCAACCAGCACATCATGCAAAGAAGAAAATAATTGCAATGAGGTAGTTGTATGACTAAGCCAAGCGACACAAACAATTGGACCATCAAGGCGTGGCACTGCAGTGGCAGACAGGAGGGCAGATATAAAAAAAGGCCCAAACAGCACATCATGTAAAGAAGAAAAAGATTTGCAATGAGGTAGTTGTATGACTAAGCCAAGCGACACACACAATTGGCCCATCTAGGCGTGGCACTGCAGTGGCAGACAAGAGGGCAGATATAAAAAAAAGGCCCCTAACAGCACATGATGCAAAGAAAAAAAAGAATTGCAATGAGGTAGTTGTATGACTAAGCCAAGCGACACAAACAATTGGCCCATCTAGGCGTGACACTGCAGTGGCAGACAGGAGGGCAGATATAAAAAAAAAAGGCCCCAAACAGCACATCATACAAAGAAGAAAAAGAATTGCAATGAGGTAGTTGTATGACTAAGCCAAGCAACACTAACAATTGGACCATCTAAGCGTGGCACTGCAGTGGCAGACAGGAGGCCAAATATCAAAAAAAGGCCTTTAACAGCCATGATATAAAGAAGAAAAAAGGTGCACCGAGGTTGCTGTATGACTAAGCTAAGCGACAGAACCACCTGGCCCATCTAGTAGTGTCACGCAGTGGCTGAATGTCGAGAGTGGGTCGCAATTGTTTGGTCCACTGACAGCATCTCCAGCACACTCCAGTCACTTTAAAAAAAATCTGCAATCGGTGGATGTATACGGCAGTACCCCAGGACTAATACAGCAGTACCCCTGGACTCATACGGCAGTGTCACACAGGATGACACTTTTCAAAAACTAGGCCCCAAACAGCACCTCATGCAAAGATGTCAAAGAGGTGCAATGAGGTAGCTGTTGTTAGGCGCCGGGGTCCGCATGTCCGCGCGGCCCAGCGCATAGCAACTAGGGACGCCGTGCGCGTTCAGCCGCCGGCTCCCTAGCAACGCTAGACGCCGGGCGCGCTGAGCCGCACGGACCCTAGCAACGGGGACGCCACGGGCGGACCGCGTTCCCCGTTGCAGGGCCTAATTAACAAGCACACACACTTGTCCTCTGGCCGTGCAGCAAGGCAGCTGCACGGCATTTATTCCCAATCAGGCTCTAAGCAGCTGATTGGAGGACTCCCTGTTAAATACCTTCCCAGTACTTCTCACAGACGCCGGTAATAGCTTCCTGCATGCTGCTTTGGTTTGCTGAGAGTCTGTTCCAGTCCTGCTGTATCCGGTCATTCCTGTCCTCAGAAGTCCTGTATTCGGGAGTTGTCATCTCATCCCAGGAAATCGTTTGGTCCCCAGTTGTCCTGACTGATCACCTTTGTATATCGAGTGGTGTTCCGTGAGTTGCGGCTCTGCCGTGTGTTGCGGCTCAGCCGCTTTATCTTTATATATTCTGTTTTTGGAGCATTTGCGGAGGGTTCCGCTTCCACAAGTCCTCTCTGGAACTCGGCGGTGCTGGGTAGGAGAAGTGGACAAGTGGATATTTTGGTTGTCCTTTTCCCTGGCGGTATTTGATAATAAAACATTCCGTTAAAAAACTATAAAAACCACTTAACTTCAAAATCAGAATTTAGGCCACCGGGCTTGAGTGTTCCCAAATCAAAGATGGCCTTCATTTCAGCCTTCGCTAATTGATTTGCCTTATCATTTCGCCTCCAGTGACCTTTTATGTGTCTAATACCACAAAACATTTTGATTGCCCCTGTGTTCTTATGATGTTGTGTTAAAAAATGTTCTGACAATGAATGCGTTTTTATAGTTTTTTAACGGAATGTTTTATTATCAAATATTGAATTTTATGGATAAGCTGCTAATACCTAGTTATTATATATTTATTCTTCATGTATTTATATTTTGAATGATTTTATTATGAAAATAATTTTGTGTATGATCATTTCAGAAATATTCATCCCTGCCAATACGTCACCGGAAGTGATGTAACTTTTTATTTATATTTGATGGTGTTTTCAAAATGGTTAAATTCATGGCTAGGGATGTTGAACATGACAAGTACAATATAAGGACAAATGTGGACTTCTAAAACGAGCAGTGAGAAACAAGATTGGTCTCACAGAGAGCGATACCGGAAGTGACGTTACGATAAGGTGAAGACAAGTCGGGTTGCCAGGACAACAAGGACGCCGGAGCATGAACGCTCCGTATGAGCGTGACGGAAGCCGGAGAGGAGAAGTACATTGAGTTTATGTTGTCAGGGCAACCACTACATACGGAAATAGATGCCGAGACCTGGCGTGGCGTCATCAGGGGCGGACTGATTAGTCAATTTGCTCCTGTTGTGATCTATGGAATCCGATTGGTGGAGGGACATTTAAATAGGGAAAGGTTAAGCCAGGATCATTATTCATCTCAACCTTGAAAAAGACTCTAGCAAAGAGTTGAAACGCGTCGGTTTTCCTATTAAAGACGCCTGTGAGGAGATTGTGTTGATCCAGGATCCAGCAGTGACAACCTGTGTGACATATGGGCTGATCCGGAGCACCCATTTTGGGACACATGCGCTGATAGGGACTGTTTAAACCACAGTTCCCAAACATTCTGGTAATTACTGATTGCCTCACATGCATCTCTAGGGGATTTTTTTGTTGAATAATTGATCCTATCTGTTGCATTGTTTTACATGTGTTATGTATATGTGTTGTCATAATTAATTAAAACGGTACTTCACTATACATCATTTTTTTCATTTCATATGATAACTTTTTCTGGATAAACTGATGGAATGATATGGAATAAGGAAGGAATCACAATCAGCGCTAGTTAAGTTGAACTCTCCATCTTTCTGTTTTTTTATATCACCCAGGTGCGTCTGGTTCTTCAAAAGTTACGTGAGAATCATTTATATGCCAAACTGGAGAAGTGTGAATTTCACGTCACGAAAGTATCTTTTTTAGGGTACATAATTTCCCCTCAGGGATTTTCCATGGAACCTAAGACGCTTCAGGCCATCCTTAATTGGGTGCAACCCACCAATTTAAAAGCAATTCAGCGCTTTTTAGGGTTTGCGAATTATTATAGGAGGTTCATTCATTCTTTTTCTGACCTGGTTGCTCCCATTGTGGCTCTGACAAAGAAAGGAGCGGATCCTACCAACTGGTCGCATGAAGCTGAGTTGTCCTTCCGGGCCCTGAAACAAGCCTTTGTCTCAGCTCCAGTCCTCAGACATCCTAATCCGGAATTGCCCTTTGTTGTGGAGGTTGATGCCTCAGAGGTTGGAGTAGGGGCTGTCCTTTCTCAAAAGGATCCGGTGTCATTGGACTTACATCCTTGTGCCTTTATGTCCAGGAAGTTCTCCTCCGCTGAATCCAATTATGACGTTGGTAATCGGGAGTTACTGGCGGTAAAGTGGGCTTTTGAGGAGTGGAGGCATTGGCTGGAAGGAGCAAAGCATACTATTTCGGTATTGACTGACCATAAGAACCTGCAATACATTGAATCAGCTAAACGGCTTAATGCCCGGCAGGCACGTTGGGCATTATTTTTTACTCGTTTCAAATTTATAATCACTTTCAGGCCTGGTTCCAAGAATACTAAAGCTGATGCCCTGTCACGTAGTTTTCTTCTGGTTCACAATAACAATCCTGTTGTTACCCCAATACTTCCATCTTCGGTCATCCGGGCAGGCCTCACACAGGATTTATTTACCCAGTTAAACCAGCTTCAACACCAAGCTACTAGATTTACTCCTGCTGGTCGTCTTTACGTTCCTGAATTTTTGAGAGCTACTGTTTTAACTGAATTCCATGACAACAAGGTTTCAGGGCATCCGGGAATCACTAAGACATTGGAGTTAGTCTCTCGCTCAGTATGGTGGCCTAGTATGTCTAAAGACGTTAGGGAATTTGTTTTTTCATGTCAGGTTTGTGCACAGCATAAGGTTCCCCGTTCCTTGCCTATCGGGCAACTTATGCCCTCAAGTGTCCCTCTCAGGCCATGGTCTCATATTTCCATGGATTTTGTGGTTGACCTTCCCCTTTCAGCCGGATTCCGAGTCATATGGGTGGTAGTGGACCGTTTTAGTAAAATGGCTCATTTTATTGCTCTTCCCCGATTGCCTTCTGCTCAAGGGTTGGCAGTTTTGTTCCTCCGCCATGTGTTTAGGCTTCATGGGTTACCCACTGATATTGTTTCTGATCGGGGTCCACAATTCATTGCACAATTCTGGAGATGTTTTTGTGCTTCATTAAAGATGAAATTGTCATTAACATCCGGTTATCACCCACAATCCAACGGGCAAACCGAACGAGTTAACCAGTCATTAAAACAATATCTGCGCTTGTATTCAGCCAAACTCCAGAATGATTGGTCCGAGTTTCTTCCTTTGGCTGAATTTGCTTACAATAATTCCTGTCATTCCTCCACTAAAGAGTCTCCATTCTTTTCAGTTTTTGGTTTTCACCCCAGAGCTAATTTTTTTTTCCATCATTCTCCAGTCTCCTCGCTGGCATTGACCTCCCATCTCAGAGCAATTTGGAAAAAAGTGCACCTTGCTCTCAGAAAAGCGGCCTTTCGAGAAAAGAAATTTTTTGACAGGCTCCGACGTCCTTGCACTTTTAAGGTGGGAGACAAGGTGTGGTTGTCAACTCGCAACATCAGGCTTCGACAATCCTCGGCTAGACTGGGACCCAAATTTATTGGACCATTTCTTATTATTAAAAGAGTCAACCCAGTTGCCTTTCGGCTACGTTTACCAAGATCTCTCAAGATTGGAAATACGTTTCATTGTTCCCTGTTGAAACAATACGTTTCTTCCAGTAGATTTCCTCGGAGGATCTCTCAGGGTAGATCTCCAGTGGATGTACAGGGACAACAGGAGTTCTTGGTAGAGAAAGTTCTTGATTCCAAATTGTCCCGGGGTCGGCTTTATTTTTTAGTTCACTGGAAAGGCTATGGTCCGGAGGAAAGGTCTTGGGTCCTAGATAAGGATCTTCATGCCCCTAGGCTCAAGAGGGCATTTTTTCGGGAATTTCCTCAGAAGCCTGGCTTTAGGGGTTCCTTGACCCCTCCTCAAGGGGGGGGTACTGTTAGGCACCGGGGTCCGCATGTCCGCGCGGCCCGGCGCCTAGCAACTAGGGACGCCGTGCGCGTTCAGCCGCCAGCTCCCTAGCAACGCTAGACGCCGGGCGCGCTGAGCCGCACGGACCCTAGCATTGGGGATGCCACGGGCGGACCGCGTTCCCCGTTGCAGGGCCTAATTAACAAGCACACACACTTGTCCTCTGGCCGTGCAGCAAGGCAGCTGCACGGCATTTATTCCCAATCAGGCTCTAAGCAGCTGATTGGAGGACTCCCTGTTAAATACCTTCCCAGTACTTCTCACAGACGCCGGTAATAGCTTCCTGCATGCTGCTTTGGTTTGCTGAGAGTCTGTTCCAGTCCTGCTGTATCCGGTCATTCCTGTCCTCAGAAGTCCTGTATTCGGGAGTTGTCATCTCATCCCAGGAAGTCGTTTGGTCCCCAGTTGTCCTGACTGATCACCTTTGTATATCGAGTGGTGTTCCGTGAGTTGCGGCTCTGCCGTGTGTTGCGGCTCAGCCGCTTTATCTTTATATATTCTGTTTTTGGAGCATTTGCGGAGGGTTCCGCTTCCACAAGTCCTCTCTGGAACTCGGCGGTGCTGGGTAGGAGAAGTGGACAAGTGGATATTTTGGTTGTCCTTTTCCCTGGCGGTGTTTCCGCACATATTCTAGTTTTAAGTTAGCTTGTAGCCCATGGCCTGGTTGTTTAGTCAGAGGGCCCCTTGTTATCACCCTTTCTCGGATTTCCCTTTGTCTCTCATTAAGACCTGGGGGGGCATCGGAGTTGGGCAGACATAATCCGCCCTTCAAACGCGGCTGCCATGGGCTCAAGCAACCATAGTCTCGCAGGGGATTTCCGACAGCACGGGTGAGACAACGGAGTTAGGGCGCAAGGGGCTATTTTCCATTCCCGCTCCCTTCCCCATTTCGTTCCAGTGCTCCGGTCCTCGCAAAAAGATCTCCTCAGACCAGAGTGCTGGAATCATAACAGCTGTATGACTAAGCCAAGTGACACAAACATTTCCAACTGGAATTATACGTCCAAATCACTGGAATTATACGTCCAAATCACTGGAATTAATTGGCAAGATCACTGTAATTATACGTCCAAATCACTGGAATTAATTGACAAGATCACTGTAATTAATATTTATACATCCAAATCACTGTAATTATATGTCCAAATCACTGGAATTAATTGGCAAGATCACTCTAATTAATAATTATACGTCCAAATCACTGGAATTAAATGGCAAAATCTCGCTATCGCCTGCCTAGTGAAGTTGAATCTAGATGGGATTTGGTACCGGGGACACAATACCTCCATCAATTGTCTAAATCCCACTGCACTAATGGCGGATACCGGACGCACGTCTAACATCAACATAAGTGTCAAGGCCTCAGTTATGAGGGCTTCCATCGTCATGTGAAGCTGAACCACTAGTCATGAACATAGGGGGTCATTCCGAGTTGTTCGCTAGCTGCCGTTGTTCGCAGCGCAGCGTTCTGGCTAAAAATCGGCACTTCTGCGCATGCGTATGCGGCTCAATGCGAACGCGCGATGTACTTTCACAAAAGCCGATGCAGTTTCACACAAGGTCTAGCGACGCTTTTCAAACGCACTGCTGGCCGCAGAGTGATTGACAGGAAGTGGGTGTTCTGGGTGGTAACTGACCGTTTTCGGGGAGTGTGTGTAAAAATGCAGGCGTGCCAGATACAAAAGCGGGCGTGCCTGGGGAAACGCAGGCATGGCTGCCCGAACGCAGGGCGTGTTCGTGACATCAAAACAGGAACTAAACAGTCTGAAGTGATCGCAAGCTAGGAGTAAGTCTCGAGCTGCTCAGAAACTGCACAATCTTTTTTTGCAGCAGCGCTGCGATCCTTTCGTTCGCACTTCTGCTAAGCTAAGATACACTCCCAGAGGGCGGCGGCTTAGCATTTGCACGGCTGCTAAAAGCAGCTAGCGAGCGAACTCGGAATGAGGGCCATAGGCCAGGGCCTCAGCCGTTCCTTGCCACTCCATGTCGTAAATGGCATATTGGCAAGTTTACGTTTCTCCTCAGACCATTTAATTTTCTTTTTTTGGTACTTTTTACTGAACTTTGGCATTTTCGATTTTACATGCCCTCTACTATCACAATGGGCATCGGCCTTGGCAGACGACGTTGATGGCATTTCATTGTCTATGTCATGGCTAGTGGCAGCAGCTTCAGCACTAGGAGGAAGTGGTTCTTGATCTTTCCCTATTTTATCCTCCAAATGTTTGTTCTTCATTATTTTTCTGGAGTTATATAACACAATATGCGGCACAGGAATGACTGATGGCTGAGGCCAGGACACTACCACTGGTCTGATGCAGCACAACACAGCAACACTGTAAGGGACTTGTTGTTGTAATTATTATTATTATTATTATTATTATACTGTAGCAGTGGACATATAGCAGCAGCGTATACCACTGTGACTGCCTGGTCACTGGAATGACTGATGGCAGGACACTACCACTGGTCTGATGCAGCACAACACAACACTGTAAAGGACTTGTTGTTGTTGTTGTTATTATTATTATACAGCAGCAGTGGACATATAGAAGCAGCGTATACCACTGTGACTGCCTGGTCACTGGAATGACTGATGGCCAGGACACTACCGCTGGTCTGATGCTGCACAACACAACAACACTGTAAGGGACTTGTTGTTGTCATTATTATTATACGGCAGCAGTGGACATATAGCAGCAGCGTATACCACTGTGACTGCCTCATCACTGGAATCACTGATGGCCAGGACACTACCACTGGTCTGATGCAGCACAACACAACAACACTGTAAGGAACTTGTTGTTCTTCTTCTTATTATTATACGGCAGCAGTGGACATATAGCAGCAGCGTATACCACTGTGACTGCCTGGTCACTGGAATGACTGATGGCTGATGCACAGGACACTACCACTGGTCTGATGCAGGACAACACAGCAACACTGTAAGGGACTTGTTGTTATTATAATTTATTATTATACGGTAGCAGTGGACATATGACTGCAGAGTATACCACTGTGACTGCCTGGTCACTGGAATGACTGACGGCTGATGCACAGGACACTACCACTGGTCTGATGCAGGACAACACAGCAACACTGTAAGGGACTTGTTGTTATAATAATAATAATAATAATAATAATAATAATTATTATTATTATTATTATTATTATTATTATATGACAGCAGTGGACATATGGCTGCAGAGTATTCCACTGTGACTGGTTGATCACTGGAATGACTGATGCACAGGACATTACCACTGGTCTGATGCAGCACAACACAGCAACACTGTGAGGGACTTGTTGTTTTTATTATTATTATTATTATTATTATTATACGGCAGCAATGGACATATAGCAGCAGCGTATACCACTGTGACTGCCTGGTCACTGGAATGACTGATGGCAGGACACTACCACTGGTCTGATGCAGCACAACACAGCAACACTGTAAGGGACTTGTTGTTGTTGTTATAAACCTCCTAATGATACTCTGTGGACCCCTTCATTCAAAGTAAAGCATTCATTACCTCTAATACCAAGAAATAATGACACGGAGACTTGAATTTGGCAGAAAAATTGCTAGCTATTTATTGTACCCTAACCATTAGCAAACCTGTAAATTGAAAATTTTGTTAACATGCCGATTCAGCCGGCATATGGTGGCAGAAAAAAGAACGGCTCTATTGAACTGACGCTAACCTTAAAAACGTTAAAATTCAAAACTATCCTAATTTAAATACAAACTATAAAATCGGGAATAGGTGCCCAACTCAACCCCCACGGTGACTAATCACCCTGATGGGTGCCTGCCGCTGCCCCCGGACGGCTGGTCGCGCGGCCTTAAAAGTCGATGGAGGTGAGTGCACCTAAACCACACCAAACTGTAAATCACTACAGCTAACCAGACAAACTACAACCTGCCGTTCTTTTCCGCCAACAAATAGCCAACGATAAAACCAGCCAACAATTCAACGCCAAGGCACTCCGTGCCAGAACCTCTACCAACAGGGCGGGAGGGCGGGAAGGCAATTCAGCAGCAAGAGAGACCAAGCTGGCCTAGCATTCCCTATATATATTAATTCTCCCCCTTTTTCCATAGGCTGTACTTTTCCTCACAGCTAGGTCCACCCCTCACAGGATGTTTAACTCTTTCCATTCCTATGTAGTCATTTCTCTCTCCTTATTATTATACGGCAGCAGTGGACATATAGCAGCAGTGTATACCACTGTGACTGCCTCATCACTGGAATGACTGATGGCCAGGACAATACCACTGGTTGTTGTTGTTATTATTATTATTATTATTATTATTATACATCAGCAGTGGACATATAGCAGCAGCGTATACCACTGTGACTGCCTGGTCACTGGAATGACTGATGGCCAGGACACTACCACTGGTCTGATGCAGCACAACACAACACTGTAAGGGACTTGTTGTTGTTGTTGTTGTTATTATTATTATACGGCAGCAGTGGACATATAGCAGCAGCGTATACCACTGTGACTGCCTCATCACTGGAATGACTGATGGCAAGGACACTACCACTGGTCTGATGCAGCACAACACAACAACACTGTAAGGAACTTGTTGTTCTTCTTCTTATTATTATTATTATAAGGCAGCAGTGGACATATAGCAGCAGCGTATACCACTGTGACTGCCTGGTCACTGGAATGACTGATGGCTGATGCACAGGATAATACCACTGGTCTGATGCAGGACAACACAGCAACACTGTAAGGGGCTTGTTGTTATTATAATTTATTATTATACTGTAGCAGTGGACATATGACTGCAGAGTATACCACTGTGACTGCCTGGTCACTGGAATGGCTGATGCACAGGACACTACCACTGGTCTAATGCAGGACAACACAGCAACACTGTAAGGGACTTGTTGTTATTATAATTTATTATTATTCGGCAGCAGTGGACATATGGCTGCAGAGTATACCACTGTGACTGCCTGGTCACAGGAATGACTGATGGCTGATGCACAGGACACTACCACTGGTCTGATGCAGGACAACACAGCAACACTGTAAGGGTCTTGTTGTTGTTATTATTATTATTATTATTATTATTATACGGCAGCAGTGGACATATGGCTGCAGAGTATACCGCTTTGACTGCCTGGTCACTGGAATGACTGATGGCTAATGCACAGGACACTACCACTGGTCTGATGCAGGACAACACAGCAACACTGTAAGGGACTTGTTGTTATTATAATTTATTATTATATGGCAGCAGTGGACATATGGCTGCAGAGTATACCACTGTGACTGCCTGGTCACTGGAATGACTGATGGCTGATGCACAGGACATTACCACTGGTCTGTTGCAGCACAATACACCACCACTGAACTGATGCAGCACAACACAGCAGCAATGTACATATGGCAGCAAGAGGACACATCCACTGTGACTGCCTGGTCACTGGAATAACTGATGGCTGATGCACAGGACACTACCACTGGACTGATGCAGCACAATACACCACCACTGAACTGATGCAGCACAACACAGCAGCAGTGGACATATGGCAGCAAGAGGACACAACCACTGTGACTGCCTGGTCGCTGGATTGACTGATGGCTGATGCACAGCACACTACTACTGGTCTGATGCAGGACAACACAGCAACACTGTAAGAGACTTGTTGTTATTATTATTATACGGCAGCAGTGCACATATGGCTGCAGAGTATACCACTGTGACTGCCTGGTTACTGGAATGACTGATGGCTGATGCACAGGACACTACCACTGGTCTGATGCACAGGACAACACAGCAACACTGTAAGGGACTTATTATTATTATTATTATTATTATTATAAGAAAGCAGTGGACTTATGCCTGCAGAGTATACCGCTGTGACTGCCTGGTCGCTGGAATGACTGATGGCTGATGCACAGGATACTACCACAGGACTGATGCAGCACAATACACCACCACTGACCTTATGCAGCACAACACAGCAGCAATGGACATATGGCAGCAAGAGGACACAACCACTGTGACTGGGCAAATACAGCACAAATACAGTACACAGACACTGAGAGAATGGAGACACCACCTCTCTCTACACTCTCCAATGCCGGAGTGAAAATGGTGGGGACGCGTGTCTCCTTATATGGAATCCAAACCCCGCGAGAATCCGACAGCGGGATGATGACGTTTTGCCTCGTTCTGGTTTCCGAGTCAGGTGGGAAAACCCGAGCCTGACTCGGATACGGACTCGAATGGTGAAGTCCGGTAAGGTTCGGTTCTCTGAGAACCGAACCCGCTGATCTCTAGTTTTTTTATGCCAATTTCACTGTTAATACCACAAAGGGAACAATTGCTACTGAAGGTGGTGGATCTATTGAAGCAGGAAGATAATTCACACTGGGCAGAGGGTAATTCTTCAGTGGAGAGTTATGGATATGGTGATTTGTGTGGTGGGATAGAAACATAGAATTTGACGGCGGATAAGAACCACTTGGCCCATCTAGTCTGCCTCTTTTTTAACCATATTACTACCTCAAACCCTGAGGCAGATGTATTAACCTGGAAAGGGGATAAAGAAGCGATAAACCAGTGATAAGCGCAAGGTGATAATGCACCAGCCAGTCATTACAGATTTGAAAAATGACAGTTAAGGGGGGTACACACGGAAAGATCCGTGCTAAAAATCTAAGCAATTTGACTAGATTGCTTTGAAGTTAAGCACGTCTCTCTCGTGTGTTTTCCCCCCAGTGATAGACGCGCATCGCTATCGCCGGTGCTAGATTCAGCCTGCATGCAGGCTCAATCTAGCAGGTCGCTCACTTCAGCGCTGTGTGAAGTGAGCTGCCCCCCCATCCCCCCCCCCCCCTTGCTCAGCACACATCGCGTGTGTACCCCCTTTTAGGAGCTGACTAGCTGGTGCATTATCTCCTTCCACTTATCATAGCATTATCACTTCTGTATCCCTTCTCCAGGCTTAATACATCGGCTCCCCTATTTGATCCTTATGTCTTTGTAAGGATAGCCTTATGTTTATCCCATGCCTGTTTAAATTACTATAAACATGAAATAGCAGGTGGTGGAAATGAGTTGACAGTACGGTATAAGTGAGGGAAGAGAGTCCTTCTAGTGAGAGTTTACAATCTAAAGGGGAGGAAACAGGGGTGATACAGAGGGAAGTGAGCAAGGAGAATTACCAACTTGTTACCTATAGAAAATCTTACTGTACAGTTAAACCCTCTAACCTTAGAAAATAGGTTGTTTGTTACATGATAGAGGCTGGAATTGATATTTCTCAATTTACAGTAGGGGCCTGTCTTGCATCTAAAGCAGCCTCAAAGTTTATCCTCTTCAAATTATGCACATGGCAAGCTGGTCATCTCAAGTAAATTTGCAAAATACTATTGCGACTGTTAATCAGGAAGTTTGCTGCCTATACCCTCCAATTAGCTTATCCAGACTTTTACCCCACACGTTCAACAGGTGTCCCCAGGTGGTACGCCCAAAGTGATTATCGCCAGAGGCAAAAACCTGAAACCGATAAAAAAATAGGATTTTAATTACCTGCCAGTAAATCCTTTTCTCGTAGTCCGTAGAGGATGCTGGGGTCCATTTTAGTACCATGGGGTATAGACGGTTCCGCAGGAGCCTTCGGCACTTTAAGACTTTTCAACAGTGTGAACTGGCTCCTCCCTCTATGCCCCTCCTCCAGACCTCAGTATAGGAACTGTGCCCGAGGAGACGGACATTCTCGAGAGAGGAATTACTATTAAACTTGTGGCGAGATTCACACCAGCTCACACCATCCATAAACAACATGTCGGCTAACATGTCCTTTAACATAAGTCATGCCAACCAGCATTATAACGCAACAGCAACAGCTGTTAACATCTGAACACATGAAAAATGGGCAAAAAGATAAACGTAATCAACAGGAAAAATGAGAACTGGGCGGGCGCCCAGCATCCTCTACGGACTACGAGAAAAGGATTTACCGGCAGGTAATTAAAATCCTATTTTCTCTTACGTCCAAGAGGATGCTGGGGTCCATTTTAGCACCATGGGGATATACCAAAGCTCCCAGTATGGGTGGGAAAGTGCTAATGTTCCTGCAGAACTGACTGACCAAATTTTAGGTCGTCAGCCGCCCGGTGTCAAACTTAAAAACTTCTCAAATGTGTTTGCACCTGACCAAGTAGCAGCTTGGCAGATTTGTAAAGCTGAGACACCCCGGGCAGCCACCCAGGACGAACCCACTTTCCTTGTAGAGTTGGCTTTTACCGAAGTCGGTAACGGCAATCCTGCCGTGGAATGAGCATGCTGAATGGTACCCTTGATATAGCGCGCAATAGTCTGCTTAGAAGCAGGACACCCAATCTATTTGGGGTCATAGAGGACAAACAAAGATTCTGTTTTCCTTATCCTAGCCGTTCTTGCAACAAAATCCTCAACGCTCTGACGACATCCAAAGATTTTGAGACGGCTGAGGTGTCAGAAGCTACTGGCACCACCACAGGTAGGTTGATATGAAAAGAAGACACAACCTTCGGAAGAAAGTGCTGACGTGTTCTCAGTTCAGCACTATCTTCATGAAATATTAAGTAAGGACTCTTGTGTGAGAGAGCTCCTAACTCAGAGACCCGTCTGCCTGAGGCCAAGGCCAATAGCATGACCACCTTCCAAGTGAGAAACTTCAACTCTATGTCTTGTAGAGGCTCAAAACTGTCCGATTTAAGGAACTGCAACACCACATTAAGATCCCATGGCGCCACAGGAGGCACAACGGGAGGTTGGATGCGCAGAACCCCCTTTAGGAACGTCTGGACCTCAGGAAGAGAAGCCAATTGTTTTTGAAAGAAAACTGACAAGGCCAAAATCTGAACCTTGATAGATCCTAATCTCAATCCAGCATCCACACCCGCCTGTAGAAATAGGAGAAGACATCCTAATTCAAACTCCACCGCAGGAGACTTCTTGGATTCACACCAAGATACATATTTTCTCCAAATACGATGGTAATGTTTGGACGTTACCCCTTTCCTGGCCAGAATAAGTGTGGAAATGACTTCATTGGGAATACCCTTATGGGCTAGGATCTGGCGCTCAACAGCCATGCCATCAAATACAGCCACGGTAAGTCCTGATAAACTAACGGCCCCTGCTGAAGCAGGTCCTTGCGAAGAGGAAGAGGCCGAGGATCTTCCAGTAATAACTCTTGAAGATCTGGATACCAGGCCCTCCTTGGCCAGTCTGGAGAAATAAGAATTGTTTGAACTCTTGTTCTTCTGATGATCTTAAGAACCTTTGGAACAAGTGGAAGTGGAGGGAACAGATACACCGACTGAAACACCCACTGGGTCACCAGTGCATCCACTGCTATTGCTTGTGGGTCTTTCGACCTGGAACAATATGGTAAAGGGTAGGGTTGAGGATGCCGCACAAGACTAAGTGAGATTAAGTAAATATGTAATTGATATGTGTTTCCAAGAAAACCGACGAACCAGAAAAGCTTCCGGAATTGATCACCATCTACCATTGAACAGAAAAAGGTTCTTTTTTAGGTAGAAAAAAGAGGGTGATTGTCGATGGTGCTCCCATGGGTCTATTACATAGGTAATAAAGACAGGAGAGAAAGGAAAAAAGTGACCCTTGTTGGGAGCACTCCCTCTTGGAAACAACTATGATAGAAATTATGTATAGTGTATTGGATATTAAAACGTAACCTTTAATTTTAATGAATAATATGGGAGTACACACAAAAAATGTTTAAAAGATGATTAAATAATTTGAATCGTAAATTCGGGAATGCAACTGTGAACATAAGGATGAAAAAAACATTAAATAAAAGGCAAACGTGCGGCACAAGTTACGGCAAAACCAAGAGATTTACCCGCCAGGTGTTGATTACTGCAGTAGGTGCAATAGCAAAGGTATTGCCTTCAAACTTGACCTACAACACCTGGTATTCCTTAGTGGTCAACCACCTAAGTACTGACCAGGCCCAACACCGTATTGCTTCCAAGATCGGACGAGATTGGGCATGTACGGTGTGGTATGGTAGTAGATTTAAAGTTAATGAAGCAAAGACCTATAATGGGTATGCAGTTGTTGAATCCACCACAAGGCTGGTTGTGAAATGGGCAAAAAGTCTCTTAAAAAGGAGACCTATGTTTAACCATCATTGCACCAAGGTGTATTCCAAATGTATAGGTATACAGAGGTTTTAAATCATATGGTCAACCGATTTTGCCAAAAATAGCCGCCAATATGTTGCTTATATTTGTGCTATGCAACATTGATCCCAGAGGATTTTTCACATGTAGTAGGGCAATAGTGGACCCTAGTTATTCTGATGACATGCCAGCCAAATTTTTGAAATATCAAAACATGAATGTGTTGCAAGTATAGTTAGTACTGAAAATGCAAAAGGTCCTGAGCAATATACCATACTCCCCCTCCCCCTTCACACAGCGTATGGGGCAGGAAATGGGAATGCACCAGAAACCATGTATTCAGCTAAAACGACAGATTGGCAGGAGTGGATAGATAATTAGGGAATAAATCTCAAGAGACGTGATCTCCACTATCCACACTAAGGCTAACTAATTCATTAGAGCCTGAAATGTCAATTACTGTCTTGATTGCAGTCTGTAAATAATTGTACTTGCAGTATAGAAGCACACAAATAGTATTGTATGTGCTGTATGTCCACAGTGAGTCAAATAAGAGTTGTGAAACAAAATGTGAAAAAAAAAACCCAATTGTCAAAGTGAAAGGTGGATTGTTGCTGATTGTATATAACTTCATCAGCAACAGAGTGATACTAAGAAGTATCAAAATTGTTTCTTTATATGTATAGCACCTAACAGCAGCAGTTTGTAATATACAATTAAAGGATTGAATGAAATAAATAAAACTTTTTGCCTTATTATAGAAGCGGCATAAATTTGCCTGAATGAGACCGATGCACACAGTGTTTAATTACAGTTGTGCGTGGCTGGAGAGCGGGAGACAGAATAAAAATGCAGGATATATGTGGAGAGATACTTGCAGACGCCTGTGCGTGTGTCCTGCTGTTTTGATGCCGCTGACAGCTCGACGTGACGAGCTGTGTGTCTAAGCGGCTCCCCTGGTCTCCTCTCCTGCCGATGCCGCTGACAGCTCGGCGTGACGAGCCGTGTGTCTAAGCGGCTCTCCTGGTCTCCTCTTCTGCCGGTCTCCTGGTCACGTGAGCGCACTCACCGTGACCTCGTTCACCTCCCAACGTACGTTTCACAGGATGCTTGTTCACGGGTAGTGTGTGACCTGGAACAATATGTCGGAAGCTTCTTGTTGAGACGAGATGCCATCATATCCACTTGAGGAACGCCCCAACTTGTTACCTCCGCAAAGACTTCTGGGTGGAGGCCCCATTCTCCAGGATGGAGATCGCGTCTGCTGAGGAAGTCTGCTTCCCAGTTGTCCACTCCCGGAATGAAAATTGCAGACAGAGCTTTTTGCATGTCTTTCTGCCCAGAGGAGTATCTTTGTCACCTCTGCCATTGCCGCCCTGCTTTTTGTTCCGCCTTGACGGGATATGTAAGCTACTGCCGTTACATTGTCTGACTGGATCTGTATGGGACGACCTTGAAGAAGGTGTGCCGCTTGATGAAGGCTGTTGTACACAGCTCTCAACTCCAGAATGTTTATGTGAAGGCGAGTTTCTTGACTTGACCATCTTCCTTGGAAGCTTTCTCCTTGCGTGACTGCTCCCCATCCTCGGAGACTTGTATCCGTGGTTACCAGAATCCAGGCCTGAATCCCTAACCTGCGTCCCTATAGGAGGTGAGAAATTTGTAGCCACCACAGGAGCGAAATTCTGGCTTTCGCTGACAAGATTATCCTTTGATGCATGTGTAGATGCAACCCTGACCACTTGTCCAGTAGGTCCCACTGGAAGACCCTGGCATGGAATCGTCCATATTGTAGTGCCTCGTAAGCCGCTACCATTTTCCCCAACAGGCGAATGCACTGATGAATTGATACTGTTCATGGTCTCAAAAGTTGTTTGACCATGCTCTGGATCTCCTGAGCCTTTTCCACCGGTAGAAATATTCTCTATACCTCGGTGTCCAGTATCATTCCCAAAAATGATAATCTCATTGTCGGTTCCAACTGGGATTTTGGAAAGTTGATGATCCAACCATGCTGTTGAAGCACCTTCAGGGATAATGCTATGTTCTGGAGTATCTTGTCCCTGGATCTCACTTTTATGAGGAGATCGTCCAGGTATGGAATTATGTTGACTCCTTGTTTGCGAAGGAGAACCATCATCTCCGCCATCACCTTGGTGAATATTCTCGGAGCCGTGGAGAGCCCGAACGGTAATGTCTGGAATTGGTAGTGGTAATCCTGAACTGCAACCCTCAGGTATGCTTGATGTGGCGGGTAAATGGGGACATGCAAGTAAGCATCCTTGATATTCACTGACACAAGAAATTCCTTTTCTGCCAAGCTGGAAATCACCGGTCTCAAAGATTCCATCTTGAATTTGAATCTTTTCAAATAAAGATTCAGAGATTTTAGGTTTAAAATCGGTCTGACCGAGCCATCCGGATTCGGTACCACAGACAGGCTTGAATAAAAGCCTTGGTTCCTTTGTTCGGCAGGAACCAAGGCAATTACTTTGTCTTGACACAATTTGTGTATTGCGTTCAGGACATTTGTGCTGTCTTGAGCAGAAACTGGTAAGGCTGATTTGAAAAATCGGCATGGGGGAAGGTCTTGAAATTCCAACTTGTAACCTTGGGATATTATCTGTAAAATCCAAGGATCCAGGTCTGAGCGAAGCCAGACCTGGCTGAAAAATAATAGACGTGCCCCCACCCGATCGCACTCCCGCAGAGGAGCCCCAGCGTCATGATGTGGCATTTGCAGAAGTAGTTGCTGACTTCTGCTCCTGGGAGCCTGAGGGTGTTGTAGGTTTTCTACCTTTTCCTCTCCCTTTTCCTGTGAAAAAAGGGGTACTCTTAGCCTTTTTGTACTTGCTGGGCTGAAAGGACTGCATAGTATGAGAATGATATACTTTTTTAGCCGGTACAGCTGCCGATGGCAGAAATGCTGACTTGCCAGATGTAGTACTTGTAAGGGAGCACCTCAATATTTCTTTTGGATTCTGCGTCAGCATTCCATTGACAGATCCAGAGCGCCCTGAGGGCTCAAATCGCCATAGCAGAGGCCCATGAGCCCAGTAAGCCTACGTCCTTCATAGCCTCATCCAAGTAACCTGCAGAGTCTTTGATATGACCTAGAATTTGCAGCATGTCATCTTTATCGACCGTGTCAATATTAACAATCAAGTTATCTGCCCACTTTTCAACTGCGTTACCTACCCACGCAAAAGCAATTGTGGGCCTGAGTAATGTACCCGTAGCAACATAGATGGACATTTAAGTCATCTCTAATTTGTGGTCAGTGGGTTCTTTTAATGAAGCTGACCCACGGGGCAGGTAAAATTATTTTCTTTGACAACCTAGAGACTGAGGTGTCAATCATTGGGGGTGACTCCAACTTACGCCTATCCTCTTCAGGGAAAGGGTATGCTACCCGCAACCTTTTAGGGATAGCAAATTTATTTTCCGGGTTAGCCCAGGATTCCTCAAAAAATTGTTTTTAAGTCCTTAGACGGAGGAAAAGTCACCACCTGTTTTTTATTTAATTTAAAATAATCTTTTTCCTCAGGTGGAGGTGTTGTGTCAGGAAATTCCAACACCTCTTTCATAGCGACTATCATACATTGAATGCTCTTAGCCAGTTTGGGATCTACCCCCCTCAAATCCCCAGTGTCAACGTCGGTGTCGGAATCTGTGTGTGTCCCTTTGCATAATTTGGGCCAGGGACCTTTTTTTGGGAACTGGAGGGGTCCCGAGTGGATTTTGTAGGTGAATCAGCAAATAAAGCATCTTCCACAGACTGTCTCCAATGCTTTGTCTGTTCTTCAGACTCAGAGAATTTCCTTGCTAGTTTAGCCATTTTACTCTGCAGCTTTCTCACCCACACAGGCTCAGAACACTCTTGTGCCTCCAAAATGGGTTCCTCTGGCGAACTACTTTCTCTAGACATGGTACAAACGTGTACAGTCACACCACTCACACACACGGGAGCTAATGGGTACAGACCTACACTAATGTTTGTCAGAGGGACCCAGAGGGAATTGCCAGTCCAAACCACGCATCCTATATGTATTACATACAATGAATATACATGTATACCAAAACAGCGCTTTCTATCCAATGTAAAGCCCACAGACTTCAATAAAATATGTGCTCCCCTCCTCTTCTATAACACCCTGGTACTTGTATCAGCGATGTGTGAGGAGAAGCAGCCTCTAGTGAAAGAGTCAAATTGCTTTCTAACAAATATTTAAATTTCCAGCTCTATTATATACTGTGGACGCCTGCGCATCTTATTACCATGTGCTATGAATGTGCGCTATACATCGCAAAACACTACATCCCATAAGAGAAAACAATACACCCACACATTATCTGAGTTCCAAAGCACATTGATGTATATATTTGTTATTAAAAGGATATGTATTCAATATATCACAATGTACAGTATATATATAGTTACATGGTTACAATTTACACAGCAAGCAGTTATTACAATCTAATTCAAATACAGCCATAGCCAGTAATACATCACCATATTTTGCTCAAATGCTCACTACGCTCCATATCTCTCTCTCAGTAAAATCATGCAGCCACTGGACAGACAGCATCTCCATCATCATCTGGGACAAAACAGGAAGCTCTTCTATATGGCATCAGCTATATCTCTGAGATCGTTGAGGGTATACAGATCTCTTGCTATTGGTCTAGGGGAGGGAACTTTCTCATTCATGATGAGTCATTGGTCAGTTCATATGCAAGCCTTGAAGACATCAAAAGGGCTGGCATGAGTTTCCTGTACATCACATGCTTTAAATGGAATGTCCATTGTTGTCAGTTGAATTGTGGCTTAGTATTTCTACATTCAATCATAACTACTCATGGCAATGTGCTACAACTTAATAACAAATGAATCTACACATTAATCTGATTACTGTGACACCAAGCATGACATGTCCATCTTGCTCCGCTCCAATAATACACATACATGACATTACTCCATTATATAATTTAAAACATTATGATGTCTGGTGCTTGATATGTTCAAATTATATGCTGTATGAAATATGTGTTGAACCTATCTTTGTGGCATGTCTGTGTAAATGCGTATGTTACCATATTTGCTGTGCTCGCTGCGCGTATTTGCAAGTATAGTGACTCATAATGTGTGGAGTCTGTATGTTCTCTCTATGTACTATTTTTTACTTCGACAGTCCACCCTTTGGCAGTAAACATAAATGCCATAAATTATTAACATAAGAAAAATATTTCAGACAATCGGTGACCTAGACACATGTATGTATTCATTTCACAAATCAGACATTTGACTATATTTGGGGAAGACAGGGAGGAGGACGAGACATCCTCTATATGCACACGGTGGTCACGGGACCACTGGTTGGGTGTGGAACAACATTCAACCTATAGAGTATGCTGGGACAGTGCTTTGGCCTATAATGTCTGATTTGAATGAACATTTCACAAATACATGTACCTACATCTTCGTACACTGATGTTCGGATTCGATTGAGGTTCTGTTGGGTAGAGGGAGAAAACACAAACAAATCGTGAAAGTGACATTAAATTTTCATGGTATACATTCCTATCATTCCCTAAACATTGTTTCCATTTCTAGAACGTTTGCTAGGTCTGTTTCATCATTGAGCAAGGGTTATAAGTAGTGTCCTTCCTAGATAACATAAACCTTCGGAGTTCAGGGAGAGCCACTCATAAACCTTTCTTCCACATATATTAATGAGCTCTTTATCTGCTATGTGTGAATAGCCATTGTCTGATTGTTCCTGGTTACCTCCCAATTTCCTGAAATTGGTGAGATTTAAACATACCAAGGATTTATCTATGGTACTGGTGGATCTTATGGCTAGGGGGTCTAGTTATATTATATTCTTTGTCCACCGGTCCCCTCCCCCTTCAGTGTAATTCAAGTACCTCAGCTAACGCTAAAAAAAAAATATATGGCACTAATCCTGCATCTTTTTGTCTTAGAGGTACCTGTGAGCACATCCAACATTCCGTTTGGTTTAAGACCTTACCCACTAGTGAGTGGTAATCACTCAAGGGATTTCCGTCACCTTATTGCTAGACTGACATCTCTGGTGCTCTCATCTTCAAATATGGGGTCACAATAACTACAAAATACAGTATTCCTCAGACAATAGCCTATCACGTTACCTCTGAACTCCGTAACTACTAGACTTTTGATTTTTCTCTGGCTTTAACATACTGATGGCTAATCCTGGGATCCTATAAGGAAATCACTTTTTCCTCCAGAACCAGTTCCAGTCCCACACTCGACTCCTCATGAAAACCTTGCTAAAATAGAATGTCCTGAAAAAAATGTTTGTCAGCGGGAAAGAGAGAAAAGAGAAATAGAACAAAACAACTCTTGTCCATAGCAAATCAATTACAACGACTGGTCTTTCTGTAGTCCTTTAGCATGCTCAGGCAGTGTTCAACAGTGCCGCCTCTCAGTCTTCATGGAACAGACTCTCTGGTGATACTTTTGCGATGTCACTCCATTTACGAGTTCCTTCTGGACTACCGACTTTCCTGCAATGGGAATCGTGGACCCAAGTCTCTCTCTCGGCTACTTTCACTGGGATAGTGCTGTCAACAAAACTTGGTACGGTCCTTCCCACCTGTCTATTAGGCAACCTGAGCGTAAGAACAATCACACAGTCTCTTGGTTCACAATCAAGACAGTTAGTATTTGGCATACCAGGAATCAACAGTTTCAAGTTCTTTTGTCAAGTTCTCAAATGCTGGCTCATCTCGATAAGGTACTGTACTGTCACCTCATTGGTGTATTTCTGAACATTGTGTGGATCAATCATGACATGAGGTTGTCTTCCAAAAACAAACAAAAAAACACAAAAACAAAAACTAATTTCGAAGAGGGTGATTCGTTAAGTGAAGATCTGGGAGTGGTTCCGATGCTACATAATACTAGTGGCAGTATCTATGATCACAATAGTCCAATTTCAAGCTTTGCTCCTACTCCTAGGTGTTGTTAGGCGCCGGGGTCCGCTCGTCGGTGCGGCCCGGCGCCTAGCAACCAGGGACGCCGTACGCGAACAGCCGCCGGCTCCCTGGCAACGCTGGACGCCGGGCGCGCTGAGCCGCACGGACCCTAGCAACGGGGACGCCACTGGCGGACCGTGTTCCCCGTTGCTAGGCTTTAAGGGTTAATGTTTTCTCCTGCTCTCTGGCCGGGCAGCAAGGCAGCTGCACGGCATTTATTCTAATCAGCCTTTTGGCAGCTGATTGGAGGACTCCTTGTTAAATACACTCCCAGGGCTTCTCACAGACGCCGGTAATAGCTTCCTGCATGCTGTCTTTGTTTGCTGAGAGTCTGTTCCAGTCTTGCTGTATCCGGTCATTCCAGTATTGGAAGCTCTGAACTCGGAAGTTTGTCATCTAATTCCTGGAGTCCTGACTAATCACCTTATAACATCCAGTGGTGTTCGTGAGTCACGGCCTTGCCGTGTGTTGCGGCTTGTCCGCTTTATTATTTATTATTTATGTTTTGGTGCATTTTGCGGAGGGTTCCGCTTCCACAGGTCCACTCTGGTATCCGGCGGTGCCGGGTAGGAGTATTGGACAAGTGGATTTTGGTTGTCCTTTTCCCTGGCGGGTTTCCGCACATACTTTAGGTTTTGTCAGTTAGCTTGTAGCCCCTGGCCTGGTTGTTTAGTCAGAGGGCCCCTTGTTATCACCCTGTCTCGGATTTCCCTTTGTCTCCCATTAAGACCTGAGGGGGCATCGGAGTTGGGCAGACTTAATCCGCCCTTCAAACGCGGCTGCCATGGGCTCAAGCAACCATAGTCTCGCAGGGGATTTCTGACAGCACGGGCGAGACAACGGAGTTAGGGCGCCAGGGGCTATTTTCTATTCCCGCTCCCATAACCAGCATTCCCTTCCAGTACTCTGACCATTGCCATGAGATCTCCTCCGGTCAGGAGTACTGGAATCATAACATTATTACCGGCCTTACCAAAACCTAAAATTAAACTGGGTTTAATTTTTTCCTTATTCAGTTTTGTAAGAGTTATCGGCCTCATGAATCCCACAGGTTTAGGGCCAAATCCTGGTCAGCTCCTAGTCAGCCAGATTCAAGAACTTACTCAGATGTTTCAGGATCTTTCCCTTCGGGTGAAGTCGCAGGAAGATCTTTTACGAACTTCCCCGAGGGTAGTCCCTGAACCAAAAATGCACTTGCCTGACCATTTTTCTGGTGATAGGAAGGAGTTTTTTAATTTTAAAGAATCCTGTAAACTTTATTTTCATTTAAGACCGATCTCCTCAGGTACTGAATCTCAGCGGGTCGGAATTATTATTTCTTTGCTCCAGCGAGATCCTCAGACCTGGGCATTCGGTTTAAAAGTAGAGGATATGGCGTTGTCATCAGTAGACGCCTTTTTTGGGTCTTTAGGGCTTTTGTATGATGACCCTGATAGAGAGGCATCCGCTGAGAGTCAGTTACGCACTCTCAGACAGGGTAGAAATCCTGCAGAAGTTTTTTGTACAGAGTTTCGCCGTTGGTCGAACGACTGTGGCTGGAATGACCCAGCCCTGCGCAGTCAGTTTCGCCTCGGCTTATCAGAGTCTATAAAAGACAGTCTCCTTCAGTATCCCGCTCCTGAGACTCTCGATAAACTCATGGAGCTTTCTATTAAGATTGATCGTCGTCTCAGAGAGCGGAGGGCTGAAAAAGGAGCACCTGTCAGGTCTACTCCATGTGTATTTTCCATTCCTGAGGACGTAGAGAAGCCCATGCAGATGGGTCTCTCCCGGCTGTCTCCAGAAGAAAGAGCCAGAAGGCAAAACTCTGGTCTTTGTTTGTACTGTGGGGGTAAGGGACATTTTGCCCGTAATTGTCCGATCAAGTCAGGAAAACGCCTCGACCAAGTGAATTGTGAGGGGGTTCACTTTGGTCTGCAGCTTATCTCCTCGAAGAACTCCCTTTTAGTCCCAGCTAAAGTTTCCTTTGGCAGCCTCTGTTCCTCGGTGTCGGCTTTTGTTGACAGTGGAGCTGCAGGGAACTTTATGGACTTAACGTGGGCCAAGGCCTTAGGTATTCCTCAGTTAGCCTTGGGTAGGTGTATCACCATGCATGGTTTAGATGGGAGTCCCTTGTCCAATGGGGTTATTTCCCTCTGTACACCCCCTGTACTACTTACGGTAGGAGCTCTTCATTCCGAAAAGATCGAGTTTTTCCTTACCCATTGCCCAGCAGTTCCAGTGGTTCTGGGTCACCCTTGGCTGGCCTTTCATAATCCCACCATTGATTGGCAGTCGGGGGAGATTTCACAATGGGGTACCATCTGTAATAAGGAATGTATTACGTTTCCCGTCAGAATAGCTGCTGCCATTCCCGAACTCATTCCCGTGGAATACCAGGACTTTGTTGATGTGTTTTCCAAGGGCAATGCAGACATTCTGCCTCCCCATCGGCCTTATGATTGTGCTATTGAGCTAATTCCTATTGCCAAAGGGAAGGTTATATGCATTATCCGGGCCAGAAACTGCGGCCATGAATGAGTATGTTAAGGAGAGCCTAGGGAAAGGATTTATCAGGCCATCTAAATCCCCTTTAAGTGCAGGCTTCTTCTTTGTGGAGAAAAAAGACGGATCACTCAGACCTTGCATTGACTTTAGAGCCCTGAATAAGATCTCAGTTAAAAATACTTACCCTCTGCCGCTGATTTCTGTCCTCTTTGATCAGCTGCGTTCGGCTGTGATTTTTTCTAAAATTGACCTGAGGGGAGCGTATAACCTCATCCGAATCAAGTCGGGAGATGAGTGGAAGACGGCTTTCAGTACTCAGTCGGGTCACTACGAGTATCTGGTGATGCCGTTCGGCTTGTCTAACGCTCCGGCAGTATTCCAGGATCTCATTAACGATGTGCTCCGTGATTTTCTAGGAAGATTCGTGGTCGTTTACTTAGACGACATCCTGATCTATTCTGAATCAATTGAACAACATGTTACCCAGGTGCGTCAGGTTCTTCAAAAATTACGTGAAAATCATCTATATGCCAAGCTGGAGAAGTGCGAGTTTCATGTCACGAAGGTATCCTTTTTAGGGTACATTATTTCCCCTCGGGGATTCAGCATGGAACCTAAGAAGCTCCAAGCCATCCTTAGCTGGGCGCAACCCACCAACTTAAAAGCAATTCAGCGCTTTTTAGGGTTTGCGAATTATTATAGAAGATTTATTCATTCTTTTTCCGACCTGGTTGCTCCCATTGTTGCACTGACTAAGAAGGGAGCGGATCCTACCAACTGGTCACATGAAGCCGAGTTATCCTTTCAGGCCTTGAAACAAGCTTTTGTCTCAGCTCCAGTCCTCAGACATCCCAACCCAGAATTGCCCTTCATTGTTGAGGTTGATGCCTCAGAGGTTGGAGTGGGGGCTATCCTATCTCAGAAGGATCCGGACACTCTGGAACTACATCCTTGTGCCTTTATGTCCAGGAAATTCTCATCCGCTGAATCCAACTACGATGTTGGTAACCGGGAGTTACTGGCTATTAAATGGGCTTTCGAGGAGTGGAGACATTGGCTTGAGGGAGCAACACATACCATTTCAGTATTGACTGACCATAAGAATCTGCAATACATCGAATCAGCTAAGCGGCTGAATGCCCGGCAGGCTCGTTGGGCTTTGTTCTTTACTCGTTTCAAATTTATTATAACTTTCAGGCCAGGTTCCAAGAATACCAAGGCAGATGCTCTGTCACGCAGTTTTCTTCCGGTTCATGATAACAGTCCTGTTACTCCCATACTTCCATCTTCAGTCATTCGGGCAGGCCTCACACAAGATTTATTTACCCAGTTAAAACAGCTTCAACACCAAGCTCCTGGAAATACTCCTGCTGGTCGTCTTTACGTCCCTGAGTTCTTGAGAGCAACTGTTTTGACTGAGTTCCATGATAACAAAGTTTCCGGGCATCCGGGGATCTCTAAGACATTGGAGTTTGTCTCCCGCTCAGTATGGTGGCCTGGTCTTTCTAAAGACGTTAAGGAGTTTGTTTCTTCATGTCAGGTTTGTGCACAGCATAAGGTTCCCCGTTCCTTGCCTATCGGGCAACTTATGCCCTTGAATGTCCCTCTCAGGCCATGGTCTCATATTTCCATGGATTTTGTGGTGGACCTTCCCCTTTCAGCTGGGTGCAGAGTCATTTGGGTGGTAGTAGACCGTTTTAGCAAGATGGCTCATTTCATTGCCCTTCCCCGACTGCCATCTGCCCAAGGATTGGCAGTGTTGTTTCTCCGCCATGTTTTCAGACTTCATGGGTTGCCCACTGATATTGTTTCTGATCGGGGTCCACAATTCATTGCACAATTCTGGAAGTGTTTCTGTGCTTCATTAAAGATGAGATTATCATTAACATCTGGTTACCACCCACAGTCCAACGGGCAAACCGAGCGAGTTAACCAATCATTGAAACAGTATTTGCGTTTGTATTCAGCTAAACTCCAGAATGATTGGTCCGAGTTTCTTCCATTGGCGGAGTTTGCTTACAATAATTCTTGTCATTCCTCCACCAACGTGTCTCCATTCTTTTCAGTTTTTGGTTTTCACCCCAGAGCTAATTCTTTTTTTCAACATTCCTCAGTTTCCTCGCTAACCTTAACCTCCCATCTCAGAGCCATTTGGAAAAAAGTGCACCTTGCTCTCAGAAAAGCGGCCTTTCGAGAGAAAAAATTTTCTGACCGGCTCCGACGTCCTTGCAGTTTTAAGGTGGGAGATAGGGTATGGTTGTCGACTCGTAACATTAGACTTCGACAATCTTCAGCTAGGTTGGGACCCAAATTTATTGGACCATTTCATATCATTAAAAAAGTTAACCCAGTTGCTTTCCGGTTACGTTTACCAAAATCTCTTCGGATTGGTAATACGTTTCATTGCTCCCTGTTGAAGCCATACATTTCTTCCAATAAATTTCCTCGGAAGATCTCTCAGGGAAGATCTCCAGTGGATGTACAGGGGCAACAGGAGTTCCTGGTGGAGAAGGTTCTCGATTCCAAGTTGTCCAGGGGCCGGCTCTATTTTCTGGTTCACTGGAGAGGTTATGCTCCAGAGGAAAGGTCCTGGGTCCTGGATAAGGATCTTCATGCCCCAAGGCTCAAGAGGGCATTTTTTCGGGAGTTTCCTTGGAAGCCTGGCTTTAGGGGTTCCTTGACCCCTCCTCAAGGGGGGGGTACTGTTAGGCGCCGGGGTCCGCTCGTCGGTGCGGCCCGGCGCCTAGCAACCAGGGACGCCGTACGCGAACAGCCGCCGGCTCCCTGGCAACGCTGGACGCCGGGCGCGCTGAGCCGCACGGACCCTAGCAACGGGGACGCCACTGGCGGACCGTGTTCCCCGTTGCTAGGCTTTAAGGGTTAATGTTTTCTCCTGCTCTCTGGCCGGGCAGCAAGGCAGCTGCATGGCATTTATTCTAATCAGCCTTTTGGCAGCTGATTGGAGGACTCCTTGTTAAATACACTCCCAGGGCTTCTCACAGACGCCGGTAATAGCTTCCTGCATGCTGTCTTTGTTTGCTGAGAGTCTGTTCCAGTCTTGCTGTATCCGGTCATTCCAGTATTGGAAGCTCTGAACTCGGAAGTTTGTCATCTAATTCCTGGAGTCCTGACTAATCACCTTATAACATCCAGTGGTGTTCGTGAGTCACGGCCTTGCCGTGTGTTGCGGCTTGTCCGCTTTATTATTTATTATTTATGTTTTGGTGCATTTTGCGGAGGGTTCCGCTTCCACAGGTCCACTCTGGTATCCGGCGGTGCCGGGTAGAAGTATTGGACAAGTGGATTTTGGTTGTCCTTTTCCCTGGCGGGTTTCCGCACATACTTTAGGTTTTGTCAGTTAGCTTGTAGCCCCTGGCCTGGTTGTTTAGTCAGAGGGCCCCTTGTTATCACCCTGTCTCGGATTTCCCTTTGTCTCCCATTAAGACCTGAGGGGGCATCGGAGTTGGGCAGACTTAATCCGCCCTTCAAACGCGGCTGCCATGGGCTCAAGCAACCATAGTCTCGCAGGGGATTTCTGACAGCACGGGCGAGACAACGGAGTTAGGGCGCCAGGGGCTATTTTCTATTCCCGCTCCCATAACCAGCATTCCCTTCCAGTACTCTGACCATTGCCATGAGATCTCCTCCGGTCAGGAGTACTGGAATCATAACAGGTGTACCATTATCTACACACAAATTTCTGTGCAATTTTTCTTTGCGGTAAACACAGCAGCATCCGTGGCGGCAGGAAATGCCTCTACCCAGTTTGAGAAAACATCAGTGCACACCAATACATAACAATAATTCCTAAAGGGTGTTAACTGTACGAAGTCGATTTGTATTACCTGAAAAGGTCCGTCTGCAGAAGGGATATGGGATGGCTCTGTTAGTACTACCTTACCAACTGTTCTTCCTCATGCAAGTAAGACAGGTCATTGCTTTCCTGCTTGCCTGAGAAGAGAACCCTGGTACACGCCAGTAAGCTCTTACCAATTTGCACATACCTTCCTTAACCTAGGTGAGTCAGACCATATGCCGCCTCAGCTAGGCTGGGGAGATACGTACTGGGGGCCACTGGCTTACCTTGTCCATCTCTCCAGAGTCCTGGGGACTCCTAACCATACCCCTTCGACTTCCAGACCTCCTTTTCCTGTAGGGAACACAAATTTGTATCTTAATTTAACTGTTGTATGTTTGCAATGTAAAGTACCATGAGCATAACTAAAAAAAAAGAAAAAAGAAAAACATCTCTAGAGGAGAGAAAAAAAGAAGAAAATATCAGGTCTGCGTTCACCAACGGGCATATCAGTGTCTGTACAAAATTTCCCTTCACCAGTATTCTCATCCTTCCTCCCCCCTTTGTGCATGACAAGGCACACTGCAGTAATACTGGTGTTATCATGCTGGTGAGATATACTGGGTTCGGGCAGAACTCTGAAGGACCAATTAGGCATGTAGTGTCTGAACTGTAATCGGGTCCATGTATTGTACCACCCTGTGTGAACGCAAAAGATGAAGAGGAAACTGTGGAGAAACAGAATAGAGGTTGGTGACAGATAAGTTTGTAGAGGTGGAGAGAATTTTATTAAAATGACAACTGGATTGGGCACTACGGGGAATTGATTACCTACTTTGTCTACCCCCCTTAAAGCTTGTGCATGCTGTGTCACTAACGGGACTACTTCAGCCATCAATCCAGTGTCCTGTCCATCCTAAATTCATAGGGAACCCGGTATCTTGTGAGATAATTTCCTCTACCTGTGATGGACATGAATCTAGAACAGTGTAATGCAACATTAGTTTTTGAGGGGTGTCTAACATACTGTTAGGTTCCTGGTGCTCAGAACAAGGGAGATGTTCATGAAGTGAGTCCAGAGCACCAGGACGTAACGCTGGGAAAGGGGAATGGAAAGGGAATAGCCCCTGGCGCCCTAACTCTGTTGTCTCACCCGTGCTATCGGAAATCCCTTGCGAGACTATGGTTTCTTGAGCCCTTGGCAGCCACGTTTGAAGGGCGGATTATGTCTGCCCAACTCCGGTGCCCCCCGGTCTTAATGAGAGACAAAGGGAAATCCGAGGCAGAATGATAACAAGAGGACCTCTAACTAAGCAAACAGGCCAGGGGCTACAAGCTAACTAAAAACCTAAAGTATGTGCGGAGAAACCGCCAAAGGAAAAGAACAACAAAGGAAATGCTGATCACACGCCGACACAATACCCTTGTGTACCGGCGGTGACAGCATAAGCAGAACCCTCTGCAAAACACCAGGGACAGAAACAATAATGGAATACAGCGGCCTAGGCCAACGGACGCGGCAGAGCCGCTACTCACGGAACCGGTATGAATACTGGCAAATGGACAGGAACTTCTAATGCCGCCGACACCGACTCTCAGAACTGGAGGACAGGCAGAATCCCAAACGACAGACCGGTGGACACCAGGAAGCCAGAAGACTTGACCAGGGACAGGCAAAGCCACTGGACCTCAGGGCAGGAACGCCTCACAGCAGGACACGGGATCAGACACAGGAATCGACACAGGGACTGACACAGGAATCAACACAGGGACTGACAGGAACCAGCTCACACTTCAAACAGACTGCAAACCAAGGAATATCACCAGCATCTGTGAATTGCAGTCAGCCAGCATATAACAGAGAGGCCTAATTAATAATCCCATGCAGCTGCCCTGTTGCATGATTCCAAACTGACAAGATGCAATTAGCAGCCAGGTGAGGCTGAACACATGGGAACAAGCTGCAATTACACAGACTCACCAGCGGCAGCAGACAAGAGTATTCTAAAACAGAGAAACAGGAAATCCTGGCATGCAAGACAACTTTATAAACATAAAATAGGAATGAACCACTACCTGTGGTTCATAACAGTATCCCCTCCTTAAGGGTGAGCTCCGAGCACCCCATGACACCCACGGGGAACATAAACAGAAGTATAACATGAAATACAGAACAAAACTGCAAAACAGGAATGAGCCACAGCCGTGGCTCATAACATTACCCCCCCCTTGAGGAGGGGTCAAAAGACCCCAAAATTCAGACTATCCAGAACAGGGGTGTCAAAGACAAGGCCCGCGGGCCAAATCCGGCCCGCCAGACCTCGTCTGATGGCCCGCGGTGCCGCCGCCATGAAACCCCCTTCTCCCGAGTGCCCAGCTCGGGGGGGGGGGGGGGGGGGGGCGGGGTTTCGCGGAATGACGCGATTGCGTCGTGACGTCACGGCGCAAACGCGCCATTCAACGAAACCCCGTCGGAGGAGGGAGAAGGGAGCCGCGCAGACGAGGAGGGAGAGGCGGCTGAAGAGCGGCGAGAACCGCTTCAAATGTAAGTCAGCCCCTCTCCCTTCCTCTCTTTCTCTCTCTCTCCCTCCTTCCACCACCTGCCGCAATGTGTAAAATGGGGACCTGTGCCTGCCGCTATGTGTAAAATGGGGACCTGTGCCTGCCACAATGTGTAAAATGGGGACCTGTACCTGCCGCAATGTGTAAAATGGGGACCTGTGCCTGCCGCTATGTGTAAAATGGGGACCTGTGCCTGCCACAATGTGTAAAATGGGGACCTGTACCTGCCGCTATGTGTAAAATGGGGACCTGTGCCTGCCACAATGTGTAAAATGGGGACCTGTGCCTGCCACAATGTGTAAAATGGGGACCTGTACCTGCCGCTATGTGTAAAATGGGGACCTGTGCCTGCCACAATGTGTAAAATGGGGACCTGTGCCTGCCACAATGTGTAAAATGGGGACCTGTACCTGCCGCTATGTGTAAAATGGGGACCTGTGCCTGCCACAATGTGTAAAATGGGGACCTGTGCCTGCCACAATGTGTAAAATGGGGACCTGTACCTGCCGCTATGTGTAAAATGGGGACCTGTGCCTGCCACAATGTGTAAAATGGGGACCTGTGCCTGCCACAATGTGTAAAATGGGGACCTGTACCTGCCGCTATGTGTAAAATGGGGACCTGTGCCTGCCACAATGTGTAAAATGGGGACCTGTGCCTGCCACAATGTGTAAAATGGGGACCTGTACCTGCCGCTATGTGTAAAATGGGGACCTGTGCCTGCCACAATGTGTAAAATGGGGACCTGTACCTGCCGCTATGTGTAAAATGGGGACCTGTGCCTGCCGCAATGTGTAAAATGGGGACCTGTGCCTGCCGCAATGTGTAAAATGGGGACCTGTGCACTATAAAAGGGGGCACATGGCTGGGCACTATAAAAGGGGGCACATGGCTGGGCACTTTAAAAGGGGGCAGATGGCTGGGCACATATAAGGCAGGTGGAGCGGTAAATTTTGGATAGACCTACAGATACAACCGGCCCTTTGATGGGGACCAAACTGCTGATGCGGCCCCCGATGAATTTGAGTTTGACACCCCTGATCCAGAACAAGGGATACAAAAAAAAAACCTGACACACTGGTCTAACAGACAAGAAAACAAAAAACAAGCTGTAGCAACAACTTGTAACAGTGCCCTCCCCTTGATGGTGGCCACTGGACACAAAACAAGGAAAAAAATAATCTTTTTTTTTTTTTAATCAAGGCAAGAGTCAAAAATTATTTCTTTTTCTTCTTCTTCTTCTTTTTACAAAGCTCTTTAGGTCTGACCAAGGTAATTCCCCAAACATTGTCTGAACTGATGGTACCACCCAGCAAGGCTGCGTTCAAATCAGAGACAGGTCTCTTACCCTTGGGAGCTGAACTTTCTGGTAAAGTACTATTATTAGAAGAAGAAGTCAAAAAAGCACATCCTGCAGTCAAAACAACGGGCTGGGACTCTTGTGCCGAGTTTACAGTATTTGGTGGACTCTCAGCAGACAAGACGGGTGACTTAGAGGAACCTGAACCAATTTCTTTGGAACCATATCTTTTAATAATTGCATCACTGAATGCTGGGGGATCCTGAAGAATGGGATCTTCAGCTTTCATTAGGCTGGTCGCCCACTCAAAAGGCTCTCCTCTAAAAGAATAAATCAGATAAAGCACAAGGTTCTCTGAAGTGATGCCCAGAAATGGTCTAGACAACATAATAATGTAATAGTGTTTGTAAAGTGCCAAAAATTGGGCTAAGTCCCCATCAAAGATTATGGATGTTGAGATACCAGAGTCAGGATCTGTTTCCTTCCCATCTGACTGACTGGAGTGCTTTGCTAGGACCTGGTCACTATTGACCTTACTCGAGGCTGAGACTCTCTGAACCCCACCCGGGGCTGAGACTTTCTGAACCCCACCCGGGGCAGTGACTTTCTGAACCCCACCCGGGGCAGTGACTTTCTGAACCCCACCCGGGGCAGTGACTTTCTGAACCCCACCCGGGGCAGTGGCCTCCGGGAACCCCGCTGGGGCAGTGGCCTCCGGGAACCCCGCTGGGGCAGTGGCCTCCGAGAACCCCGCTGGGGCAGTGGCCTCCGAGAACCCCGCTGGGGCAGTGGCCTCCGAGAACCCCGCTGGGGCCAGCACCTCGGATTCTTTTACTGGGACCGGGCCGTTGGCCTCCCTGACTGGGATCGGGCCATCGGCCTCCCTCTCTGAGTCGATAATTATCGAAAGTTCTCCCGGGACTATGACTTCCGGGACTTTTGCTGAAGCAATAACGTTCAGATCCTCCACTAATGCTATGCTTCTTAAGATCTTTCCTGGGGAAGCGACTTCTAGACCCTTCTTTGGGGCTGCGTCTCTCGAGACCCCACTTGGGGATATTACTTCAAAGATCCCTTCTGGGGTTTTGCTTCTCGAGTTCCCTTCAAGAACTATGGTTTTAGAGACCCTTTCTAGGGTTGCGCTTTTCAAGTCCCTACCTGGGGTGACAGCTTCTGAGACCCCTTCCGGTATGGACACCTGAACTATAATATTTGATGTCCCTCTATAAGCTAGGGCATCGGGTACCGCTCCAGCACTCTGGGCATCGGGTACCGCTCCAGCACTCTGGGCATCGGGTACCGCTCCAGCACTCTGGGCATCGGGTACCGCTCCAGCACTCTGGGCATCGGGTACCGCACCAAGAACCTGGGCTACGGGCACCACTCCAGGACCCTGGGCTACGGGCACCACTCCAGGACCCTGGGCTACGGGCACCACTCCAGGACCCTGGGCTACGGGCACCACTCCAGGACCCTGGGCATCGGGCACCACTCCAGGACCCTGGGCATCGGGCACCACTCCAGGGGCTTGCAACTCCGCTTCCACAGGAACCTCAAGAGAGGAGAGAAACATTCTCTTTTGATTCCTGAATCTATAACGGGGCTCCCTTGCCCAAGGACCCCAATTATAGGACAGAGAGCTTTTTAGTGTGGGTTGTGTGACAAGTACCTCTGCCACAGTAGAGACAGGAGTAGGTCTTGTATCCTGACTCAACTTGGCCAGAGGGCAAGACTCGTCACCACACTTTGGCTTGCGCAACTCACAGGTCTGCATATAGTGGCCTAAACCCCCACAATATAGGCACAAGTTTAAGTTTCTGCGACGCAGACGCTCCTCTTCTGAGAGCCTGGGCCGCAGAAAACTTTTAAACCTTTTCTCTTCAATTAAACCAGAGGATTCTCTTGTCACCATACTGTGAACAAGAGTCTCTTTAGAGATAGATGTACTCTCAACGACTTCTGGCAAGATGAGCAAGATTTTAGTCAGTAGGTTTTGCAGTTGCTTTAGGGATTGCTGCAAAACTTCTAGTCGCTCTGGTCTCAAAGCACTGAATACAGAGTTCAGGGCTGCGAGAGATGCCTGCAGGGCTTGCATAGTAGACATAGGAGGATTTAAAACTAGACAAGACAAGACAAGACAAGGCAAGACAAGACAAGACAAGGCAAGACTAAATTTTAACTAAACAAAACTAGACTTTTTTTTTTTTTAAACCGGACTGGATTCTAAACACCGGACTGGATTCTAAACACCGGACTGGATTCTGCACACTGAATTCTAGACAGGACTGGATTCTAAACACCGGATTGGATTCTGCACACTGAATTCTAGACAAGACTGGATTCTAGACTAGACACTGGACTGGGCCAAAAAAGAAAAAAAAAGTTTTATTTCTTTTTTGTGGTATGGCTGGTGATAATGTTAGGTTCCTGGTGCTCAGAACAAGGGAGATGTTCATGAAGTGAGTCCAGAGCACCAGGACGTAACGCTGGGAAAGGGGAATGGAAAGGGAATAGCCCCTGGCGCCCTAACTCTGTTGTCTCACCCGTGCTATCGGAAATCCCCTGTGAGACTATGGTTTCTTGAGCCCTTGGCAGCCACGTTTGAAGGGCGGATTATGTCTGCCCAACTCCGGTGCCCCCCGGTCTTAATGAGAGACAAAGGGAAATCCGAGGCAGAATGATAACAAGAGGACCTCTAACTAAGCAAACAGGCCAGGGGCTACAAGCTAACTAAAAACCTAAAGTATGTGCGGAGAAACCGCCAAAGGAAAAGAACAACAAAGGAAATGCTGATCACACGCCGACACAATACCCTTGTGTACCGGCGGTGACAGCATAAGCAGAACCCTCTGCAAAACACCAGGGACAGAAACAATAATGGAATACAGCGGCCTAGGCCAACGGACGCGGCAGAGCCGCTACTCACGGAACCGGTACGAATACTGGCAAACGGACAGGAACTTCTAATGCCGCCGACACCGACTCTCAGAACTGGAGGACAGGCAGAATCCCAAACGACAGACCGGTGGACACCAGGAAGCCAGAAGACTTGACCAGGGACAGGCAAAGCCACTGGACCTCAGGGCAGGAACGCCTCACAGCAGGACACGGGATCAGACACAGGAATCGACACAGGGACTGACACAGGAATCAACACAGGGACTGACAGGAAACAGCTCACACTTCAAACAGACTGCAAACCAAGGAATATCACCAGCATCTGAATTGCAGTCAGCCAGCATATAACAGAGAGGCCTAATTAATAATCCCATGCAGCTGCCCTGTTGCATGATTCCAAACTGACAAGATGCAATTAGCAGCCAGGTGAGGCTGAACACATGGGAACAAGCTGCAATTACACAGACTCACCAGCGGCAGCAGACAAGAGTATTCTAAAACAGAGAAACAGGAAATCCTGGCATGCAAGACAACTTTATAAACATAAAATAGGAATGAACCACTACCTATGGTTCATAACAGTATCCCCTCCTTAAGGGTGAGCTCCGAGCACCCCATGACACCCACGGGGAACATAAACAGAAGTATAACATGAAATACAGAACAAAACTGCAAAACAGGAATGAGCCACAGCCGTGGCTCATAACACATACCTTGTACTTCCTGAGCGGGAGTACAATATATGTATTTCACATTTAACAAAATCTCTGTCGATTAAGTAAGTCAGGGGCCAATGCTGTTAGGAAAAAGAAGGAAAGGAAAGGGTTTAGCATTGTGGTGGCCCAATCGTAACTTCAGCAGGTTTTTGTCAAAGGGTAATGTTGCACTTCTTTCGTTACTCCCATTTGCCGAATTAGTGTTTACCAGTGATCATATCCAGATGGAAAATTTTCTATTACTGCAAAAGACAAAAAAATAAAAAATTAACAAGCTTCTTGTTCATGCAAAGTATTCATTCAATCCTTCTCATCCTGTATTAAGGGTCTGTACATGGTCCGACAAACATTTCCGAGCTCATCTTGACTAGGGGCATTATTAGGAATGAATACTTCTTATATGGTAACTAAAAGAAATACTCGGGGGTTACCCTGTCTTTGTCCACCCTCGTACTGGCAAATACTAATGTGTGGACAGGTTTTTCTCCATTTCTGACATTACTTTCTTGATTTTTATTTTATTTTTGGGTTTTACTATATATGTACACGAATGACACCATACTTACCAGTTCCACTGGTCTTAGCCACTTCCCCCGCAGGCTACTGCTCTTCTTTTACCGGTTGGATACTCCTCTGAGTGCATGAGAAATGGCTGAAACCAGTCAGGTCGCCTTCTCCTCCTAGATAAAACTTCGACATTCATTAGTACATATATAGGTTACATTCATATTTTTCATATTTTTATTATTTTCTATAGTTTGTATGCTGGCCGTAACTGCTTCCACATCTACATATAGGGATGTACTTGCTTTCTCTTTTTCTTCCTACTTGTTTATTGTTGCTACAAGTTCAAACAGTTCTTATATTTCCGTTCTTGTCTTATATAAATTTGGTTAGACATACTACTTGCAATACCTTAGGATCAAACTCACCAACCCCAGGAAATGATGCCCTATCATCAGCAGTCATACACACCCATTCATTGCAAAAAGCCTCCGTGTTCGAACCATACTTCTCACACATAATAAACCTCGCTGACCCTCTCGGCCGCAATTCTCCAGCCTGAACCCGAGCTATCAAACGCCCACTACTTGTGCAATTGGATCCCATCGCGGACTTTTTGCCTGTAAACGCAATCCCCAAATGCACAACACAAATAGACGGGGAACGTTCTCCGAGTGCCTTCACCCACTCCTTCTCCGCTGACGTACCACGACTCACTCCAATAGTGACCACCGCGTACCCAGTGAGGCCCTAACTGGCTTCTATTCACTAGAAGTTTTAGGAGTGACTTACCTTTTCCAGTGAATATCTACCGTTTAAGATTTTCCTGAGAGAGACCAGCGAAAACTTCCCTTTTTGACGTACACAAATCACGCTTGCGTATGCTCTACACAGCGCTAATGATACCACGATTTTATGCAAAGCTCGTAAAGGGGTATCAAATTGCACATATCAAATTGCACATATCGCACACCCACAAACATGCAGTCCAATCGCACAGCGTATAGGTACTTGTTACCTATCCACCCTACGATCACTGGAGTCGAATATACAAGCTGCGCTCCTCAGCCGGAGCGTAATATAAAACCTTTAAACTTCAATTTCACAATTTCTATACTTCTGCACAATGCACAATTCTATATCAAGCTCCTCTGCAAATCACCTCACGATTTGCGTATATCTCTATTTGTATTAGCGTAAGTCAGCCGCCTCACGCTACCAAGCCTCCACTTACTTGGTGTACCACGGGACCCGATTTCCGGGGTTCACTCCACTCACTCCTGCTTTCACTCACTTAGATACACCTTGTTTTTCTTTTCTGTACAGAAAATTTCACTCTCTTTGATTGATGGTTTTAACCCAGAGGCAGTACTGTCCAAACAAAGTCTCAAGGTAATCTGCTTTTGAAATCGGATAGTTATGTGCTATTGTATTAAATGTATACTATCCCGCCTTTAATTGAACAACTATCTTGTGATTTGTACTTAGCGTCCGTAATCCTATGCAACCTTGCGTAAACACGCGACCGTGCGTGCCTTTTACGCCACGTGTGCGACCCTGCGCCATGTGAGCGCTCCTGTACTTTGTCCGTACCACGTGTACAAATGTACGTCCACAATTCAACAAACCACACAATCTCTATAAATGTGAGCAATACAAACTATAATCGCTCACTTAACACAACCTACACTTATTCTATATAAACCTTAACGACCAGGCCAGAACTGCGTTTTGTGTTTTACGATTACACCCTTAATACACTATTTCAAATTTATCTATATAGCAAACAAATGTATCCGATTTCACACAGATCTATAATGACTAATAATCTATAATTTAAATGCTATGATTCAGATTGGATAGCTATCTATACACTGATATAAATATACACATAATTATAATAATATTATATATATATACCATTTACTGCACTCCTATGAGACACTTCACCTCTTCACTGCCTCTAATTTGCATATCAAAGATATTTGCCTTGCCTTTACAAGAAAAAAAGTGGTTACACAAGTTATCCTACCCTAGTAAACAGACTCCACAAGTCTTGGAAGAAAAGAAAGAAAAAAAAACTCTTTTTTTTTCTGTCTGTAATTCTCTATAAATCAAGTATTCAGTTATCTCACCATTTACTCTCACTAGGCCCAATTGAAACTATTTGTAATTGACTATGGCATGGGTTAAATAAATTCATTGGAAACTTATAAATGATGCTGGATTTGTAGATATGTGGAAACTTTGTGACAAAGGAAACTGATTGTTCTAACCAGAATGAAAGCCAGCTATTTAGAAAGTGACCTTCCCCTTCCACATCCATAAGGCTTACACAAGATGGTGGGCAGGCCATGTGGCTAGGCCAAAATGGAGGACAGACCATGCAGCTCCTTTGTCACAAAGAAATCACACTCTATACAGGCACCAAAAGTTACTTTAGGCCAGAGTTTAAAAAGTATACAAATTTTCTCAGCATGCTAACACAGCTATATTATGGCTATGCAGCAACTTTTAAATGTACTTTAAATTTACTTAACAGATAAACAATCCAATCTGAATCAAACACAATATGACTTATTTGAACTTTGTTTTGCAACAATAAAAATATGCAGTAGCATTTTAAATATTGTGAGAAACACACTGTCCCTTGAATTTCATATCAGTGCCTTACTGGTAACACAACAGAATACACGGATGTGATTCTTCAGCGTCGCGATGCTTCCATCGTTAGCTGGTCGACCACAGCGACGCCTGTACAGTGCATCATCAAGAATGTGATATCGCGGACGCGCCCCATCTGTAAAAGTCAAATTGCTTTCTAACAAATATTTAAATTGACAGCTCTATTATATACTGTGGACGCCTGCGCATCTTATTACCATGTGCTATGAATGTGCGCTATACATCGCAAAACATTACATCCCATAAGAGAAAACAATACACCCACACATTATCTGAGTTCCAAAGCTCATTGTTGTATATATTTGTTATTAAAAGGATATGTATTCAATATATCACAATGTACAGTGTATATATATAGTTACATGGTTACAATTTACACAGTAAACAGTTATTACAATCTAATTCAAATACAGCCACAGCCAGTAATACATCACCATATTTTGCTCAAATGCTCACTATGCTCCATATTACTCTCTCTCTCTCAGTAAAATCATGCAGCCACTGGACAGACAGCATCTCCATCATCATCTGGGACAAAACAGGAAGGTCTTCTGTATGGCATCAGCTATATCTCTGAGACCGTTGGGGGTATACAGATCTCTTGCTATTGGTCTAGGGGAGGGAACTTTCTCATTCATGATGAGTCATTGGTCAGTTCATATGCAAGCCTTGAAGACATCAAAAGGGCTGGCCTGAGTTACCTGTCCATCACATGCTTTAAATTGAATGTCCATTGTTGTCAGTTGAATTGTGGCTTAGTATTTCTACATTCAATCAACTACTCATGGCAATGTGCTACAACTTAATAACAGGCATCAAATTAATCTACACATTAATCTGGTTACTGTGACACCAAGCACGACATGTCCATCTTGCGTCGCTCCAATAATACACATACATGACGTTACTCCATTATATAATTTAAAACATTATGATGTCTGGCGCTTGATATGTTCAAATTATGTGCTGTATGAAATATGTGTTGAATCTATCTTTGTGGCATGTCTGTGTAAATGCATGTTACCATATTTGCTGTGCTCGCTGCGCGTATTTGCAAGTATAGCGACTCATAATATGTGGAGTCTGTATGCTCTCTCTATGTAATATTTTTGACTTCGACACTAGGATCAGTGCTCCGGCATCTCTGTGAGGAGAAAATGGCGCCAAATGAGTGTTACAAGCAATTCTGAGGTGAAGCCCCGCCCCCTGTAATGGCGCGATTCAGCCACAGTAATATTTATACTGGCGGGGGTAGTGTACATCAGCGGCTCACATGTATGTACATTTTGCCAGTGAGAGTAAGGATTTATCATGTCCCTCAGAGCTCGCCCCCCCTCACGCACCCTGCACCCTGTGCTGAGAGACATATTGCTGCGCTAGTACCTTTATGCTGCCATGATGACTGGAGGGCCCCTCTCTGCAGGTCTTCTGACTTCTGGCTCTGTTAGGGGGTGGCGGCAGTGCTGTGGGAGTGAGCATCAGCCAGGCAAGCGCTGTGTTCAGTACCCTTCAGGAGCTAATGGTGTCCTGTCAGCGGAAACAGAGCCATTAAACTAACTGAGAACTTGGTTCCTACTTCCCCCCCCCTAAGTCCCACAATTCAGGGAAGCTGTTGCCAGCAGCTTTCCTGTAAAATAAAAAACCTAACAAAGTCTTTTTCAGCAAAATTCAGTAGAGCTTCACTGATGTGAAGCCAGTCTCCCGGGCACATTTTCTAAACTGAGGTCTGGAGGAGGGGCATAGAGGGAGGAGCCAGTTCACACTGTTGAAAAGTCTTAAAGTGCCGAAGGCTCCGGTGGAACCATCTATACCCCATGGTACTAAAATGGACCCCAGCATCCTCTAGGACGTAAGAAAAAAACCAAGTAAACATGTCGACAGAGGACTAGGCAGCTGCATGACAGACCTGTTCCGCCAAAACTCGGTGTTGCACTGGCCAGGGGGTCCATAGTGGAATGCGCTGACACCAGATGTGGTGCTTGTCACCTGGGATCTATCTCTACTGTGGGTTTGGGGGGTAATGGCCAGGGCCCAGGTGGGGGCCCCGGGCAATGAAGTTGTGGGGGGCCCCACTCCAGTAGATGACAAAGACCCCTGAGCCCCCTTACACACACACATACACCAATACTACACACACACACACAACACAAACAGACATACACAGACACATGCGTGCAAGGTACCTGTCCAGCGAGCGGCGAAGCAGCGGATGCCAGAGTCAGTGCACCCACACCCAGGAGCGTAGTAGTCTCTCCACCTCCCGGCGGCTCAGTTGTTCTTTAACAGCGCCACCGAGGAGGTCTTCCTTGTACAGCATTTCATAGTCTTGTAGGATGCTGCATTGAAATCCCGTGAGACTATGAAATGCTATGCAAGGAACTAATCATGGGCAAAGAGATACATTGAACTGAGTAGAGACACATGACTCAGCTCAGTGTAGTGTTTCGAGACAGTGTCTCAGTACATGGCTCTTTTGTAATGCATTGCAGACTGTGTACATGCAGTAAGTGCAGAGACTGCTGGCAGTGCTGGGACTCGTGGAGGGAGTGACTCAGACGGTATCCGGCCTTTAGGTCGACCGTGTATAGTTCGACAGTCATTAGGTCGACCACTAAAGGTCGACAGTGAGTAGGTTGACACTGACTGAAGGTCGACACATGATTAGGTCGACAGGTATGCAAGGTCGACATGGGCAAGGTCGACTCACAAAAGATCAACACAGTTTTTGGGTTTTTTTTATGACCTTTTCATACCTCCTCTACCCAAGTGAGGATAAAGTTGGTTATAAACCTTGTGGTGAGTATAGCGAGCCACCGTGCCTGAAGCATGGCGAGTGAACGCATTTCAACTGTCAGTGGTCCCAGATGGAAATTCGGGTCAAGACCCCCCCCCAAAAAAAACGGTGTCGACCTAATGACCATGTCGACTTTGCATACCTGTCGACCTTCAGTCAGTGTCGACCTACTCACTGTTGTCCTTCAGTGGTCGGCCTAGTGACTGTCAACCTAGACTGGGTCAACCCAATGAGCCGCACCCAACACAGACATCTGGGAGTGGGTCATCTATTTAGCTGCACTGAATGAATCAATGAATCTGAACCATTTCCACTGAGTCTGCATCAGTCTCACAGGCAGTCAGTGCTCAGTGACTCAGATATCTGGTAATGTGTTAGCTATTCAGCTGCACTGGATGAATCATTGATGAATCTGATCCATCTCCACTGAGTGAGCACTGTCTCACAGTCAGTCAGTGACTCATACCTCTGCTATTCAGCTGCACTGGATGAATCATTGATGAATCTGATGAGTCTCCACTGAGTGTGCACTGTCTCAACTCAGTCTCACAGGAAGTCAGGCACAGCAGCAGCCCTGGCACTGAGCAGTATCACACTGCTCCCTACCAGTGGTTGTCAGCCAGGAGTGCTGCCACCCAATCACTGTGACTGACTGAGAGAGAGAGGCTACTGGGGGCTGTCTCAACACACCAAACTGTGAGTGACTCGAATCATTCGAACTTCGAAATGATTCAAGTCTTTGTGTTGAGACAGCAACTCAGTAGCCATCTCTACAAGGAACACCTCCTCAGCAGCGCTGTTAATGAAAAGCTGAGTCGCCAGGAGGGGGGAGACTACTAAACTCCTGGGTGTGGGGCCCCGGGATGACCGCCCCTTTCGCCCCTCCCTTAATCCGGCCCTGGTAATGGCACTGGAAAATCTATTGCCACTGGGGCATTTGTTGCTACAGGTGGAGTGGGGCTAATGTTACAATCTGGATACATGGACACTGGTAGGTATTAAAAAAAAATAATCCTCATTTAAGTGGTTAAAGCAAAATTAACATTGTATTTTACAACGCACCATTTTTTTGTTGTTGAGAAACTAGCCCTAGGTTATATTTAATGTTTAGCAGCTGATAAAATATACTCTTCATAAGATGAAGTATTTTATGATGTTACATTCAATTTTATATTGTGTTAATGTTTAATTCATTGTTTAGATAATTGACACCTGATACCATAATTTGATATACAAAAGTAGTTAAGGAAAACATTGAATGTATTGTACGTTCCCTGTGTAGTACTCCATAAGTGCAAAAAACAAACATAATTATAGCTCACAAAGATATTGTTTTAAAATGTAATTGAGAAAAATGTAAGATAACTTTTAATTGCCTGACAACACAGTCACATAGAGTGCTGTGCTATTTTCTGAATGCTGGCTTGCAGTGGTGTGCATTTTAAATGTGAATTTAGGTAAAAGTATGTTGTAACATTACATACAGTATATACTGTACAGTATTTGTAAATTGGGCAGAAAGTTGACAGAACTATTTATATCATACTTGCCTACTTTTGAAAACTAGTTTCAGGGAGATTCCAGGCGGCAGTAGAATACGCCGTTGAGGTACGTCTCTAGCTCCGCCCCAAGGGCATTTCTAGCTCCACCTATGGGCGTATTTATTGCAATCAGGGGTGTGTCCTGCAATGGCAGGTGAAAACTATACTACTAAAAGCAGCAACAAAAAAAAAAAAGAGTAATAATATACAGTAGGTGCACGATATATTAATGTACCATGTACATTTTGAGAGACATTTGTGAGAAGAGATGGACAAATATGAAATCTACATACACTGGTGTGGGTTTGTGTATATATGTATGTATGTATGTGTGTGTGTGTATATGTATATATATATATATATATATATATATATATATATACATATACACACTGCTCCAAAAGATAAAGGGAACACTTAAACAACACAATGTAACTCCAAGTCAATCACACTTCTGTGAAATCAAACTATCCACTTAGGAAGCAACACTGATTGACAATCAATTTCACATGCTGTTGTGCAAATGGAATAGACTACAGGTGGAAATTATAGGCAATTAGCAAGACACCCCCAATAAAGGAGTTGTTCTGCAGGTGGTGACCACAGACCACTTCTCAGCTCCCATGCTTTCTGGTTGATGTTTTGGTCACTTTTGAAAGCTGGCAGTGCTTTCACTCTAGTGGTAGCATGAGACGGAGTCTACAACCCACACAAGTGGCTCAGGTAGTGCAGCTCATCCAGGATGGCACATCAATGCGAGCTGTGGCAAGAAGGTTTGCTGTGTCTGTCAGCGTAGTGTCCAGAGCATGGAGGCGCTACCAGGAGACAGGCCAGTACATCAGGAGACGTGGAGGAGGACGTAGGAAGGCAGCAACCCAGCAGCAGGACCGCTACCTCCGCCTTTGTGCAAGGAGGAACAGGAGGAGCACTGGTAGAGCCCTGCAAAATGACCTCCAGCAAGCCACAAATGTGCATGTGTCTACTCAAACGATCAGAAACAGACTCCATGAGGGTGGTATGAGGGCCGACGTCCACAGGTGGGGGTTGTGCTTACAGTCCAACACCGTGTAGGACATTTGGCATTTGCCAGAGAACACCAAGATTGGCAAATTTGCCACTGGCGCCCTGTGCTCTTCGCAGATGAAAGCAGGTTCTCACTGAGCACATGTGACAGACGTGACAGAGTCTGGGGACGCCAAGGAGAATGTTCTGCTGCCTGCAACATCCTCCAGCATGACCGGTTTGGCAGTGGGTCAGTTATGGTGTGGGGTGGCATTTCTTTGGGGGGCCACACAGCCCTCCATGTGCTCGCCAGAGGTAGCCTGACTGCCATTAGGTACCGAGATGAGATCCTCCGACCCCTTGTGAGACCATATGCTGGTGCGGTTGGCCCTGGGTTCCTCCTAATGCAAGACAATGCTAGACCTCATGTGGCTGGAGTGTGTCAGCAGTTCCTGCAAGACGAAGGCATTGATGCTATGGACTGGCCCGCCCGTTCCCCAGACCTGAATCCAATTGAGCACATCTGGGACATTATGTCTCGCTCCATCCACCAACGCCACGTTGCACCACAGACTGTCCAGGAGTTGGCGGATGCTTTAGTCCAGGTCTGGGAGGAGATCCCTCAGGAGACCATCTATCACCTCATCAGGAGCATGCCCAGGAGTTGTAGGGAGGTCATACAGGCACGTGGAGACCACACACACTACTGAGCCTCATTTTGACTTGTTTTAAGGACATTACATCAAAGTTGGATCAGCCTGTAGTGTGTTTTTCCACTTTCATTTTGAGTGTGACTCCAAATCCAGACCTCCATGGGTTAATAAATTTGATTACCATTGACAATTAATGTGTGAATTTGTTGTCAGCACATTCAACTATGTAAAGAACAAAGTATTTAATAAAAATAATTAATTCATTCAGATCTAGGATGTGTTATTTTAGTGTTCCCTTTATTTTTTTGAGCAGTGTATATATATATATATATATATATATATATATATATACACACACACACAGACTACTACTACACCCATATTTACATACTGTACTGTATATACATATTACATCTAGTACACACAGCACCGTAATACATTACATTATACACACACCCCCCCCTCCCATATTATACCCAGTACTTTACATAATTGGAGGGACATCTGTGCGTGGCTGGTCTCCTTGCAGCTGGATGCGTATTCTCCGTGCTGGCGTCTTGTGCTCCTTCCGGTGTGTCTGTTGGCTCCCGTGGGTGGGACACTGATGCCCGCGGGTGGGACAACGGTACAGTCCGTGAAAAACTAGACTGTCCAGCCAAAATCAGGACATTTGGGAGGTATGACATAAACATACACAGCGCCCCTCGCCCATATTACACCCAGTATCAGATTACATTGCATTATACACAGCCCCCCACCCCCCTGATATTACACCCAGTACCACATTACACATAGCACACACAGCTCCTCCATATGGGATGTAATCACGTTACCGGCGGTCAGCATCCTAAACGCTAGAAATCCTGACAGTCTGCATTCCGACTAACAGGAACTGTTCCCACTCGTGGGTGTCCACAAAACCCATAGACTTGGAATAGAACCTGTGGCGAGCGCAGCGAGCAAGCAAGGAGCTTTGTTGCGCTCACCCCCACCCGCCGACAATCTGGCAGCCGGGACCCTGGCATTGGTATGCTGAACGATGGGATCACGACATTATATTACACCCAGCACATTATACACAGCCCCCCATATTACATCCAGCACATTACAATATACACAGCCCCCCCCCCATATTACACCCAGCACATTACATTATATACAGGAACACTCCCCCATATTACACCCAGCACATTATACACAGCCCCCCCCCCCCATATTACACCCAGCACATTGCATTATATACAGGTCCCCTCCCCCATATTACACCCAGCACATTATACACTGCCCCCCCCCCCCCCATATTACACCCAGCACATTACATTATATACAGGCCCACTACCCCATATTACACCCAGCACATTATACACAGCCCCCCCCCATATTACACCCAGCACATTACATTATACACAGCCCCCCCATATTACACCCAGCACATTACATTATATACAGGCCCACTCCCCCATATTACACCCAGCACATTATACACAGCCCCCCCCCCCCATATTACACCCAGCACATTACATTATATACAGGCCCACTCCCCCATATTACACCCAGCACATTATACACAGCCCCCCCCCCCCATATTACACCCAGCACATTACTTTATATACAGGCCCCCTCCCCCATATTACACCCAGCACATTATACACAGCCCCCCCCCCATATTACACCCAGCACATTACATTATATACAGGCCCCCTCCCCCATATTACACCCAGCACATTATACACAGCCCCCCCATATTACACCCAGCACATTCCATTATATACAGGCCCCCTCCCCCATATTTCACCCAGCACATTATACACAGTCCCCCCATATTACACCCAGCACATTACATTATACACAGCCCCCCATATTACACCCAGCACATTATACACAGCCCACCATATTACACCCAGCACATTATACACAGTCCCCCCATATGACACCCAGCACATTACATTATATACAGGCCCCCTCCCCCATATTACACCCAGCACATTATACACAGCCCCCCCATATTACACCCAGCACATTCCATTATATATACAGGACCCCTCCCCCATATTACACCCAGCACATTATACACAGTCCCCCCATATTACACCCAGCACATTACATTATATACAGGCCCCCTCCCCCATATTACACCCAGCACATTATACACAGCCCCCCCATATTACACCCAGCACATTACATTATACACAGCCCCCCCCATATTACACCCAGCACATTACATTATACAAAGCCCCCCAATGTTACACCCAGCACATCACATTATATACAGGCTCCCTCCCCCATATTACATCCAGCACATTGCATTATATACAGCCCCCCCATATTACACCCAGCATATTACATTATATACAGGCCCCCTCCCCCATATTACACCCAGCACATTATACAGAGCCCCACCCCCCATATTACACCTAGCACATTACATTATATACAGGCCCCCTCCCCCATATTACACCCAGCACATTACATTATACACAGCCCCCTCCCCCATATTACACCCAGCACATTACATTATACACAGGCCCCCTCCCCCATGTTACACCCAGCACATTGCATTATACAAAGCCCCCCCCATATTACACCCAGCACATTACATTATATACAGGCCCCCTCCCCCATATTACACCCAGCAAATTATACACAGCCCCCCATATTACACCCAGCACATTACATTATACACAGGCCCACCATATTACACCCAGCACATTACATTATATACAGGCCCACTCCCCCATATTACACCCAGCACATTATACACAGTCCCCCCCCCAATATTACACCCAGCACATTACATTATATACAGGCCCCCTCCCCCATATTACACCCAGCACATTATACACAGCCCACCATATTACACCCAGCACATTACATTATACACAGTCCCCCCATATTACACCCAGCACATTACATCATAGTTGCCTACCCTCCCTCATTCTGCAGGAGACTCCCTGAAATAGCAGCAATCTCCCTCACTCCCTGAAAAGTCCAGCAATCTCCCTGATTGCACCTTAGCCCCCTTATGCAGCTATTACATTGTTGGGGGGAAAATAAATCAGAGATAAGTACATTCAAATGGGATTGTTAGTGCCATTTCCCTGCATTGGTTATAAGGCACAATGATCCCTATGGCCACTTGCAGTATATCGAACCTATTGTAAAACACAATACAAGAACAAATCCTGCAAAATATCAGTGTCTTTTCTTCAACAAATAAATCTTACTAACTTTGGGGCTCATTTACATTTGGATGTAAGTTATTTTCATGACACGCCTCTCAGATGTAGCAGTACGCGCCCGGGCTGATGGTAGATGCTAGATTCAAGTGGCCTAAGGGACCTTTTACGTCAGGGGGAGGAGGCACAACACAAGGGGGAGGAGTTAGGCCAGCGGGAGAGTTCCTCTACTATCCACGCCACCAACTATTACCTTTAGTAATCAGGTGGAGAGCGAAGCGATCCCGCGAGGGTACTTTTCGGGTACCCTGTTCGGCCGTAGCTCCTCCCCCTGGTGACGTCAGAAGGTCCCTTCTCCCACTCCGATTTAGAACCAACCCCACGCTGATAGGTGTTACCTTCACAATCTCCCTGAAATGCTTTTTCAAAAGTAGGCAAGTATGCATTACATTATATACAGGCCCACTCCGCCATATTACACCCAGCACATTATACACAGCCCCCCCCCCCCCCATATTACACCCAGCACATTACATTATATACAGGCCCACTCCCCCATATTACACCCAGCACATTATACACAGCCCCCCCCCCCCATATTACACCCAGCACATTACATTATATACAGGCCCACTCCCCCATATTACACCCAGCACATTATACACAGCCCCCCCCCCATATTACACCCAGCACATTACATTATATACAGGCCCCCTCCCCCATATTACACCCAGCACATTATACACAGCCCCCCCCCCCATATTACACCCAGCACATTACATTATATACAGGCCCCCTCCCCCATATTACACCCAGCACATTATACACAGCCCCCCCATATTACACCCAGCACATTCCATTATATACAGGCCCCCTCCCCCATATTTCACCCAGCACATTATACACAGTCCCCCCATATTACACCCAGCACATTACATTATACACAGCCCCCCATATTACACCCAGCACATTATACACAGCCCACCATATTACACCCAGCACATTATACACAGTCCCCCCATATGACACCCAGCACATTACATTATATACAGGCCCCCTCCCCCATATTACACCCAGCACATTATACACAGCCCCCCCATATTACACCCAGCACATTCCATTATATATACAGGCCCCCTCCCCCATATTACACCCAGCACATTATACACAGTCCCCCCATATTACACCCAGCACATTACATTATATACAGGCCCCCTCCCCCATATTACACCCAGCACATTATACACAGCCCCCCCATATTACACCCAGCACATTACATTATACACAGCCCCCCCCATATTACACCCAGCACATTACATTATACAAAGCCCCCCAATGTTACACCCAGCACATCACATTATATACAGGCTCCCTCCCCCATATTACATCCAGCACATTGCATTATATACAGCCCCCCCATATTACACCCAGCATATTACATTATATACAGGCCCCCTCCCCCATATTACACCCAGCACATTATACAGAGCCCCACCCCCCATATTACACCTAGCACATTACATTATATACAGGCCCCCTCCCCCATATTACACCCAGCACTAAACATCTTAGTGATATTTGGTGGACCCCTTTCTTTGAAAGTAAAGCATTCATAATCATAACCAGAAATAACGACACTGAGACTTGAATTTTGACAGAAAATTGCTAGCTATTTATTTGTCCCTAACCATTAGGAAACCTGTAATAAAGAGATTAATTTAATATGCCGCTCCAGCTGGCATATGGTGGCGGCCCAAAAGAACGGCTCACTTAATCTAAATTAAACTTAAATAACTCAACCCTATAAATTTACTAAAACTTACCATAAACCGGTAATAGGTGACAACTCAACCCCCACAGTGACTACCCACCGCTCCTGGGTGCCCTGCCGCTGCCTTCCCGGACGGGTGGTCAAGCGGCCATAAGTCGATGGAGGTGAGTGCACCTAAACCACAACCAACTGTAAAACACTACAGTTTTCTCTACAATACGAAACTGCCGTTCTTTTCCGCCAATAAATAGCTAACGAAAACAGCCAACAACTTAGAGCCAAATCAACACGTGCCACAATTTCCAACTACCAGGGCGGGAGGGTGGGAAACCAGATCACCAAGAGACTTAAAAATGGCTTCACCTTCCCTATATATATCAAGCCCTCCCCTTAAAGAAGGCTGTACTTTCCTCACAGCTAGGTCCACCCCTCCCCAGATGTTTAACTCTTTCCTGTCCTATGCAGTCAATACTCTCTTCTAAACATCTTAGTGATATTTGGTGGACCCCTTTCTTTGAAAGTAAAGCATTCATAATCATAACCAGAAATAACGACACTGAGACTTGAATTTTGGCAGAAAATTGCTAGCTATTTATTTGTCCCTAACCATTAGGAAACCTGTAATAAAGAGATTAATTTAATATGCCGCTCCAGCTGGCATATGGTGGCGGCCCAAAAGAACGGCTCACTTAATCTAAATTAAACTTAAATAACTCAACCCTATAAATTTACTAAAACTTACCATAAACCGGTAATAGGTGACAACTCAACCCCCACAGTGACTACCCACCGCTCCTGGGTGCCCTGCCGCTGCCTTCCCGGATGGGTGGTCAAGCGGCCATAAGTCGATGGAGGTGAGTGCACCTAAACCACAACCAACTGTAAAACACTACAGTTTTCTCTACAATACGAAACTGCCGTTCTTTTCCGCCAACAGCGAAAGACTCATCCCCACAGTCTTTCGCACCGCCACCATAAACCTACCCTAACTCCTGCAAAGCGAAACCTAGATCCTCCAGAAAAAACATCATCCCCTCATCGGATAGATGTACTCCATCGCTCCGGAAAAGGTGGCTGTCTCTGAACCGTATCCTCGGGTGGCGAACCACCCTCCCACCGTGGGACAGCACCCACTTTGCCACCGCTCCGTTCACCTTTTTCCGGGCCTCATCAATCTGGCGACCATCCGCCACACCCCTCCAACACAACCTTGGCACCATCATGGAAAAAACCAACACACAATTGGTCCATTGCGCGGTCACACTTGCCAGATCCTGTATCATGGCCCACCGCAGCTCCAAGGATGTCCTCTTCCCCAAGTCGTTGCCACCTAGATGGACAACCAAAACCTTAGGGACTCCATGCTTGCTGGCCTGACTCACTAACCTACTCCTCAGCTCACCCCACATCATTCCGCGCCAGCCAAGCCATCTGACACCCTGTATTCCAAACAATGCCTTAGACCCTTCTGAAGCCACGAACCTGGCCGCCCAGTAAATGTAAGAGTGGCCAACCACCCAAATGGTCAAATTGTCTTCAAACCATCCTGAAGGGAAAAAGAGGGGTAGAATTGATTACTAAGAGGCTTATTCATTGTTTATACTGAAGGATCTGCCAAAAAAGAAAACTTTAGAACTCGCTATTGCAGCAGTAACGGCCTAGCCGACTGCACCGTGTTTCGTTGCCAATTTAGCAGTGCAATTAACGACACAAAGGGGGAAGATCAAATAAAATTAAACAAATGAAAACAGGGGGGGGGGGTATAAAATGGGAAACACATGTAATAACTCAGCTGGAGATGAAACGTAAAGACCTGCTGAGGGACTCTGATTAGACCAAATTAGCCGAATTATGGATTAGAATTCAGTCCGTCAAGTCAGGCAAAAAATCGCAAATAACTCCAGACCCCCGCTGCCGGCTCATGCCAGCAACGGCGAGTAGCTAATCCCTGAGTAGGAGAAAAAAAGGGGGTAACACCAACAGACGCACAACACCATAAATTCACAGAACTGTGACAACATAATACATTGCAAATCTACACAAAACACCAAGCGCAAACCGACCTCTCATGGGACGGGGCGAATATATCGTCTATAACTTGATGATTTCCATCGCCCCACCGCCTGTATTTCCGTTCTGGAGTAACCCGCCGCAGCAGCCGACGTCGCTGCGCCTATGCGAAAGGAGTGGGTACCGAAAGCAGTGGGTGGGAGGCCCAGGCCCGCCAAACAGCGACTCAGCATCCATCGAAACTGGTATTTCGTGACTGGCAGCCCATCATAATGCAACAGCCAAGACCCCTCCTTAACGGGTCGCACCCCCACGTATTGCATCGCCAGCCTCACCGGGCAAACGCTCTCCTCCAGCGCTGTAACCATTGTAACCCAGCGCCCTCTCCCCACTTGATCCGTTTTGGAGCGTCGTAACCTGCACAGCAAGGACCTCTCACCCACTACCACGTCCTCGACCAGCATACGCGAATCTGCTCTCTTGGAAGGCGCTACCAACTCAGAAACTCGAAAGGCTCCGTGGAAAGCCATTGAGAATGCCAAACTAAACAAAAGCGTCTCAAACCTGGACGACGCAACTCGCCCTACCGCCTTGATTACGGCCGGCAACAACGCCGCATCGATGGGCCGCCTCCTATCTGGTGGCGACGGCGCAACTCGCGCCCACCCTTTCATTGCCTTCCGCAGAACTTCGCTTTTTGTTACGTCAGGGACGCCTCGCAGCTTGCAGAAAAACGAAATGCCTGCCAAGTACCGAGAAACCACTGCTCGTGACCTACCGGAGACGTAGAGCTGCCACATAAAAGAAAGCATCAGCCGATGCCTGCTCTTACCTTGATGCTGCCGCCCCCGGACAAACTCCTCCCATTCACTCCAAGCTTGTCCGTACGCCTTGAGCGTGGCCGGCGCGATTGACCGCAACGCTAAACCCTCCAGTCCGGTCCGATCACCTGCCAAACATAACCGGGACAGTGAAAACCTTGTTCTTCGGCCTCAGGTGCCAAACCCCAAAATCTCTCCCACTGTCCACGCGACAACGCGTCTGCGATTTCGTTTTCTAACCCGGGCACATGCTGCGCCCGGAACCATAGGTTCCTGCGCAAGCAAGTCAAAAGCAATTGCCCAAGAACCCGTAGTACAACCAGCGATTTCGCCCTTTGGTTATTAATCGCATGCACTACGCCCAGATTATCGCACCTGAACACTATGCTGCGGTTAGCCAACCGATCGCCCCAAACTTCCAGCGCTACCATAATGGGAAAAAGCTCCAGCAGCACCAGATCCCTTGTAAGACCTTCGCTATGCCAATTCGCCGGCCAAGATGCCGCACACCACGATCCCTCCAGAAAACAGCCGAATCCAGAGGAACCTGCAGCATCAGTAAAAAGCTGCAAGCTCTCGCTGTCAACGGCTGGCTCCTGCCATATGCTCACCCCGTTGAAATCCTCCAGGAATGAAGCCCAGACGGCCAAATCCCTTTTTAACTCAGAGGACAATCGAACGAAATGATGCGGCCTGGCACACCCTGCTGTAGCCCGTTCGAGCTTCCGGCAGAAAACCCTGCCCATCGGTATCACCCGACAAGCAAAGTTCAGCATGCCCAGCAAGGACTGAGCTTGCCGCAGCGTGACTTTACGCGAGCCGTTGAAACGGCAAATCATTTCGCGGAGCTTTGACACTTTGTCCTGGGGTAGGCGACATTCTCCTGCCACGGTGTCAATTTCAATCCCCAAAAATGATAGACAGGAGGCCGGACCCTCCGTTTTATCCCTGGCTACCGGAACACCGAAGTGGTAAAAAAGGGCTCGTATGCTAAACAGCAAGTCGCCGCATCTTGTGCCGGTAGCCGGCCCCGCGCAAAGGAAATCATCGAGGTAATGTGCCACCCCGTGACCGCCTGACGCAGATTCCACGCACCAATGAAGAAAAGTGCTAAAGCGCTCGAAAAACGAGCATGAAACGGAACATCCCATCGGCAGACATTTGTCGATGAAATACTCCGCCCCAATCCGGAAACCCATAAAACGAAATGAGTCCGGATGCAATGGCAGCAATCTAAAAGCTGACTCAACATCAATCTTCGCCATGAGGGCCCCGCTCCCGTAGCTGCGGACCATCCCTAGCGCCTCGTCAAACGACTGATACACCACCGAGCAATGAGCCGGTGGTATTGCGTCGCTGACCGATGCCCCTGGCGGGTAAGAAAGATGCTGAATCAGCCGGAAGGCGCCCGGAGTCTTCTTCGGTACCACCCCCACCGGGGAGATGACCAAGTCATCCACCGGGGGCGACCTAAACGGCCCTTCCATCCTGCCCAACCTGACCTCCTTATCCACTTTTTCCCGTAACACAGTCGGCAAGGCTCGGGCGGATTGAAGGTTCTTGTGCGCACGCACAAACACTTCGCTTGCAACAGGCAAGCGGAAACCGAACTTAAAACCGTCTAACAAAAACTTTGCATCCCTTTTATTAGGATAAAGACCCAACCATTTACCCATAGTTTCCAACTTAACTGGCGTTGGTGCTTTGCTGAGCGGTCCCGCTCGCGGCCTGCTTAGGGTAGGGTTGTTTCCCCCGATTGCCCTGTCTTCCCCCTTTGAAACACGAGGAGGCTGGGTGGGTTCCACCGCACTGCTGGCAAGAGTGGCGAAAACGGCACTGTTTGCCAAAGGAACATGCTCCGCTATTAAAAGCGAAGCATTTTCCCCGAGGGGCAGACCGCCCGCCCGTGCGAACGGCCAATCCGCCTGTCTTGGCAAATCCCCCGTCCGCGCCCGCCCCCTGCGCTGACGACCCTCCGCGGCGCCCCCCCATTACCTGTTTCTGGGTCTCATCCTCCCGCTGGGATGCCCGGGTCACTTTGAGCCAGACTTCCACGTCTTTGAACCCAAAGTCCATGACCCGTAACCCGTCCTGCTTCTCCCTAAACTCTTGGTCATAACGCCGCCATTCCGAACCCGAGGATGTGCGCTGCATGTCGTGCACGAGATGAAGGTACCGGATGATATTCATGTGCTCTTCCGGCCTGTCCTCCAAATAGCACGCCGCAAACACCCAAAATCCGGCCAGCCAGTTATCAAATGACCTGAAAGCTTCTGCTCCCATGCCCTTCGTAGCGGCCGCCGCCTTGTAATCCTTCTTCATGGCCTTAGTCAAACCAAATAAATCCACAAAGTCACCTCTACGTATCTTTTTGCGGCAGCTATCTCGCAGGCCCCGCATAACTGCGGTGTATTCACAGCGCACTACCCCCGGCAGATCTCACCTCTTCTTAGCCCTACGCTCCTCTTCACTAATTCGCCTGCGCCGCTTACGCCTCTTCTGTTGCTTAGCCGCTCTTTTGGCAAGTTTCTCGGCCTCCTTCCTTGCCCTAGCAGTGCTATCAGCTTCGGACGCTTGTGACGCCAAAGAGGAGGATGAGGAGGAGGACGAAGAGCTACGCGAACTCGAGCTCGCGGAGGAATTTGAAAAAGACTGCACCAACTCACCGGATGCCGTCGACCTCTCCGACTCAGATTGTTCGTCGTCTTCATTCCAATCCTCGTCCACCGCGAAGTCTGCCGAGTCCCTTTCACCTTGGTCCTCTGTGGAAGACAAAACAAAAGAGGGCCCGGCCCGCGCGTGCGGCGCACGCCGGGCACCCCATGTGGAATGCGCAGGGCCCGAGCCTCCCTGCCGCTCGCGGTCTGGCCCTAGCTCCAGCTCCGCCGCTGCAGCCCCCAGCTCTCGGCAGGCTCTTGCCACTCGCTGCGCCGCTGATGACCTGACCTTGTCTGACCCCCTGCGCCCTGCAGCTTGGCCGGAATCCGCCGTTGTCCTGGGGGAGGCCACTGCAGCTAATGGCCCAAGAGCCTGCACCACCGTGGCCAGTGCCGACGCTATGGCCCCAGGAGGATCCCATGCGGTACGACCCCCGGAAACGCCGCCCAAAGGACGACCGGTCCTTGGTTGGGCGCGAGCCCGCGCCCCCTGACCGCCCGACGCGCCCCGGGGGTCCCGCCCCTCCTGTTCTGACCCGAAGGCAAGAGCCCCCCGGCCGGCCCAGAGGCTCTCCCTCTCCGATCCTTCCCCTTCCCTATCCAGGGAAGGAGAAGAATCCCCTGATCCAGGGGAGGACCCGCTGACGTGCACAGCTGCCCGGGCCGCGGCCCTGCGGCCGCTGACCCATTCTCTGTCACCCCTCCTGCCGCGGGCCCCGCCGCGTCCGGCGACGGTGACAGGGACCTGCTGCCCCCCCGCGCGTGTTCCCCCGCGTGTCACCTGACCAGCGGAGGGTGCACCCGGATGATGTTGGTGGCCACCCCTTGTTACTCCTGTTGTGCCCCCTTCGTTTATATTTCTAAACATGCCCCCAGCGCTGCCTCCCTGAGGCACACGCTGCACCCCCCTCAACCTGCCTCTCCCCCGGCCGGACTCCGGCATCCGGGGAGAAGACGAGGTTGCTGTGTGTTCAGCTGGCGCCGCTGCGCGCGCACGTGCGCGGCAAGCGGCGCCCGGAGCGAGCGTGGGCGCGCGCGCACCGCGAGCGCGCGCCCCACGTCCACCCGCCAGCTGCCTCCCGGCCTGCTCCTCTTGCCCGGCCGCCGCGCGAGGCTCCTGACTAGTCCCCGCGCGGCGACCGCCAGCTCCCTGCAACCTCCTCACCCCCCGCCCGGCCCGAACAGCCGACCGCGGCGGGGAAGGAGAGACTGCCTCTGCTGCGCCCTGGTGTCCCCCGCCGCGCGCGCCCCGCGGGCGCCCGCCATGAAACCGGGCTCGGCGGCTCCCGGCGGGGACGGCCGCCGCCCGCCAACACTCGAGCGGCCTGCAGGGACCCCTGGTCCCCCACGCCGCCCTCGTCTGGCTGGAGTGTCCGACTCGGCACCCGGCGACGAGTCTGCCCGGGCCCCGCCATCGCTGCCTGAGGGGGCATCTGATGAGGCCCTAGGGGACGGAGCCCCGTCCCCCCCACCGCCCACCGCCGCCTCAGGGCCCGCTCGTCCGTCCGACCCACGGAACCGAGCCGGGGCCCTTAGCATGCGCTGGGGGCGAGAGGACATATTAGCAACCTTTGATCAAAAGCAAGGGACACCCTGGGCTACTGGAGAGGAGAGCAATAAGGAGGCAGTATATCTCTGTGAAACAGCAGGCAAATAAAACAAGTGTTTTTTTTGCTGGCACTGCAGCACTCACCAAACCAGATCACCAAGAGACTTAAAAATGGCTTCACCTTCCCTATATATATCAAGCCCTCCCCTTAAAGAAGGCTGTACTTTCCTCACAGCTAGGTCCACCCCTCCCCAGATGTTTAACTCTTTCCTCTCCTATGCAGTCAATACTCTCTTCATTACATTATACACAGCCCCCTCCCCCATATTACACCCAGCACATTACATTATACACAGGCCCCCTCCCCCATGTTACACCCAGCACATTGCATTATACAAAGCCCCCCCATATTACACCCAGCACATTACATTATATACAGGCCCCCTCCCCCATATTACACCCAGCAAATTATACACAGCCCCCCATATTACACCCAGCACATTACATTATACACAGGCCCACCATATTACACCCAGCACATTACATTATATACAGGCCCACTCCCCCATATTACACCCAGCACATTATACACAGCCCCCCCCCCATATTACACCCAGCACATTACATTATATACAGGCCCCCTCCCCCATATTACACCCAACACATTATACACAGCCCACCATATTACACCCAGCACATTACATTATACACAGTCCCCCCATATTACACCCAGCACATTACATCATAGTTGCCTACCCTCCCTCATTCTGCAGGAGACTCCCTGAAATAGCAGCAATCTCCCTCACTCCCTGAAAAGTCCAGCAATCTCCCTGATTGCACCTTAGCCCCCTTATGCAGCTATTACATTGTTGGGGGAAAAATAAATCAGAGATAAGTACATTCAAATGGGATTGTTAGTGCCATTTCCCTGCATTGGTTATAAGGCACAATGATCCCTATGGCCACTTGCAGTATATCGAACCTATTGTAAAACACAATACAAGAACAAATCCTGCAAAATATCAGTGTCTTTTCTTCAACAAATAAATCTTACTAACTTTGGGGCTCATTTACATTTGGATGTAAGTTATTTTCATGACACGCCTCTCAGATGTAGCAGTACGCGCCCGGGCTGATGGTAGATGCTAGATTCAAGTGGCCTAAGGGACCTTTTACGTCAGGGGGAGGAGGCACAACACAAGGGGGAGGAGTTAGGCCAGCGGGAGAGTTCCTCTACTATCCACGCCACCAACTATTACCTTTAGTAATCAGGTGGAGAGCGAAGCGATCCCGCGAGGGTACTTTTCGGGTACCCTGTTCGGCCGTAGCTCCTCCCCCTGGTGACGTCAGAAGGTCCCTTCTCCCACTCCGATTTAGAACCAACCCCACGCTGATAGGTGTTACCTTCACAATCTCCCTGAAATGCTTTTTCAAAAGTAGGCAAGTATGCATTACATTATATACAGGCCCACTCCCCCATATTACACCCAGCACATTATACACAGCCCCCCCCCCATATTACACCCAGCACATTACATTATATACAGGCCCACTCCCCCATATTACACCCAGCACATTATACACAGCCCCCCCCCCCCCCCCATATTACACCCAGCACATTACATTATATACAGGCCCCCTCCCCCATATTACACCCAGCACATTATACACAGCCCCCCCATATTACACCCAGCACATTCCATTATATACAGGCCCCCTCCCCCATATTACACCCAGCACATTATACACAGTCCCCCCATATTACACCCAGCACATTACATTATACACAGCCCCCCATATTACACCCAGCACATTATACACAGCCCACCATATTACACCCAGCACATTATACACATGCCCCCCATATGACACCCAGCACATTACATTATATACAGGCCCCCTCCCCCATATTACACCCAGCACATTATACACAGCCCCCCCCCCCCATATTACACCCAGCACATTCCATTATATACAGGCCCCCTCCCCCATATTACACCCAGCACATTATACACAGCCCCCCCATATTACACCCAGCACATTACATTATACACAGCCCCCCCATATTACACCCAGCACATTACATTATACACAGCCCCCCAATGTTACACCCAGCACATCACATTATATACAGGCCCCCTCCCCCATATTACATCCAGCACATTGCATTATATACAGCCCCCCCATATTACACCCAGCATATTACATTATATACAGGCCCCCTCCCCCATATTACACCCAGCACATTATACAGAGCCCCACCCCCCATATTACACCCAGCACATTACATTATATACAGGCCCCCTCCCCCATATTACACCCAGCACATTACATTATACACAGCCCCCCCCCATATTACACCCAGCACATTACATTATACACAGGCCCCCTCCCCCATGTTACACCCAGCACATTGCATTATACAAAGCCCCCCCATATTACACCCAGCACATTACATTATATACAGGCCCCCTCTCCCATATTACACCCAGTGCATTACATTATACACAGCCACCCCATATTACACCCAGCACATTACAAACAGCATACATACTCCCTCCCCCGTATTACACCCTGTACCAGATTACATACTATTATACACAGCCCCGCCCCCATATTACAGCCAGTGCCATATTACACCCAGTGCCACATTACACCCCTGCACCCACCTGGCTATCTTCCTCCTTCCTGTATGGACTGGGAGCCGAAGAGCAGTGAGAGGAAAGTCGCCGCTGCTGCTGCTTGTGGTGCTGGTACACGCTGCTGAGTGAGGTGGCAGGGGCTAGGCACAGGGAAGCAAAACACTGCTTCAGACGGCCTCTCAGTGTGCACAGCAGGACAGCTGATGCTGCAGCTGCGCACAACCCTGCGGTGGCTGCCTGAAGTCTCCTGTGCAGGCCCCGCCCCACCTCCCCGCCTCTCTGGACTTGCGCATGCGCAGCCCAGATTTTTAATGACGGACCTTTAAATCCGGGAGGGCGGACAAGGTTAGCGGGGCAGCGGAGGCTCTTTTAAAAATCGTGAGCCTCCCGCTGAATGCGGGAGGGTAGGCAAGCCTGATTTATATGTGAGAGTCTCCAAGCCTACTGGGGGATGCTGGTTTCAGGTCTGTCTCTTGCTGACCTGCTTGCGCCTCAGGTAATGACATAAGTTAAATGTAAAAAAAAAATGTCAAGTCTAAAGTAATACACAATAGCTTGCCTTTTCAGCGCATATGGGGGGTCATTCCGAGTTGATCGCTCGCTAGCAGTTTTTAGCAGCCGTGCAAATGCTATGTCGCCGCCCACTGGGAGTGTATTTTAGCTTAGCAGAAGTGCGAACGAATGTATCGCAGAGCGCATGCAAAAATTGTTTTTGCATGCAAAAATTCCGGATTTGACGTCACACACCCACCTAGCGTTGAAAAAAAGCAGCTAGCGATCAACTCGGAATGACCCCCATAATCCCTGCTTTTTGACAAATAGAAAGATAGACTTTTCCTCAAGAAATCCACTAGACCGACAGCTTTTCCTTCTGACAAGGCATAATTATAACTTGTGGCCACTAAATTACACAAGTGGATCTGTTTTGGTAACTGGGGGCATAGACATGGAGCACTGTATTATAAGGCCAGAATCACGTAAAATTATGTAACCAACCCGTCCTCAATTAAATTGTTATATTTAGGGGTTACTATTTCAGTCATAAGGAAATACCTTAATTTGAAGACAATAAATGCTGACCATTTTATACAATAGACTTCCGCTAGTAAAACAGCATCCTTTAACTATTAATGCATCATCTTACTAATTTTCCTGCACACGAAGGGTAGCTAGCACAATTTCATTACATTACTTTTAGATCCTGTGATCTGAGCCTTTGATGTTGACTTTTTAAAATATTTTATATCAATGACCTAATATGTTTGTCAAATGTTCTCGGCTCTTTCCACTCTTTCCTATCCTTTTATGTGTACTCAGAGGCGTAACTAGGGTAGGGCGAGTGGGGCACGTGCCCTGGGCGCCTTGGCAAGCCCAGAAGAGGGGGCGCCACCGGCGGCCAGGGCATTATGCCCCACTCGCCCCCGTCACGCCGAAATGCGCAGCATCTCTCCCTCCCCTCACCGCCGCTGCGTTAGCCAATCAGAGCTTGCGGACCGGCTCCTGATTGGCTGCCGGTCCGCGAACTCTGACTGGCTAGCGAACCGGTGCCACACAGCCGCCGGAGACCTGGAGCGGTGAGGGGAAGGAGAGGCGCTGCGCTGCGCTCTCCTCCCCTCACATATCAGAGGCGAGACGGAGCCACAAGCGGTGAGTGATCGGGGGGGGGGGGGGGTAAGCAGAGGGGCATGTAACTGGCACAATGGGGCATGTATCCGGCACAGTGGGGCATGTATCTGGCACAGTCGGGCAATGTAACTGGCACAGGTGGGGCATGTATCTGGCACAGTGGGGCATGTATCCGGCAGTGTGGGGCATTGTAACTGGCACTGTGGGGCATTGTAACTGGCACTGTGGGGCATTGCAACTGGCACTGTGGGGCATGTATCTGGCACTGTGGGGCATGTATCTGGCACTGTGGGGCAATGTATCTGGCACTGTGGGGCAATGTAACTGGCACTGTGGGGCATGCATCTGGCACTGTGGGGCATTGCATCTGGCACTGTGGGGCAATGTAACTGGCACTGTGGCGCATGTATCTGGCACTGTGGGGCATGTATCTGGCACTGTGGGGCAATGTATCTGGCACTGTGGGGCATGTATCTGGCACTGTGGTGCATTGTATCTGGCACTGTGGGGCATTGTATCTGGCACTGTTGGGCATGTAACTGGCACTGTGGAGCATGTATCTGGCACTGTGGGGCAATGTAACTGGCGCTGTGGGGCATGTATCTGGCACTGCGGGGCAATGTAACTGGCACTGTGGGGCATGTATCTGGCACTGTGGGCATGTATCTGGCACTGTGGGGCATGTATCCGGCACCGTGGGGCATTGTATCTGGCACTGTGGGGCATTGTATCTGGCACTGTGGGGCAATGTAACTGGCACCGTGGGGCATGTAACTGGCACTGTGGGGCAATGTATCTGGCACTGTGGGGCATGTATCTGGCACTGTGGGGCATTGTATCTGGCACTGTGGGGCATTGTATCTGGCACTGTGGGGCAATGTAACTGGCACTGTGGGGCATGTAACTGGCACTGTGGGGCATGTATCTGGCACTGTGGGGCAATGTAACTGGCACTGTGGGGCATGTATCTGGCACTGTGGGGCAATGTAACTGGCACTGTGGGGCATGTAACTGGCACTGTGGGGCATGTATCTGGCACTGTGGGCATGTATCTGGCACTGTGGGGCATGTATCCGGCACCGTGGGGCATTGTATCTGGCACTGTGGGGCAATGTAACTGGCACTGTGGGCCATTTTCAGTGGCCACACCCCTTCTGGAAAGTGGCCAGACCCCTTCTGGTGCATGGCCACACCCATTTTTCGGCACGCGCGCCTTCGGCACGCGCACGTGCTTCTTTTGGTGTGTGTTTTTTTTTTTGGGGGGGGGGGGCGCGCGCCATTTTCCATCTTGCCCTGGGCTCCGAAAACCCTAGTTGCGCCTCTGTGTGTACTTGATATATGTTTGATATGCGACTCTAGAAAGTACAGCACATCAATTACGCTTTATACACAATAAACATTTGGTAAAAGGAATAAGAACAGCTAATCATCAATTTGAATGTGACTCTATTTATTGTAATGTGCCGTTCTCCAATGAAAGAAAGAGAAAAATAAATCAATGGTTTATTCTTCATTACACACAGTATCAAACACAAGTATCATATGCCCCAAAGCCTGGGCATAGGCAAAGCTGTTTACTGTGACATATGGATATTGGCCCTCATTCCGAGTTGTTCGCTCGGTATTTTTCATCGCATCGCAGTGAAAATCCGCTTAGTACGCATGCGCAATGTTCGCACTGCGACTGCGCCAAGTAACTTTACTATGATGAAAGTATTTTTACTCACGGCTTTTTCTTCGCTCCGGCGATCGTAATGTGATTGACAGGAAATGGGTGTTACTGGGCGGAAACACGGCGTTTCAGGGGCGTGTGGCTGAAAACGCTACCGTTTCCGGAAAAAACGCAGGAGTGGCCGGGGAAACGGTGGGAGTGCCTGGGCGAACGCTGGGTGTGTTTGTGACGTCAACCAGGAACGACAAGCACTGAAATGATCGCACAGGCAGAGTAAGTCTGGAGCTACTCTGAAACTGCTAAGTAGTTAGTAATCGCAATATTGCGAATACATCGGTCGCAATTTTAAGAAGCTAAGATTCACTCCCAGTAGGCGGCGGCTTAGCGTGTGTAACTCTGCTAAAATCGCCTTGCGACCGATCAACTCGGAATGAGGGCCATTAGACATGTGCAGTTCGGGGGCCTAATTCAGTAAGGATTGCAAATTCTGCTAATTAGCATTCCTTCTGTTCGCATGCCATTCCTTCTGCCCACCACCATGTTTCCGATTGCGGCGGATATGTGTGACGTCACACAGCCACCGTGATCACGGCCCCACCATGCCCTCATTGGTGCTGCACCGCTCCCCGTTTGCCAGCCTCCACCCTGCAATCTCCGCCTAGGAAATGGGACGTTGCCGCCCCCCCGCCCCGTGACTGCCTATGCCTGATTGACAGGCAGAGGACTATCGCATTTTCTGCGGCCCCAAACAGCACCTCATGCAAAGATGTCGAAGAGGTGCGATGAGGTAGCTGTATGACTAAGCCAAGCGACACAAACAATTCCAACTGGAATTATATGTCCAAATCACTGGAATTAATTGGCAAGATCACTGTAATTAATAATTATAAATCACTGAAATTACCGTATATACTCGAGTATAAGTCGACCCGAATATAAGCCGAGGCACCTAATTCTACCACAAAAACCTGGGAAAACTTATTGACTCGAGTATAAGCCTAGGGTGGGAAATGCAGCTCTAGCCGTACACAGCCCTCAGTGCCAGATATGCCCTCATAGTGCCAGATATGCCCCCACAGTGCTGCCAGATATGCCCCCACAGTGCTGCCAGATATGCCCCCACAGTGCTGCCAGATATGCCCCCACAGTGCTGCCAGATATGCCCCCACAGTGCTGCCAGATATGCCCCCACAGTGCTGCCAGATATGCCCCCACAGTGCTGCCAGATATGCCCCCACAGTGCTGCCAGATATGCCCCCACAGTGCTGCCAGATATGCCCCCACAGTGCTGCCAGATATGCCCCCACAGTGCTGCCAGTTATGCCCCCACAGTGCTGCCAGTTATGCCCCCACAGTGCTGCCAGATATGCCCCCACAGTGCTGCCAGATATGCCCCCACAGTGCTGCCAGTTATGCCCCCACAGTGCTGCCAGATATGCCCCCACAGTGCTGCCAGATATGCCCCCACAGTGCTGCCAGTTATGCCCCCACAGTGCTGCCAGTTATGCCCCCACAGTGCTGCCAGATATGCCCCCACAGTGCTGCCAGATATGCCCCCACAGTGCTGCCAGATATGCCCCCACAGTGCTGCCAGATATGCCCCCACAGTGCTGCCAGATATGCCCCCACAGTGCTGCCAGTTATGCCCCCACAGTGCTGCCAGATATGCCCCCACAGTGCTGCCAGATATGCCCCCACAGTGCTGCCAGTTATGCCCCCACAGTGCTGCCAGATATGCCCCCACAGTGCTGCCAGATATGCCCCCACAGTGCTGCCAGTTATGCCCCCACAGTGCTGCCAGATATGCCCCCACAGTGCTGCCAGATATGCCCCCACAGTGCTGCCAGATACGTTCCCTCCCCAAGTGCCAGGTATGCCCCACAGTGCTGTTACTTACCCCTCCGTCGATCCCGCGCTGTCTTCTGGAGGGACACGAAGCACACAGCGTGCGCGGCTCTCCTGTGTCCCTCCTGCATCTTCGGCGGCCGCGGCGGGTCTATTATAGGAAGTGCCGGTTCGTGATCAGAGGTCATTAACGGGTATTTCCTGTAATAGAACCGCCGCTGCTGCCGCCGGAGATGCAGGAGGGACACAGGAGCGCCGCGCGCTGTGCGCTCCATGTCCCTCCTTCACACTGCTCTGCCTCTGCCTGCACTGACTCGAGTATAAGCCGAGGTGGCTTTTTCAGCACAAAAAAAAGTGCTGAAAAAGTCGGCTTATACTCGAGTATATACGGTAATTGTCCAAATAACTGTAATTATACGTTCAAATCACTGGAATTAAATGGCAAGATCACTGTAATTAATAATTATAAATCACTGGAATTAATTGGCAAGATCACTGTAATTAATAATTATAAATCACTGAAATTAATTGGCAAAATCACAGTAATTATACGTCCAAGTCACTGGAATTAAATGGCAAAATCTCGCTATCGCCTGCCTAGTGAAGTGGAATCTAGATGAGATTTGTTTCCGGGGACACAATACCTCCATCAATTGTCTAAATCCCACTGCACTAATGGCAGATACCGGATGCACGTCTAACACCGACATAAGTGTCAAGGCCTCATCGTCATGTGAAGCTGAACCACTAGTCATGAACATAGGCCAGGGCCTCAGCCGTTCCTTGCCACTCCGTGTCGTAAATGGCATATTGGCAAGTTTACGTTTCTCCTCAGACGATTTAAATTTCTTTTTTTGGTTCTTTTTACTTAACTTTGGCTTTTTGGATTTTACATGCCCTCTACTATCACATTGGGCATCGGCCTTGGCAGACGACATTGATGGCATTTCATTATCTATGTCATGGCTAGTGGCAGCAGCTTCAGCACTAGGAGGAAGTGGTTTCCCTATTTTATCCTCAAAATTTTTGTTCTCCATTATTTTTTGGGAGTCATATAAGACAATATGCGGCACAGGAATGACTGGAATGACTGATGGACAGGACACTATCACTGGTCTGATGCAGCACAACACAACAATACTGTAAGAGACTTGTGGTTGTTGTTATTATTATTATACGGCAGCAGTGGACATATAGCAGCAGCGTATATCATCACTGGAATTACTGATGAGACAGGACACTACCACTGGTCTGATGCGGCACAACAGGTTGTTGTTCTTATAATTATTATACTGCAGCAGTGGACATAAAGCAGCAGCGTATATCGTCACTGGAATGACTGATGAGACAGGACACTACCACTGGTCTGATGCAGCACAACAGGTTGTTGTTATAATTATTATACTGCAGCAGTGGACATATAGCAGCAGCGTATATCATCATTGGAATGACTGATGAGACAGGACACTACCACTGGTCTGATGCAGCACAACAGGTTGTTGTTATAATTATTGTACTGCAGCAGTGGACATATAGCAGCAGCGTATATTGTCACTGGAATTACTGATGACACAGGACACTACCACTGGTCTAATGCAGCCCAACAGGTTGTTATAATTGTTATACTGCAGCAGTGGACATATAGCAGCAGCGTATATCGTCACTGGAATTACTGATGACACAGGACACTACCACTGGTCTGCACAACACAGCACCACTTTATACAGCTACACTGGATATATGGCAGCAGAGAACACCAACACTGTGAATGGCTGGACTGATACAGCACAATACACTGACTGCACTGGACTGGTCTGCGCAACACAGCACCACTTATACAGCTACACTGGATATATGGCAGCAGAGAACACCAACACTGTGACTGCCTGGACTGATACAGCACAATACACTGACTACACTGGACTGGTCTGCACAACACAGCACCACTTTACAGCTACACTGGATATACTGTATGGAAGCAGTGAACACCAACACTGTGACTGCCTGGACTGATGCAGCACAATACACTGAGTGACTACACTGGACTGGACTGAGCAGCACAATACTTGCCACCCCACTTTCCCACCCAAATACGCAGACACTGAACACTGAGGACACGTCCTCTCTATACACTCTCCGAGACTGGATTGAAAATGGCGGGGACGTGCGGCTCTTTAAATGGAATCCAAATCCCGCGAGAATCCGACAGCGGGATGATGACGTTTTGCCGCGTTCGGGTTTCCGAGTCAAGAGGGAAAATCCGAGCATGGCTCGGATCCGGACTCGGAAGGCAAAGTCCGGTAGGGTTCGGTCCTCTGAGAACCGAACCCGCTTATCTCTAGTGTCCCTGAAACGTTGACCACACAGATCTTGTTTGGAGTTTTATTTCATCCACGGAGTGCTATCTATTTGCTATTCATATATATATATATATATATATATATATATATCAGTTCGATTAGAAGGTGTGCAGTCCTTTTTCTCTCAACAGTAGAGAAAATTACAAGCACCAGAAACCTCTGAGTTGTAGCACAGGTATAGGATAAATACCGCAGCACTTTCCCAATGAAGGCTCCGGACTCCTGGAGCAGGATTGATTTCTAGGAATAAAACATAATGGAAAAGGCGCTCATAGTGCAGACTGTTTATTCAATTTAAAAACAGTAACAGGTCCACGGACAAATTGTACAGGTGGACACAGTGCGTCAGAGAGGCCACGTCCCAACGCGTTTCATATCACACTTCGTTGTAGCCTCCTGACGAAGTGTGATACGAAATGCGTTGGTGCGTGGCCTGTCTGACGCACTGTGTCCACCTGTGCAGCTGCTCCCACTGTCTGACCCAGAGAGGTTTCCCGACGAGTCACGGCTATACCATAGCAGTTTGTGCCAGTGGAATTTCTTTGAACCGTGTGGTAACCAGCCCACAGCGTGTGCTATATGGTACGAGTCCTATACAATTTGTCCGTGGACCTGTTACTGTTTTTAAATTGAATAAACAGTCTGCACTATGAGCGCCTTTTCCATTATGTTTTATTCCTAGAAATATATATATATATATATATATATATACATATATACACAAATGTTTATATATATATATATATATATATATATAAATATATATATATTATATTGAACCCATTATAATTAATTTTTTATTACGTTGGTGGCACAGTGGAAATATAGTTGGTGGGCCAGTGGGTATTAAAAATGTCATTGGTGGGGCAGTGGACGGAGACGCTGAGCTCCCGTTAGCGGCTCATCTAGAAAGCCGCTGGCGGGGAGGGAGCGGCTGGCGGGATGGAAGCCGCTGATGGGGAGGAAGCCGCTGCCAGGGAGGTGAGCTGCTGCTGGGGAGGGAGCCGCTGCCAGGGAGGAGGAGCAATGTCATATTGTGAACATCGCTCATTGCTGCTCCGTACACACATGCCATGATGAGCGATGTCACAAGTCACATTGCTCACATTGAGCATGCAGCACCTCCGACCGCCGACAAGCAATCAACGAGCGCGGGTGCGCGCATCATTGATTGCTAGGACCATACGCACTAGACGATGTGAACAATATATCGTTCACAATCGTCGGTATCGCCCATATTGGTCAAAATAATCGTCTAGTGTGTATGGCCGTTTAGTAGGGAGAAGAACCAAACGAACCTTCCTCCTATCTTTCCAGTACTGTATGTTCATACAACCACTGATCTTCATGAATAGCAACATTTCACAGGGATTAGTTTAGAAGAAGCAGAGATCAAAGGAACAGTTATTTATGAAGTGTTATTAGACATGTTGACTGCCAAACAGCTGCTCCAGGCAATTAGCAAAAGTTTTTCTACTTTTAAGCTTTTCTCTCAGGTTTTCACATCAACAAGTGCATATCAAAAGAACTGGGCTGGGATTTAATGAAGTCCGAGTTCGGTGGCAGTGCAGGATGCAAGCTGAACTTGGACTTTTTTTAACCACTTAACTGACGATATTTTTCTCCAAAAACCTCTCCGAAATAGTTGTGTTTTTTTTAATGAGTGAATTAGGTGACGAACATGATTTTAACCCTATCCAAATGATTTTAGTTAAAAAAAAAAATATATATATTTTTTGGATTTTTAAAAAAAGAATAATTCATTTTTCCAAACATCAAAACATCTATCAGGAACATCGCAACCATCAGAACATCGGAAACATCGCGACCATCGCAGCTTTCATTTTTAAAGCCAGGGATATCCTCCAGGTACACCGGTGGGCTTGGGGGGGTTAATTTACACTCCCCAGTGGCTGCTATTGTCTGCAGCCACTGGAGGGGGGGAGGGGGGAGTCCTGCCGTGCTGACCGATCAGCAGTGATTGGCAGCATGGCAATCAGTAGGGGGGAGTCCGGTCCTTCTGACAGCAGCAGCGGAGGGAAGTTTCTCTTATCTGCCGCTGCTAACTGGTATGGGTCGTTGGGTCAACTCAACTTAGGTCGACAGTCATTAGGTCGACCACTGAAGGTCGACATGGGCATTAGATCGACATGCACTAGGTTGACATGTGAATTAGGTTGACATGTACTAGGTCGACAGGTGAAAAGGTCGACATGAGTTTTTGGACTGTTTTTGGTGTCGTTTTCTTCGTAAAGTGACGGGGAACCCCAATTAGTGCACCATGTCCCCTCGCATGTCTCGCGAGCTCCACTACCGCTTTGCTCGGCACAGGTTACCATTCCAATCATTGTCCACGTGGATCGTCAAGTATGGAAAAAAACAAAAAAACAAAAATAAAAAAAGGGAAAAACTCATGTCGACCTTTTGACCTGTCGACCTAGTACATGTCGACCTAATGACCACATCAACCTATTGACTATGTCGACCTAATGCATGTCGACCTTCAGTGGTCAACCTAATGACTATTGACCTAAGCTGTGTCAACCTAACTACCGTATCCCCTAACACTGATTATCTGACTGGTCGCATCCTGTGCGACCAGATCAGATAAAGCACTTGCAGGCATGGTCACATCGGATGCGACCATGCCAGGCAAGTGGTTAATGGGGCAATTATGTACAAGGCTAAACCATGCTTTGTACATGATTGCCCCTTTAAAAAAAGTCCGGGTTCGGACAGCATTCTGCACAAGCGCCCAACTCGGACTTCATTATTTCCCGTCCATGACCTCAATAAATGATGCCAAAAATATTTTTTTCAACTTAATAAGTTCTTAAATATTTTTGCATTACATCTCATGTATACAAAACAAATAGGAAGTACGTAACAAAAGGGAATATATCGCAGCAATAACTAAGGAAAGAAGGGGCAAGTGGTATGCTACTAAGGCTGTAGCCATGACAATAAGCATACATATGCCATAAAAGGCAAAAAGATACATGTAATCTACTGTATCCAATAGATCCTGTACAATTACCAAACAAATTATAAGATTCAGGCAAAACTAGAGCTGGACGGGGCTAAATGTTAAGTACAATTGTCATGCCACTGACATCATTGAACCTCATTCAAATTTATTGTTTCCATATAAAAAAAAAAATCTCTTCTAAATGTAAGCTACAACTTTAGAGAAAGAAGGACGAGATGCGTTTTTCCAATACTGGCCCAAGGCAGATTCAGTCGCAATAAGAACATATTGGTTATGCAATAAGACCTGTGGATGCTAGTGGTGTAGGAGAAGTAAGTTTAGTGTAGTTGGAGTGGTGTCATTGTTTAATGTGGCAGACCAATACAAAAACTGCCACCTGTCACGATCCGGGTATCTGGACGCCATTTCTTACCCATCAGATGCCTCCTAAGGCTGGCTCAGCGCTCCAGGACCGGATCCCATCTGTTATCCTAATGTTCACATTCCTGCATCCTCTCCTGTCTCTCTGAGACGCTGTCACAGTAACGCCATATTACATCTGGCATGGCGTCTCCCGCGGCCTCCGCCGCCGTCCCTGAGCTTCTGCATGCAGAGTGTCAGAGTGGCGATTACGTCAGCCGCGGCCTCCGCTGTGTCCGCGTGGTTGGATGTGCACTTGTCAGCCTGGCGTCTCCTGTCTCCAGTGGCCGGCGCCGCCATTACTGTTTTCATTACCACATGGATTACAAACCAAACTTCCCTCCAAGTGTCTACATGGGCGCAGCCATCTTGGATTCTGTCAGCTGATCATTTCCTCCAATCTGTTGTCAGTATTGTTAATCTGCATAATTGCCTAGCCAATCCCTTCCTTGCTGCAGGTATAAATACACTGTGCCTGAGCAAGGAAGGCGTCAGTGCTTTGGTTGTCAAACCTAGTTCCTGTTTGTCTCTCTCCTGTGATTGTCTTCCAGGTTCCAGCTCCTGTCTCAAGACTTCCACCATAGAGACCCGCACCAGCATTCCACCTGCGGTGTAGCCTGACTCTCCAATCCATTGTGGATTCATCTGTTTCCAGCTACACCATTACCTGCTTCCAGCTCAGCTTCCAGCAGAGTACAGCTTCCCTTAAAGGGCCGGTGTCCTTTCTACACTTTACCACTCTCCACCGGTATTATTATTTCTCCGCTCTCAAGTTCTACATTTCAGTTCATATTTCATCGCTCCCAAGTTCATTTATTATTTAACTGGTTCCATCCATTATCCACTCCGTGCTAACAACAGTCTGGTTCCAGCCAGTATCCACAGCAGCTGTTTTACCTTCAGCAACCCAGCTTTTCCTGGAACACCAGCTGGCACAATCCTGGGTTATCTCCATTGCTACAGTCGGGCCTGGTAAGGACTTTCCATCTAGAAGATCATAAGAACTATCTCACACTACCAGTGCCCTGTGGCTCCTGCCATCCTGTAGTACCCAGGAACTGTATTTATTATTTGCTGACTTTTACGTTTTCTTTTACTGCTGCTGTGTTGCGGAGTTGTCATAATAAACATCATTGACTTTTATCCAAGTTGTCGTGGTCACGCCTTCGGGCAGTTATTATTCATGTTACTTACATGTCCAGGGGTCTGATACAACCTCCCAGGTTCCGGTACATCTCAGCCCCTACAACTGAGGCTGCCTCCCGTCAGCTCAGGCTCTCAGTTGTGACAGTAAGCACTGACCTAATGAATCCAGCCGGAGACCAGGATCAAGCGGCCAGGCCGATGCAAGAACTGGCAGCCCGACTAGAACATCAGGAGGCTGCACAGGGCCACATCATCCGCTGTCTCCAGGATCTCTCTACTCGGCTGGATGGGATTCAGACAACTCTCCGTGGATCAGGCGCATCTGGTGCGTCAACCACAGTGACTCCAGCTATAACCCCACCCACCTTACCCATTTCTGCTCCACGTCTTCATCTTCCAACGCCAGCAAAATTTGACGGATCTCCAAGATTCTGCAGGGGATTTCTCAACCAGTGTGAGATTCAGTTTGAGCTACAACCTGGCAATTTTCCCAGTGACCGTACAAAAATTGCCTACATCATCTCTCTTCTCAGTGGCTCCGCCCTTGACTGGGCATCACCGTTATGGGAGAGGTCCGACACCCTGCTATCTTCTTACACTGCATTCGTGTCAACATTCAGGCGCATCTTCGACGAGCCAGGCCGGGTAACCTCAGCTTCATCCGAGATTCTCCGTTTACGCCAGGGGTCACGTACTGTAGGACAATATCTGATACAGTTCCAGATCCTGGCATCCGAACTGGCATGGAACGACGAGGCCCTGTATGCTGCATTCTGGCATGGCTTATCTGAGCTTATTAAAGATGAGTTAGCTACCAGAGACTTACCTTCTAAGTTAGATGAGCTAATCTCACTCTGCACGAAAGTTGATTTACGTTTCAGAGAGAGAGAGCAACTGAGGGTGGAAGATCATCTGCTCCAAAATCTTCTGCTCCTCCTCCTCGTCAACTGTCACCATCTAAAGATGAGCCCATGCAAATTGGCCGTTCCCGTTTAACTCCTGCTGAGCGCCGAAGACGTCTCTCTGAGTCTCTTTGTCTTTACTGTGCAGCTCCGTCTCACACCATCAATGCCTGTCCCGAACGTCCGGGAAAACTCCAAACCCCAGCTCGCCCAGGAGAGGGCCGGCTAGGAGTAATGATCTCCTCTCCATCTCCTCATGATTGTAATCTCCCAGTCTCGCTTCAAGTTGCTCAACGTTATCGGAACGTCATTGCTCTCCTTGATTCCGGAGCAGCTGGGAACTTTATTACTGAAGCCTATGTTAAACGGTGGTCCCTACCCACCGAGAGACTTCCTTCCTCCTTTTCCTTAACTGCCGTGGATGGCAGTAAAATTTTTGATACTGTTATTGCTCTAAGGACTCTACCAGTTCGTCTGAGAGTGGGAGTTCTTCATTCCGAACTTATTTCACTTTTAGTGATTCCAAGAGCCACACATCCTGTGGTCCTGGGCCTTCCATGGCTCCGTCTTCACAATCCTACAATTGATTGGACGACTACGCAAATCCTGGCATGGGGTTCCTCCTGTGCAGAGACATGTTTGTTTAAAGTATTGCCTGTCTGTTCTTCCTCCCCCAGGTCGTCTGATGTTCCACCTCCTCCATATCAAGATTTCACGGATGTGTTCAGTAAAGCTTCTGCTGATATCCTTCCTCCTCATAGAGAATGGGACTGCCCGATTGATCTCGTTCCAGGGAAGGTTCCACCTCGAGGCCGAACTTATCCGTTGTCTCTGCCTGAGACGCATTCTATGGAGGAATACATTAAAGAGAACCTAGCAAAGGGGTTCATTCGACCTTCTTCTTCCCCAGCCGGCGCAGGCTTCTTTTTTGTAAAAAAGAAAGATGGTGGTCTGCGGCCGTGCATCGACTACAGAGGTTTGAACGACATTACCATCAAGAACCGTTATCCTTTACCCCTGATTACTGAGCTCTTTGACAGAGTTAGCGGAGCTACCATCTTTACAAAGCTGGACTTGCGAGGTGCATACAATCTCATCCGGATCCGTGAGGGTGACGAGTGGAAGACCGCCTTTAACACCCGTGACGGACATTATGAGTACCTCGTCATGCCCTTCGGATTGAGCAATGCTCCAGCTGTCTTCCAGCATTTTGTCAATGAGATTTTCAGAGACATTCTATACCGTCATGTCGTGGTCTATCTAGACGATATCCTCATTTTTGCCAACGATTTAGAGGAACATCGTTTTTGGGTTAAAGAGGTTCTGTCCCGTCTCCGTGTCAATCATCTCTATTGCAAATTAGAAAAATGCGTCTTTGAAGTCAAGTCCATTCCGTTTCTAGGGTACATTGTGTCCGGTTCCGGACTAGAGATGGTTCCTGAGAAACTACAAGCAATTCAGAATTGGCCGGTACCCTTAACCCTCAAAGGGGTCCAGAGGTTCTTAGGGTTCGCCAATTATTACCGAAAGTTTATACGAGACTTTTCCACCATTGTGGCGCCTATTACTGCTTTCACCAAGAAGGGTGCTAACCCGTCCAAGTGGTCTGAAGAAGCCATGCAAGCTTTTCATCTTTTAAAACAGAGGTTCATCTCTGCGCCTGTCCTGAAACAGCCTGACATCGACTCTCCTTTCATCCTAGAGGTGGATGCCTCCTCCGTTGGAGTAGGAGCGGTGTTATCTCAGAGGGCTAAAGATGGCCATTTACATCCTTGCAGTTTCTTCTCCCGGAAGTTCTCCCCAGCTGAGCGCAACTATGCCATTGGCGACCAGGAGTTGCTAGCCATCAAGCTCGCTCTAGAAGAGTGGAGGTATCTGTTGGAGGGAGCTTCTCATTTAATCACCATACTTACAGACCACAAGAACCTTTTATACCTGAAGGGCGCACAATGTCTCAACCCTCGTCAGGCCAGATGGGCACTTTTCTTTTCCAGGTTCGACTTTAAACTCCAGTTCTGTCCGGGCTCTCAGAATCGCAAGGCCGATGCCCTTTCCCGCTCATGGGAGCAAGAAAATGAGTCAGAGTCTTCAGACAAGCATCCTATTATAAATCCGTTGGCATTCTCCACGGTAGGGATGGACTCTACGCCCCCATCAGGGAAAAGTTTTGTGAAGCCGATGCTAAGGAAGAAGCTCATGCATTGGGCCCATGCTTCCCGTTTTGCCGGACATACAGGTATCCAAAAAACCCTGGAGTTTATCTCTAGGTCCTATTGGTGGCCAACTCTGAAAAAGGACGTCTTGGAGTTTATTGCATCTTGCCCAAAGTGTGCCCAACATAAAGTATCCCACCAGTCGCCTGCGGGGCAACTGGTTCCACTATCCGTTCCCCGTCGACCATGGACCCACTTGTCGATGGATTTCATTACAGACTTACCCATGTGCAACAAGTTCAATACCATCTGGGTGGTAGTTGACCGGTTCACCAAGATGGCACACTTCATTCCTCTCACCGGTCTTCCGTCAGCTTCCAAGTTGGCTCAAGTATTCATACAAGAGATCTTCCGACTCCACGGTCTTCCTGAAGAAATTATCTCAGATCGAGGAGTTCAATTCACAGCCAAATTCTGGCGAAGTTTATGTCAAGTCCTCCAAGTCAAGCTAAAGTTTTCCACGGCTTACCATCCTCAGACCAATGGTCAAACCGAGAGGGTGAATCAGGACTTGGAGGCCTTCCTCCGCATCTATGTGTCCTCCTCTCAAGATGACTGGGTTCAATTACTTCCCTGGGCCGAGTTCTGTCATAACAACCAGTATCATTCTTCATCTGCTTCAACACCATTCTTCACTAACTTTGGATTCCACCCTAAAGTTCCTGAGTTCCAACCGCTTCCAGCAACTTCTGTTCCCGCAGTGGATATCACCTTGCATCAGTTTGCCAATATCTGGAAGAGCGTACGATCAGCTCTGCTCAAGGCATCGTTCAGGTACAAGAAGATTGCGGATAAGAAGCGTCGAGCAGTTCCTGCTCTCAAGGTGGGTGATCGGGTATGGTTATCCACGAAGAATTTGAGGTTAAGAGTTCCCAGTATGAAGTTTGCACCTCGCTATATCGGTCCTTTCAAGATTGAACAAGTCATCAATCCTGTTGCTTACAGACTCCAGTTGCCTCCCTTCTTAAAAATACCCAGGACATTCCATGTTTCCCTGTTGAAACCGCTGATCTTGAATCGGTTTCATTCCTCACTTCCTCCAACTCCGAAAGTCCAAACTCAACGAGGCGTTGAGTATGAAGTGGCCAAGATCCTGGACTCATGTCACCGTTACGGTCAACTACAATATCTTATTGACTGGAAGGGTTATGGTCCTGAGGAACGTTCATGGACCAATGCTTCTGATGTCCATGCTCCTGCCTTGGTCCGGAGATTCCATTCCAAGTTTCCTCAAAAGCCAAAGAAGTGTCCTGGGGCCACTCCTATAGGGGGGGGGTGCTGTCACATCCGGGTATCTGGACGCCATTTCTTACCCATCAGATGCCTCCTAAGGCTGGCTCAGCGCTCCAGGACCGGATCCCATCTGTTATCCTAATGTTCACATTCCTGCATCCTCTCCTGTCTCTCTGAGACGCTGTCACAGTAACGCCTTATTACATCTGGCATGGCGTCTCCCGCGGCCTCCGCCGCCGTCCCTGAGCTTCTGCATGCAGAGTGTCAGAGTGGCGATTACGTCAGCCGCGGCCTCCGCTGTGTCCGCGTGGTTGGATGTGCACTTGTCAGCCTGGCGTCTCCTGTCTCCAGTGGCCGGCGCCGCCATTACTGTTTTCATTACCACATGGATTACAAACCAAACTTCCCTCCAAGTGTCTGCATGGGCGCAGCCATCTTGGATTCTGTCAGCTGATCATTTCCTCCAATCTGTTGTCAGTATTGTTAATCTGCATAATTGCCTAGCCAATCCCTTCCTTGCTGCAGGTATAAATACACTGTGCCTGAGCAAGGAAGGCGTCAGTGCTTTGGTTGTCAAACCTAGTTCCTGTTTGTCTCTCTCCTGTGATTGTCTTCCAGGTTCCAGCTCCTGTCTCAAGACTTCCACCATAGAGACCCGCACCAGCATTCCACCTGCGGTGTAGCCTGACTCTCCAATCCATTGTGGATTCATCTGTTTCCAGCTACAACATTACCTGCTTCCAGCTCAGCTTCCAGCAGAGTACAGCTTCCCTTAAAGGGCCGGTGTCCTTTCTACACTTTACCACTCTCCACCGGTATTATTATTTCTCCGCTCTCAAGTTCTACATTTCAGTTCATATTTCATCGCTCCCAAGTTCATTTATTATTTAACTGGTTCCATCCAGTATCCACTCCGTGCTAACAACAGTCTGGTTCCAGCCAGTATCCACAGCAGCTGTTTTACCTTCAGCAACCCAGCTTTTCCTGGAACACCAGCTGGCACAATCCTGGGTTATCTCCATTGCTACAGTCGGGCCTGGTAAGGACTTTCCATCTAGAAGATCATAAGAACTATCTCACACTACCAGTGCCCTGTGGCTCCTGCCATCCTGTAGTACCCAGGAACTGTATTTATTATTTGCTGACTTTTACGTTTTCTTTTACTGCTGCTGTGTTGCGGAGTTGTCATAATAAACATCATTGACTTTTATCCAAGTTGTCGTGGTCACGCCTTCGGGCAGTTATTATTCATGTTACTTACATGTCCAGGGGTCTGATACAACCTCCCAGGTTCCGGTACATCTCAGCCCCTACAACTGAGGCTGCCTCCCGTCAGCTCAGGCCCTCAGTTGTGACACCACCTAAACTTGTATCACAGACCACTGTTGTCTGTTGCCAACCCAGTTCCCCCAGTAGTACTTAGTACATTTTATGAAGTTTATCTAGAGTATGATTGATTCATTTACACATTTTAAAGATATATTCTTTAAAAAAAATGTTGTCACCGTCCTCCTCTGCAGGGCTAGATGACATTAGATTACACAGCCAGCTTCTTTCCATCAGCTAGGGACAGAAGAGTTACATACCACAATGTTGTAATCTCTCTTGTGGTATGATGACCAAAGTTTAAAATGTACAGTATATGGGGGAAGGGGGTTGGGATTAGGGCATTTATTGCTAGTTCTAAACAATTGTATAAAAGTCCCTAGTAGGTACAGATGGAGCCTCCGTTATCTTGGCTGTTTCTGCACCTAGACGGAGGTTTAGTCACACCTAGGCGATAGCTTAGGTTGCTGAGTTTAATCACGGACAGGCGCATTGAAACACGACTACATACTCAGCATGCAATACACATCTCCACCACTGGGTGGCTAATGCTCCACTAATCAAGTACTTTAGAGCAAATAGCGGCGGATTGATCTACAAGCTCTTGCAAATGGTCAGTGACGAATGTACATACTGCACACTGTACACAAAGACCAATGATCAGATGGAGAGAGTAAAGAGAAAAAAAGTTTATAGATGCAAACGAACGTGTTAAAACACTTGTCCTTTGCCGTGTTAGTGTATACAGACTCAGATGCAAAAAGCAATACTGTAGTTCATATAGACGCAAATCATGATATACTGTAGAACGTGTTACAAACTACAGTATGGTCCATTAACGATAAGGATACAGTATGATGAAGTGTCCAATATGAGGGTCCAAGTCCCCTATACAAAAACCAATGGGAAGGGCTCACTGCTTACAATACATTTACACATGAGCTTACACAGCTGCTATTAGGTGACGTGTACAAGTGATGAAGTGTGCCACTTCCTATACATAGAGTCCCGGGTTTGATTCCCAAAGTGCGAATGCATTTAAATTTTTTCCAGACACTTTATTAATTTTTTTATTTTTGGATCTATTGTACTGTACTATACTTTCACATTCAATAGAAGTGTGCACACAAGTTTTACATAAAGCAGGGCAAAGATGCAGGAGCGTCACAATACTCTAGCTAAAATACACAGGGCAATAGGGATAGGCGAGCTCTATTCACATTATGATACACCGGACTCGATCGCAAAGCAAGTTGACAAAATGGCTGCCAGCCGTAATAAAAAAATGTTTCTTTGTAATCCATTGTAATACATTCAATAGAAGGGTGCACACAGGTTTCACATAAATCAGGGTAAATCTGCAGGAGCGGCTGATTCCATTATATAAAATACACAGCAGTAATGAGCACCCGTAGACATACCAGTAAATATAAATGAGTGTATCCTGCCCCAATTAACTGTTCGCGCAACACAGTACTGTAGATCATCGGCGATAGAGAATCTGTGTTGTACTTTATGAGAAGGGATCACTGCTACTGTACCATTGACACACCTATCAAAGCGACTGCAGTTCTCTATCTGATATTCATATATAATATACTGTAGTATTGTGTTGTACATTTATTGTAACCTGACCTCCCTCCCTGTCTACTGTATGAACTGTGTAGACTCCCAGGGAGGAAGGGGGAAGTGGAATGGGGTTAGGGAGAAGGCGGAGGTAAATACCGTGTTTTGCCATATGAGCGTCCGAGTCCCCTAACGGCATAAACAAACACCACTGGGAAGGATTCGCTGCTTGCAGTACTTTTACACATGAACTTGTGGATCTGCCATGCAGCGACGTGGTCAAGTGGTGAAGGCTTCTGCCTCTCATGCTGAGCGTCCTGGGTTTGATTCCCAAAGTGCCAATGTATTTTTTTCCCCTGACACTCACTTTAATAATTTTTTTCTTTGTAATCCTTTGTAATACATTCAATGGAAGTGTGCACACAGGTTTCACATAAATCAGGGTAAATCTGCAGGAGCTTCTGATTCCACTATCTAAAATACACAGCAGTAATGAACACCCGTAGATATACCAGTAAATATAAATGAGTGTATCCTGCCCCAATTACCTGTTCACGGAACACAGTACTGCAGATCATCGGCGATAGAGAATCTGTGTTGTACTTTATGAGAAGGGATCACTGCTACTGTACCATTGACACACCTATCAAAGCTACTGCAGTTCTCTATCAGATATTCATATACAATATACTGTAGTATTGTGTTGTACATTTATTGTTACCTGACCTCCCTCCCTGTCTACTGTATGAACTGTGTAGACTCCCAGGGAGGAAGGGGGAAGAGGGATGGGGGTAGGGAGAAGGCAGTTGTAAATACTGTGTTTTGTATATGAGCGTCCGAGTCCCCTAATGGCATAAACGAACACCAATGGGAAGGATTTGCTGCTTGCAGTACTTTTACACATGAACTTGTGGATCTTCCATGTAGTGATGTGGGCAAGTGGGGAAGGCTTCCGCTTCTTACGCTTAGACTTCTGGGTTTGATTCCCAAAGTGCCAACGTATTTTTTCCCCCTGACACTCACTTTAATAATTTTTTTCTGTGTAATCCATTGTAATCCATTCAATGGAAGGGTGCACACAGGTTTCACATAAATCAGGGTAAACCTGCAGGAGCGTCTGATTCCGCTGTCTAAAATACACAGCGGTAATGAGCACCTGCAGACATACCAGTAAATATAAATGAGTGTATCCTGACGCAATTAACTGTTCGCACAACACAGTACTGTAGATCATCGGCGATAGAGAATCTGTGTTGTATTTTATGAGAAGGAATCATTGCTACTGTACCATTTACACACCTATTAAAGCCACTAAAGTTCTCTCTCTGATTTTCATATACAGTATACTGTAGTATTGTGTTGTACATTTATTGTAACCTGACCTCCCTCCCTGTCTACTGTATGAACTGTGTAGGTTCCCAGGGGGGAAGTGGGATTGGGGTAGGAAAAGGCTGTGGTAAATACTGTGTTTTGCAATATGAGCATCTGAGCCCCCTAACGGCATAAGCGAGCACCAATGGGAAGGAATCGCTACTTGCAGTACTTTTACACATGAATTTGTGCATTTTCCATGCAGTGATGTGGATAAGTGGTGAAGGCTTCCGCCTCCCACCCTGAGAGTCCCAGGTTCGATTCCCAAAGTGCCAATGTATTTTTTTTTTCCTGACACTCACTTTAATAAAAAAAATGTCTTTGTAATCCATTGTAATACATTCAATGGAAGGGTGCACACAGGTTTCACATAAATCAGGGTAAATATGCAGGAGCGTCTGATTCCGCTATCTAAAATACACAGCGGGCTTGACCACCCGTAGACATACCAGTAAATATAAATGAGTGTATTCTGATGCAATTAACTGTTCATGCAACACTGTAGATCATCGGCAATAGAGAATCTGTGTTGTACTTTATGAGAAGGGATCACTGCTACTGTAGCATTTACACTCCTATCAAAGCGACTGCAGTTCTCTATCTGATTTTCATATACAGTAAGATAAGTTTATCAAACTTTGATAAAGTCACATGATCTGTGACGAAACGCGTCAGGACCCCGCCTATTTGCACACCTTGACTTCATTCATCACACAGGTAGCAAGCTGCTGCCCTGAGCCAGTGACACCTCGGCTTTTGCTCCGGCTTCTCCTTCTACTGCCGGTAATTTCCATCTGCACGCTGAGTCTGTCATACTCTGACTCCCGTCCCGGCTATTCCACCTCTCGCCGGTGATTTCCATTCTCTGGTTGAGCTACAGAGACACCTCGGCTCCGGTCACGGCTTCTCAAACTGCCGCCGGTGACCTTCGCCAGCACGCCGCTGATCAACTGCTCCCATCTATTCAGGGATAAGTATGTCCTCTCCTTTGCTGCATTATTCAACACTGGGCACTGCAGGAACATACGACCGAGGACGCTCGGTCGGGACCAGCCCACGGAGAGGTATTTATCCATACAGCAGTTATTTGTATTGCCGCACTCAGACTCTCACTACGGCAACCAACTATAGATACCTTTCGTTCAGCCGCTCATCTGATTGTGGATTTGCATATGGACATTTAATTTGATTTGCTTCCTCATTAAAATTGGAGGATACCATCTCTATTACACATTTATACAGTAAGTTCAAGGTGTTCTCGCTCTTTATCTTGATTTTATTATATTACCTTATTGTTTTTATGTGCTAAATTAATTGTTATCTATACAATAAACCATGTTTTTTGCATTTTTGTGGTTTGTGTGGATAGTTTTGTCATCTGGGACCCCCAATTGTAGAAAGGCATACCCTCGCGGGGCTCGCTTCGCTCGCTATGCTTCGGGCACGGTGGCTCGCTGCGCTCGCCACAAGGTTTATAACCAACTCTATGCCGACATGGATAGAGAAGGTATGAAATAGTCCAAAAACATGTTACATAAAAAAAAAACATTTGTCTATCTTTTTTATGTCGACCATTTCACCATGTCGACCTTTTGACCTGTCGACATTTTTATGTCGACCTTTTGACCCTGTCGACCTTTTGACCCTGTCGACCTAATGTCTGTCTAATATATGGTGTCTATCTATTGACTGTCTAACTAGACACTGTCTATCAAATGGATAGGGGGCATTACTGTGTCAGATTGTATTGTAAGGGAGATTTGTGTTTCAGATAGTATTCTAAGGGCATTACTGTGGCAGAATTTATTCTAAGGGATGTTACTGTGGCAAAAATTATTCTAAGGGACATTACTGTGGCCTAATGTGTTATGAGGTGCATTACTCTTCTATAATGTGTTATAAGGTCCATGACTGTGGCAGATCTCTACTTTGTGACGTAATGTGGATATACTATTGCACTACTGTGACGTACAGTACAGTAACGTGAATAAGGTGCTCTACTGTGTGACACAACTTGAATCAAGGACAGTACTGTGATGTAACGTGAATAAACTGCACTACTGTGACGTGAATAAGATGGATTCAGGTGAGTGCTGCATCATCTGTCATGAAATCAATTTATACTGTAATGAACAGTACTGAGATGGTAAAGGGTGGGAGGGCTGCATGTTGATGTGTGTCATAATGTTTGTAAGGGCAATGCTAATGTGTCACAATGTCTATAAAGGTAGTGTTCTGTCTGATACCCTGGACCTACTGTACTGTACTGTAGCGATACTGTAAGTGTATGTCACATTTAAAAATTTGCCCCGTAAGTGTTTAAAGCAGTACAGTACACTATGCCCTCCTGAATGATTAGGTGCAGGGTACTAGAATGAACAATTCCATTGATTGTGATGTCATAAAGATGCTGGCAATGTTGAACTTCATTGGCTGTACATATGCTGCCATTATACTGTATACTGTATATATATTTTTACAGGGCCAGAAGCACGATGGCATAGAAGGCGGGAAAGGCACCGCCGAGCTTTTAAGTATTGTCAAGTACAGTATATATACAGACAATATTGCCAGTGCATGCATGGTAATGTAGCAGATCAATAATAGCAATGCATCATAGAAAAGCCAGCTAGCCACCCGCCCACCCGCCGGACCTCACCGTTGCAGTTCTCTATCTGATTTTCATATACAGTAAGATAAGTTTATCAAACTTTGATAAAGTCACATGATCTGTGACGAAACGCGTCAGGACCCCGCCTATTTGCACACCTTGACTTCATTCATCACACAGGTAGCAAGCTGCTGCCCTGAGCCAGTGACACCTCGGCTTTTGCTCCGGCTTCTCCTTCTACTGCCGGTAATTTCCATCTGCACGCTGAGTCTGTCATACTCTGACTCCCGTCCCGGCTATTCCACCTCTCGCCGGTGATTTCCATTCTCTGGTTGAGCTACAGAGACACCTCGGCTCCGGTCACGGCTTCTCAAACTGCCGCCGGTGACCTTCGCCAGCACGCCGCTGATCAACTGCTCCCATCTATTCAGGGATAAGTATGTCCTCTCCTTTGCTGCATTATTCAACACTGGGCACTGCAGGAACATACGACCGAGGACGCTCGGTCGGGACCAGCCCACGGAGAGGTATTTATCCATACAGCAGTTATTTGTATTGCCGCACTCAGACTCTCACTACGGCAACCAACTATAGATACCTTTCGTTCAGCCGCTCATCTGATTGTGGATTTGCATATGGACATTTAATTTGATTTGCTTCCTCATTAAAATTGGAGGATACCATCTCTATTACACATTTATACAGTAAGTTCAAGGTGTTCTCGCTCTTTATCTTGATTTTATTATATTACCTTATTGTTTTTATGTGCTAAATTAATTGTTATCTATACAATAAACCATGTTTTTTGCATTTTTGTGGTTTGTGTGGATAGTTTTGTCATCTGGGACCCCCAATTGTAGAAAGGCATACCCTCGCGGGGCTCGCTTCGCTCGCTATGCTTCGGGCACGGTGGCTCGCTGCGCTCGCCACAAGGTTTATAACCAACTCTATGCCGACATGGATAGAGAAGGTATGAAATAGTCCAAAAACATGTTACATAAAAAAAAAACATTTGTCTATCTTTTTTATGTCGACCATTTCACCATGTCGACCTTTTGACCTGTCGACATTTTTATGTCGACCTTTTGACCCTGTCGACCTTTTGACCCTGTCGACCTAATGTCTGTCTAATATATGGTGTCTATCTATTGACTGTCTAACTAGACACTGTCTATCAAATGGATAGGGGGCATTACTGTGTCAGATTGTATTGTAAGGGAGATTTGTGTTTCAGATAGTATTCTAAGGGCATTACTGTGGCAGAATTTATTCTAAGGGATGTTACTGTGGCAAAAATTATTCTAAGGGACATTACTGTGGCCTAATGTGTTATGAGGTGCATTACTCTTCTATAATGTGTTATAAGGTCCATGACTGTGGCAGATCTCTACTTTGTGACGTAATGTGGATATACTATTGCACTACTGTGACGTACAGTACAGTAACGTGAATAAGGTGCTCTACTGTGTGACACAACTTGAATCAAGGACAGTACTGTGATGTAACGTGAATAAACTGCACTACTGTGACGTGAATAAGATGGATTCAGGTGAGTGCTGCATCATCTGTCATGAAATCAATTTATACTGTAATGAACAGTACTGAGATGGTAAAGGGTGGGAGGGCTGCATGTTGATGTGTGTCATAATGTTTGTAAGGGCAATGCTAATGTGTCACAATGTCTATAAAGGTAGTGTTCTGTCTGATACCCTGGACCTACTGTACTGTACTGTAGCGATACTGTAAGTGTATGTCACATTTAAAAATTTGCCCCGTAAGTGTTTAAAGCAGTACAGTACACTATGCCCTCCTGAATGATTAGGTGCAGGGTACTAGAATGAACAATTCCATTGATTGTGATGTCATAAAGATGCTGGCAATGTTGAACTTCATTGGCTGTACATATGCTGCCATTATACTGTATACTGTATATATATTTTTACAGGGCCAGAAGCACGATGGCATAGAAGGCGGGAAAGGCACCGCCGAGCTTTTAAGTATTGTCAAGTACAGTACTGTACTGTACATTGTGATTTATACAGTATTTTCAATGTGTCCCACCCCCTGTCATGACCAGCCCAGATAACTCACCACAATCTGGATGGGAGGTAGGGTGGGACACTTCCTGTGAGATCCGGCGGCCGGGAAGTGCAGGGCAACGGTGAGGTCCGGCGGGTGGGCGGGTGGCTAGCTGGCTTTTCTATGATGCATTGCTATTATTGATCTGCTACATTACCATGCATGCACTGGCAATATTGTCTGTATATATATCAAGGGCCCCAGCCCATGCAGTCTCTACAGTCTCTATACAGTATACACCCATATGCACGGGCACCTACCACTGCATTCCCCCTGGTAGGCCCTTTATGTCCCAGTCCGACACTGAGTGCAAGGGGAGGTGAGTTTCTCCCTGGGGTAAGAGTGGATTTGTGAGGGAGATACAGGGCTTTGGAATGGTGTGGGAGGCTGGCAATGCATGAAACAGCCTGTGGGCTGTGTGGGGTAGGAAGGAGAGATACTGTACTGTACTGCATACTGTACTGTACATACTGTATAATTTATACACTACAGCATCACTCACGGTACTGTTATATTTTTTATTCACAGTACCGCCACCACCTGCCCACCCGCAGACCCCCCAGGATGATGAGGAGAAGCCAGGCACCAGCGCAGCCGGTAAGTACACTACTCTCCGATTTCTGCCTCGCTTCCCAGTGGTATTGTGTAATGAGAATTCTGGTGCGACTGTCATCATTACACTACTGTACATGTGTCCTGGATACTGTACAGTACATGTTACAAATTGACAGCTTCACTTACGGTACTGTTATTATTTTCACAGTACCACCCCCACCTGCCCGCCCACAGCCACCGCTGGCCCAGGAAATGCAGGAGGAGGAGGCATCAGGCCCCAGCTCAGCCGATAAGCACACTACTCTCTGATTTCTGTCTCGTTTCCCAGTGGTATTGTGTAACAAGAATTCTGGTGCACCAGTCATGATTTGTGATCCCAGCGGTCAAGAGCCTGGTGGCAGAATCCGCACACCTGAAAATGGCAGCGACGATGGCTCAAATTGTGTGGGAGACCAGCACTGGGATCCTGACATACAGGATCCTGATCGTAAGGACGCTGGATGAAGTAAGTATACAGCCAGGGAAGGGAGAGTTAGGTTTAGGCACCACCAGGGGGGACTTAGGGCTAAGCACCAAAGGGGAGATTTAGGTTTAGGCTGCATGAGGGGAGCTTTCGGGTTAGAGAGGAGGGGGGTACTATTAGTGGTGAAAATAAGAATTTACTCACCGGTAATTCTATTTCTCGTAGTCCGTAGTGGATGCTGGGAACTCCGTAAGGACCATGGGGAATAGCGGGCTCCGAAGGAGGCTGGGCACTCTAGAAAGATCTTAGACTACCTGGTGTGCACTGGCTCCTCCCACTATGACCCTCCTCCAAGCCTCAGTTAGGTACTGTGCCCGGACGAGCGTACACAATAAGGAAGGATTTTGAATCCCGGGTAAGACTCATACCAGCCACACCAATCACACCGTACAACTCGTGATATGAAACACAGTTAACAGTATGAAACAATAGAGCCTCTCAACAGATGGCTCAACAATAACCCGATTTAGTTAACAATAACTATGTACAAGTATTGCAGATAAACCGCACTTGGGATGGGCGCCCAGCATCCACTACGGACTACGAGAAATAGAATTACCGGTGAGTAAATTCTTATTTTCTCTAACGTCCTAGTGGATGCTGGGAACTCCGTAAGGACCATGGGGATTATACCAAAGCTCCCAAACGGGCGGGAGAGTGCGGATGACTCTGCAGCACCGAATGAGAGAACTCCAGGTCCTCCTCAGCCAGGGTATCAAATTTGTAGAATTTTGCAAACGTGTTTGCCCCTGACCAAGTAGCTGCTCGGCAAAGTTGTAAAGCCGAGACCCCTCGGGCAGCCGCCCAAGATGAGCCCACCTTCCTTGTGGAATGGGCATTGACATTTTTTGGCTGTGGCAGGCCTGCCACAGTATGTGCAAGCTGAATTGTACTACAAATCCAACGAGCAATAGTCTGCTTAGAAGCAGGAGCACCCAGCTTGTTGGGTGCATACAGGATAAACAGCGAGTCAGATTTTCTGACTCCAGCCGTCCTGGAAACATATATTTTCAGGGCCCTGACAACGTCTAGCAACTTGGAGTCCTCCAAATCCTTAGTAGCCGCAGGCACCACAATAGGCTGGTTCAGGTGAAACGCTGACACCACCTTAGGGAGAAACTGGGGACGAGTCCTCAATTCTGCCCTATCCATATGGAAAATCAGATAAGGGCTTTTACATGATAAAGCCGCCAACTCTGACACTCGCCTGGCTGAAGCCAAGGCCAATAACATGACCACTTTCCACGTGAGATATTTCAGATCCACGGTTTTTAGTGGCTCAAACCAATGTGATTTTAAGAAACTCAACATCACGTTGAGATCCCAAGGTGCCACAGGAGGCACAAATGGGGGCTGAATATGCAGCACTCCTTTCACAAATGTCTGAACTTCAGGTACTGAAGCTAGTTCTTTTTGAAAGAAAATCGACAGAGCCGAGATCTGTACCTTAATGGAGCCCAGTTTTAGGCCCATATTCACTCCTGCTTGCAGGAAATGCAGAAATCGACCTAGTTGAAATTCCTCTGTTGGGGCCTTTTTGGCCTCGCACCATGCAACATATTTCCGCCATATGCGGTGATAATGCTTTGCCGTAACATCTTTCCTGGCTTTAATAAGCGTAGGAATGACTTCCTCCGGAATGCCCTTTTCCTTCAGGATCCGGCGTTCAACCGCCATGCCGTCAAACGCAGCCGCGGTAAGTCTTGGAACAGACAGGGGCCCTGCTGCAGCAGGTCCTGTCTGAGCGGCAGAGACCACGGGTCCTCTGAGATAATCTCTTGAAGTTCCGGGTACCACGCTCTTCTCGGCCAATCCGGAACCACGAGAATTGTGTTTACTCCTCGCTTTCTTATTATTCTCAATACCTTTGGTATGAGAGGTAGAGGAGGGAACACATAAACTGACCGGTACACCCACGGTGTCACTAGAGCGTCCACAGCTATCGCCTGAGGGTCTCTTGACTGTGGCGCAATACTTCTCTAGTTTTTTGTTTAGGCGGGACGCCATCATGTCCACCTGTGGACGACCCCATTGATTTACAATCATTTGGAAGACTTCTGGATGAAGTCCCCACTCTCCCGGGTGGAGGTCGTGCCTGCTGAGAAAGTCTGCTTCCCAGTTGTCCACTCCCGGGATGAACACTGCTGACAGTGCTAGTACATGATTCTCCGCCCATCGGAGAATTTTTGTGGCTTCTGCCATCGCCGTCCTGCTTCTTGTGCCGCCCTGTCGATTCACATGGGCGACTGCCGTGATGTTGTCTGACTGGATCAGCACCGGCTGGTGTAGGAGCAGGGATTTTGCTTGACTTAGGGCATTGTAAATGGCCCTTAGTTCCAGAATATTTATGTGAAGGGCAGTCTCCTGACTTGACCATAGTCCTTGGAAATTTCTTCCCTTTGTGACTGCCCCCCAGCCTCGTAGGCTGGCATCCGTGGTCACCAGGACCCAGTCCTGTATGCCGAATCTGCGGCCCTCCAGAAGATGAGCACTGTGCAGCCACCACAGAAGAGACACCCTGGTTCGTGGAGACAGGGTTATTAAACGATGCATCTGAAGATGCAATCCGGACCACTTGTCCAACAGGTCCCACTGAAAAATCCTGGCATGGAACCTGCCGAATGGAATTGCTTCGTAAGAAGCTACCATCTTTCCCAGGACCCGCGTGCAGTGATGCACCGATACCTGTTTTGGTTTTAGGAGGTCTCTGACTAGAGAAGACAACTCCCTGGCTTTCTCCTCCGGGAGAAACACTTTTTTCTGGGCCGTGTCCAGAATCATTCCCAGGAACATTAGACGTGTCGTGGGGACCAGCTGTGACTTTGGGATATTCAGAATCCAGCCGTGCTGGCTCAGCACTTCCTGAGATAGTGCTACTCCCACTAACAACTGTTCCTTGGATCGTGCCTTTATTAGGAGATCGTCCAAGTATGGGATAATTAAAACTCCCTTTTTTCGAAGGAGTATCATCATTTCCGCCATAACCTTGGTAAATACCCTCGGTGCCGTGGAGAGTCCAAACGGCAGCGTCTGGAATTGGTAATGGCAGTCCTGTACCACAAATCTGAGGTACTCCTGGTGAGAATTGTAAATGGGGACATGCAGGTAAGCATCCTTGATGTCCAGGGATACCATGTAATCCCCCTCGTCCAGGCTTGCAATAACCGCCCTGAGCGATTCCATCTTGAACTTGAATTTTTTTATGTATGTGTTCAAGGATTTCAAATTTAAAATGGGTCTCACCGAACCGTCCGGTTTCAGCACCACAAATAGTGTGGAATAGTAACCCCGGCCTTGTTGAAGTAGGGGTACCTTGATTATCACCTGCTGGGAATACAGCTTGTGAATCGCTGCTAGCACCGCCTCCCTGTCTGAGGGAGCAATCGGCAAGGCGGATTTTAGGAAACGGCGGGGTGGAGTCGCCTCGAATTCCAGCCTGTATCCCTGAGATACTATTTGAAGGATCCAGGGATCCACCTGTGAGCGGGCCCACTGATCGCTGAAATTCCTGAGGCGGGCCCCCACCGTACCTGGCTCCGCCTGTGAAGCCCCACCGTCATGCGGCGGACTTGGAAGAGGAAGCGGGGGAGGACTTTTGTTCCTGGGAACCTGCTGTTTGCTGCAGCCTTTTTCCCCTGCCTCTGCCTCTTGACAGAAAAGACCCTCCTTTTCCCGCTTGTTTTTCTGGGACCGAAAGGACTGAACCTGATAAAATGGCGCCTTCTTAGGCTGTGAGGGGACATGGGGTAAAAATGCTGACTTCCCAGACGTTGCTGTGGAAACTAGGTCGGAGAGACCATCCCCAAATAATTCCTCCCCCCTTATAAGGCAAGACTTCCATGTGCCTTTTGGAATCTGCATCTCCAGTCCACTGGCGAGTCCATAAGCATCTCCTAGCAGAGATAGATAATGCACTTATTTTAGATGCCAGCCGGCAGATTTCCCTCTGTGCATCTCTCATGTATAAGACTGAGTCTTTTATATGGTCAATTGTTAGCAGGATCGTGTCTCTGTCTAACGTGTCAATATTTTCTGACAGTTTATCTGACCACGCAGCGGCAGCACTGCACATCCATGCTGACGCAATAGCTGGTCTGAGTATAATGCCTGAGTGTGTATATACAGACTTCAGGATCGCCTCCTGCTTTCTATCAGCAGGTTCCTTAAGGGCGGCCGTATCCTGGGACGGTAGTGCCACCTTTTTAGACAAAACGTGTGAGCGCTTTATCCACCCTCGGGGGTGTTTCCCAACGTAACCTATCCTCTGGCGGGAAAGGGAACGCCATTAGTAGCTTCTTAGGAATTACCAATTTCTTATCAGGGGAAGCCCACGCTTCTTCACACACTTCATTTAATTCATCTGACGGGGGAAAAACTACAGGTAGTTTTTTTCTCCCCAAACATAATACCCTTTTTTGTGGTACCTGGATGTAAATCAGAAATATTTAACACCTCTTTCATTGCCTCAATCATGCAGTGAATGGCCTTAACGGGCATTAAATTTGACTCATCGTCGTCGACACTGGTGTCAGTATCCGTGTCGACATCTACTTGTGCCACCTGAGATAACGGGCGTTTCAGAGCCCCTGATGACTTTTGAGACACCTGGACAGGCACGAGCTGAAGACTCGGCTGTCCCACAGTCGGCATGTCGTCAAATTTTTTTATGTAAGGAGTCTATATGTGCACTCATTTCCTGCCATAATACCATCCACTCAGGTGTCTGACCCCCAGGGGGTGACATCCCTGCTAAAGGCATCTGCTCCCCCTCCACATCATTATCCTCCTCAAACATGTCGACACAGCCGTACCGACACACTCCACACACACAGGGAATGCTCAAATAGAGGACAGGACCCACAAAAGCCCTTTGGGGGGACAGAGTAAGAGTATGCCAGCACACACCAGAGCGCTATATATATACAGGGACTAACTGAGTTATGTCCCTAATAGCTGCTTTTTATATAATATACTGTATACAGTGCCAATTTTAATGCCCCCCCCTCTCTTTTCCCTCTTACTGTACTGTAGAATTGCAGGGAAGAGCCAGGGAGCTTCCTTCCAGCCGAGCTGTGAGGGAAAAATGGCGCCAGTGTGCTGAGGAGATAGGCTCCGCCCCTTTTTCGCGGCCTATTCTCCCGCTTTTTATGGGATTCTGGCAGGGGTATTTACCTCATATATAGCCCCAGGGGCTATATATTGAGGTATTTTAGCCAGCCAAGGTGTTTTTATTGCTGCCTCAGGGCGCCCCCCCCCAGCGCCCTGCACCCTCAGTGACCGGAGTGTGAAGTGTGTATGAGGAGCAATGGCGCACAGCTGCAGTGCTGTGCGCTACCTTGGTGAAGACAGGATGTCTTCATGCCGCCGATTTTCCGGACCATCTTCTTGCTTCTGGCTCTGTAAGGGGGACGGCGGCGCGGCTCCGGGACCGAACATCAAGGCTGGGCCTGCGGTCGATCCCTCTGGAGCTAATGGTGTCCAGTAGCCTAAGAAGCCCAATCCGGCTGCAAGCAGGCGAGTTCGCTTCTTCTCCCCTTAGTCCCTCGCTGCAGTGAGCCTGTTGCCAGCAGGTCTCACTGAAAATAACAAATTTTAAGACTATAACTTTCTAAGAGCTCAGGAGAGCCCCTAGTGTGCATCCAACCTCGGCCGGGCACGAAATCTAACTGAGGCTTGGAGGAGGGTCATAGTGGGAGGAGCCAGTGCACACCAGGTAGTCTAAGATCTTTCTAGAGTGCCCAGCCTCCTTCGGAGCCCGCTATTCCCCATGGTCCTTACGGAGTTCCCAGCATCCACTAGGACGTTAGAGAAAGTAGAAATGTTTTTCATCGTGGTACTCATAGTTAAAATGGGTGTGGTCATGTGTCTTGAGAGGGCGTGGTCACACTAAACTAGGTGAGTTGCAAAGACATGCCCCATATAACTTATGCACCAGTGGAGGGCTGATGGTACTGCATACCACCACCAAATTTCTTAACTCCGTACCACCCCATACCACCCTACTTTCAGCACTGGGTACTATACAGTACTTAACGAACCCCTAACGGTATTTTACCATTTTGTATTTTTCGCTTTCGGGATGCCATCGTTGGGATACTGAGCGCCAGCATCGAGTAGGGTTAGGGTTAGGCTGCGGGCATGGGTGGTTAAGTTTAGGCACCACCAGGGGGGAATTAGAGTTAAGCACCAAGGGGGAGGTTTAGGTTTAGGCTGCAGAAGGGTAGGTTTTGGTTAGAGGGGAGTGGGGTACTATACTTAACAAAACCCTGTTGGGATTTTCGCATTCAGGATGCAGTCATCGGGATACTGAGCGCTGGCATCCCGAATGCCGGCATATCATATGATATTTTATGCTCGTGGCAGCCCTCAGCTATGGAGCGAGTGATGGCATAGGTTTTGCAGGCTACAGGGCAATGCTGACAATGCCCTAGCTAAAATACATATGTATAGTACAGTAAGGATATTCATTTAAATATATAAATAAATGAAAACCGTAAATGAAAGAATTTCCGATCAAATACAGTATGGAGAAACTGTAGAAACCAGCTGGAACAAGTGAGGCCAGCAGAAGATTTCAAAAGCAGGAACACAAAGGGCAAATTAGCAGGAGATGTTTCAAAGGCCGGAGACGATCCACACAGCAAGTCTGATTACGAAGAAACAGCTTTGCAGAGTGGTTACCTGCCTGTGACTGAGACGCTCTTTTATCCTGATTCTAACAAAGGAAATTGTTCCCGCTCAAAGCATGCTCTGTGATTGGTGCCTGTGTAGGTGCATTCATCCCTGCACCAACCACAGAGCATGCTGTACTGTACTTTATTCTGTAGGTACTGTACTTTATTCTGTGCCTGTGTTCTGTAAAAATACATGCTGTACTGTACAATACATGTAAATGCACAATAAAATGAGTTGCTTATTAATGAACATTTTCTTATTTCTGTAGGGATCATGGATACGCAATTCTTCCAAGAAAAAATAGTAGAGGGATGTATGGTGCCATTCATGAGTAAATATTACCCATCTCATCACAGGATATTCCAAGATAATGGGGCAGATGTATTAACCTGGAGAAGGCATAAGGAAGTGATAAACCAGTGATAAATGCAAGGTGATAACGCACCAGCCAATCAGCTCCAATATGTAAATTGACAGTTATGAGCTGATTGGCTTGTGCATTATCACCTTGCACTTATCACCGTTTTATCACTTCTTTATGCCTTCGCCAGGCTTAATACATCTGCCCAGTGATCCTAAACACTCTGCCTCAGGCAAATTTATGGAAGAGAAAGGTATCAATTAGGAACGCACACCACCAGAGTGAGTATTGTATTAATACTGTACAAGTAAAATTTCGGACAGCACTCTAGTACTGTAAATGTATTTTTTGGTTTAATGAACAGTACAATACTGTATGTTTTATTTTCTCTTTTTAACTTCATTAATTAACAAACATTTTTTTCTGTACTGTTTTTTTTTTAGATCACCGGACATGAATCCAATTTAATTAGTGTGGGCTCATTTGAAGAGATACATTAGGAGTGTTGCGAAGCCATCAACAAAACAGCAGCTGTTGGATGGGATCCAAAAATTTTGACTAGAAGTACTCACACCTGAACATTGTAATAATTATATAAATCACCTGTATAAAGTATTACATGTTATAGTTGAAAGAAATGGACAAGCCACAAATATATAGTTCTGTACTGTATTTTCTGCATACAATTTTAATTGATGCATTATTAAAAATGTCTATAAAATTGCCTTTGTCTGAATATTGCGTAAGCTAATGTACAATATTATACTGTACATTATACTATACAGTAGTACTGTTATTGATGTGTATGAACAGTTGTTTACAGTTTTATAAGTCCTCGGTAATAGAGTACTGTACATTTTTGATCAGTACAATACATGAAATCTGATTTTGTAATAAAATACTTTTTTTTACATTTATACAGGTTGAGTATCCCATATCCAAATATTCCGAAATACGGAATATTCCGAAATACGGAATTTTTTGAGTCAGAGTGAGATAGTGCAACTTTTGTTTTCTGATGGCTCAATGTACACAAACTTTGTTTAATACACAAAGTTATTCAAAATATTGTATTAAATGACCTTCAAGCTGTGTGTATAAGGTATATATGAAACATAAATTAATTGTGTGAATGTGAATTTGTTTAATACACAAAGTTATTAAAAATATTGATTAACATGACCATCAGGCTGTGTGTATAAGGTGTATATGAAACATAAATGCATTCTGTGCTTAGACTTAGGTCCCATCGCCATGATATTTCATTATGGTATGCAATTATTCCAAAATACGGAAAAATCCGATATCCAAAATTCTTCTGGTCCCAAGCATTTTGGATAAGGGATACTCAACCTGTATTGATGCTTTTCCAATAAATACTCCATTATACAGTACGGTATGGTACATGGGGGTAAATGTACAGTATGATGTGCTGTTATGGGGGAGAAGTGTTATTAAACATAGAAACGTACAGTACTGTACTGTAAAAACATACACTAGAATTTGACGGCAGATAAGAACCACTGTGTCCATCTAGTAAGACCCTTTTTTTTAACAATGTTTTTAGCTCAAGCCTTATTTGATCCTATCCCCCCCCCCCCCCCCCGTTCCATTCTCTACTCCAAACTACAGAACAGTACTTACAGTACTGTATTCAGATTTTTTGTCTTTCTGGGTACAGTACTGTACTGCAAGCTCAGTGAGACAGTACAGTATTTCTAAAGTACAGTACATTCAGTCCTGAGGTTGTTGTATATAGTAAAGTACTGTATCACACCTTTACAGTAAGACTGTACAGTATCTTGATAATGACTTATGTACAGTAGCTTTACTGTACATTACTGTATTTACTGAGCTGTATACTTTATTTTGAGAAAAAACACTAACAACAATAATTCTGCCATCCTGACAATGTGTAATTGCCTTATAGGGCCTGATTGTACGCAAATGCAGCTTTCCTTGCATCTTTGCTGCCGGTGTGTAGGAGGGGCAGATTGGGAAATAAAAGTGGCCCTGTACAATTGTCTAGAAGTGTCCCAACATTGGCAGCACAAGAGGCACAGTATAGTGTACCATGAAGCCATGAATCGTGACAATGCAGTGTACTGAGTGTGGTGGGTGGGCCTCCTGTCATGTGGTCTGGGCCCACATGGCAATACATAAAACAGGCCACACATTCTTCCTGGTGTGGCCTATTGCCTATCTCCCCTTGACTGTAACAATGTGTCATGCATGATGTCACAACTCGGCGGACATGTAGTGTGATGTCAGTCACTGGTGGACACAGCAGCTAGGTCTGGCAACAGCAGGGACAATGGAGTATGCTTGTACCAAGCTCCCAAACTCAGAGTGGCTATGCACCCTCCAGAATCTTGGACATTAGTTTCTCATACAGCACTGGTACTGTATACAGTACTGTAGCCTGGCTTAATAATCTAATGTGTGTGTGTATATATATATATATATATATATATATATATAAAGAGGTATTATATAATTCATGCTTAGAGTTATGAGAAAGACAATATGTGTCACAATAGAGGGATGTAACCCTATAACCAGAAGTAATAGTTGAATATTCATGTTGTTGCAGCACATAAGGGGTTAAGAAGGGTGCCGTGTGCAGCAGGTGAAGCAAGGGAGTGACAGTTGTTACCGCATGCCACTGGAGGAGAGTCTATAAAAAGGGTGCTCCCCCGGCAGGGAGGGACAGTTGTTACCGATACCCTGGTCAGAGTGCAGACCTTGGTTCCCAAAGCCGCTGAGGTAGAGAGCTGGCAGAAAACCCAGCAGCGGTGACAGAGACTCGGAGACATAGCTGGCATAAGACAGGAGCAGGAGAGGCGGAGTGCAGGTGCTGTAGCGCTGCATATAGACTTGCCCCTGCTCCCGGGTGTGAGGAGTGAGGCGCCTCTGGATCTGTGATAGCAGCGGTTAGAGAGGCTCTGTGGAGCTGTACTGATTCCTACACAGCTGAGGCAGAGCTGTATGTGAGGAGTGTCGGGGGCAGAACTGGTCCGCTCAGCCAGTAGGAGAGGTGCAGGAGGAGTCGGGGGAGTATCCTAAGGCTAGCAAGAATTCACAGGAGGTGTAAGTGAATTCTTCTGACCCCACATCACACATCCGCAGTTGCTTGTGGCTTACATCTTATCAGTTGGGGTAGTATCCCGTGCTGTCTGTGCTGCTACAATCCCTAATACTCACATACCCCACACCAGGCATGTTATAATACTCTGACACAGGAAGAGGCATCTGGGGGTGCAGATTGCATAAGCCTTATATTGATTTATAGCAAATGCTCAGAGTTGGTGGCCAGTTATACAGCATTAACGGGACTAATAGCGTTATCTGACTGTCAGCCATTACTGGAGTTGCTGCATATCTACTGGTCTACTAAAGGAGTATAGCAATCAGTTTAGAAGGAACTCAAAGCGATGCAGTATTGGATTCCCAACACAGATCCGCAAAGGGTGTGTGAAAGATTTGCCTAAACCCCAGTAACAACAGGAAAGGTCTACAATACGTGACAAGATTACACAGAGAGGCAGACACTAATATACAATTCTAATAGGAATTCTCCTGAAAGGGGATATCACTACGTTTATCTACGGTGGATGGTCATTACATTGCATTACAGTTGACAGTAAATACCTATGTACCCCAATAGTGCACTACAAAGGTAAAGAGTACCCGGGTCACTCTCAATTTTGAAACTGATGTGTTTACAGAGGATTTTTTATATTGCATGCATCTTTATGTATAGGTATATTATCCAGGGGTTAGCGAGGGGATATATATATATATATATATATATATGATATTTATATTGTACATGATAGTTATATGACCTTGATACATTAAATCTGTTATACTTACCATTCATTTGGTTTGTCCGGAAATCGATCCAAGGAGTTTGAAAGAAGAGCAGGTATATAAATCATAAGGGTAACACTGTACATTTTTATATGCAGTTAGCAAACAGTACAGGCTGTACATCTTTATATGCAGTTTGTGAACCTTATAGGCTTTCCCAAGCAAGCCAAGAAGTAATATTCAGCTTGGGTGGAGGCATGTTACCTATAACTGTAATTTCCCCATCACTAGGTATCTATCACACAGAAAGGGGGGTTACAAAGTGGAGGCACTGCTGAGATTTGAAAGTAGCACTGATAAGCCACAGGTGGGGATCCCTTGTAATCTCTGTAATATTTAAGGACCATGGAGATATTAACGGGAGAAAGTATTTATTTGTGGTGTCAGAGGAAAGAGAGGAATCTCAAGAGATGTATGGGAATAGGAGGGGATTTTACAGACTTCTCAGATGAGGACGTACATGGCAAGATTGGGACATTATATGGGGTAATTAGGCCTAAGATAGCAGATAAATGGAGGGGGGATGTAGGAGAGTTGGTTGCTGTGTTAATAGAGATGGAGAGAGAGCCAGATGCCAACTTGATCCCACAAATGGTGATGGCAGACGAAGGAATGGGAAGGAAGTGGCGTATCGTATGGCCTAATAGAAGAGATGAGGAAGTTATGGCTGCTCATGTCTCTGAATCCCCTTAAAATGTTTCAGATAAGGGAAATGGAGATTCCACTATATCTGGAGAACAATTTGAAATGATAGTGGATAGAATTGTGTCCCAACTAGAACGATGGCATTATGAGGGAAACTATCGAAGGCTAAGGATTTTTTTTGGTATCGTGCCCGTACCTACGGGAGAGGAAACATACGAAGCATGGAAGGAGGCCACTGTACAACAGGACGAAGAGTGGCAGTGTCTGGATCAAATAAAATGCCAGTGGGTGGTAGAGAGTCTAAGGGGCCCGGCTATCGGAATAGTGCAAGCGGCTAGGAGGAGCAATCCAAATGCTACACTGGAAACATACCTGGACGCTTTAGACTATGCGTATGGCACTCTCGAATATGTCAGGGATCTAAAATCCAGATTGCACCACACGTTTCAAGAACCTGGGGAAAAGTTGAGTTCGTATGTGATAAGAGTAGACAAGTTACTCTATAAAATTGTTGATAAAGCAGGAATAAGTCAGGAGGATATAGATAAGAGCCGCATGAAACAACTTCTACAAGGAGCCTTAACAACGGATTCAGTGGCGCAAAAACTGAGATGCTCAGGGGCAGGAGACCCCCCTCCAACATTTAACGAACTACTAAAAGAGGTGAAGCAGGAGGAGGCGCTCATAGAAATGAGGGAGCGGACAATCAAAAAGGTCAAAGTGGTGCAGTCTACGGTGGAGACCAACTCACTGGAAGAGAAAATCTTGAAATTAATGGAGGAACAAAATAAAAAGATAGAACGATTTATAGCGACCCAGAGTACTAGTACCTCTTCTCAGAATGCTACTCCTGATGAGGGTGTGAGGGGTGCAGGAAGAAGACACAACTTCACTGCTAAGGGGTGCTTTAGGTGTGGGAGGATAGGTCACAGGGCTTTTGAGTGCAACTTTAAACGTAATGTATCTCGGACAGAGACCACCAGTGCCAGTAGAGAAGATACTAGTCAGGGAAATGGATGAGGGGGACCTGTGGACCCCACACAGGCCACCTAGAAGTTGGATACTGCGTGATGGGGAACACTTGGTGGAATGGGACCCTACCTGAAGGACTGATGGGACATGCTCCAATAATGAATGCTCAGATAAATGGACATTACTGTAAGATCCTGTTTGACAGTGGCTCCCATGTCTCAATAATATTTGAGAATTGGTATAGAAAAAATATACCCAATGTCCCAATTCAGCCATTGTTGGGGTTAGTGATATGAAGCCTTAGTGTAGAGAAATACCCCTATTTGGGATACGTTGAGATAATGATGGAACTTTGCCAGAAAGAAGGGAAGGAGAATGAGAACTTACAAGTGCCCCTGATTGCACTGGTATGCCCAGAGGTCCCTCAGGGAAGTGATGAGCCCCCTGTGATCATTGGGACTAATACTAGAATATACCCCATCTTATTAAAATGGTTAAAACAGGACAGTGAACAGACTAATATGCCCTCCTATTCTTATGGTGTACAGTCTGAAGAGACATCCACGGAGGGTGATGGTAAATTTGATGTGTGTTTTTATGGGAGCTAGCAGACGTATGAAGTAAAGGCCAATTTAATCAGGGAATTGGAGTGTCGAAGGCAAGCCTTTTCCACCAGAGAGTGGGATCTAGGGAGATGGCTAAAGGGGTGGAACATCATATAAAACTCACAGATGACACCCCTTTTCGGGTGTGATCCGGACGGATACCCCCGGCCAATTTTGAGGACATGAGAAAGCATTTAAAGGGGCTATTAGAGAATCAGGTAATAATAGAGTCCAAGAGTCCATACGCCTCTCCAATAGTCATTGCCCGGAAGAAGAACGGAAATATTTGGATGTTTATCGACTATAGGACACTGAACCAAAGGACAGTGACAGACCAATATACAGTCCCTCGAATAGATGAGGCTCTAGACTGTCTACAGGGAAGTGTTCTATTTTCAGTATTGGACCTAAGGAGTGGGTACTATCAGATACCAATGTGCCCAGAGGACTGAGAGAAGACCACTTTTATATGCCCGCTGGGGTTTTATGAATTTCTTCAAATGCCACAGTGGGTGAAAGGGGCTACAGCGACTTTCCAGAGGACAATGGAAAAGATCACTGGAGACATGAACTATCGAGAGGTATTGGTATATCTGGATGATATAATTGTCTTTGGAGCTACATTGGAAGAGAATAATCGTCGCCTCATAAAAGTTCTCAAGAGATTGATCAAAGGTGGTTTAAAACTATCATTAGATAAATGTCACTTATGTCAGCTAAGTGTTAAATATCTGGGACATATCGTGAGTAAAGATGGAGTGGCCACGGACCCTGAGAAGGTGAGTGCAGTAAAGAACTGGCCCCAACCTACTAAATTGAAAGAACTAAGGTCGGTCCTGGGGTTGCCAAACCGTTAACCGACTTAACGAAGGGATACCTGTCTGCAAATCAAAATAGGATATTAATTACCTACCGGTTTATCCTTTTCTCGTAGTCAATAGAGGATGCTGGGATCCCTTTTAGTACAATGGGGTATAGACGGTTCCACAGGAGCCTTCGGCAATTTAAGACTTTTCAACAGTGTGAACTGGATCCTCCCTCTATGCACCTCCTCCAGACCTCAGCATAGGAACTGTGCCCGAGGAGATGGACATCTTCGAGAGAAGAATTTACATTAAATTAGTGGCGAGATTCATACCAGCTCACACCACACAAAACATGCCGCCTAACATGGCCTTTAACATAACCCATGCTAACGTGCATGCATAACGCCACAGAAACTGCTGTGAACAACTTAACACAGAAGAACCTGTGTAAAAAGACAAAACGTAATTTGCAGGAAAAATGAGCGCTGGGCGGGTGCCCAGCATCCTCTACGGACTACGAGAAAAGGATTTACCGGTAGGTAATTAAAATCCTATTTTCTCTTACGTCCTAGAGGATGCTGGGGTTCCTTTTAGTACCATGGGGATGTACCAAAGCTCCCAGTATGGGCGGGAAATTGCTAATGTTCCTGCAGAACTGACTGACCAAACTGAAGGTCGTCAGCAGCCAAGGTGTCAAACCTGTAAAACTTAGCAAACGTGTTTGCCCCTGACCAAGTAGCTGCTCGGCAAATTTGCAACGCAGAGATCCCCCCGGGCAGCTGCCCAGGAAGAACCCACTTTCCTTGTAGAGTGGGCCTTTACCGAATTTGGTAACGGCAATCCTGCTGTGGAATAAGCATGCTGAATGGTACCCTCTGATCCAGCGCGCAATAGTCTGCTTAGAAGCAGGACCCCCAATCTTGTTGGGGTCATAGAGGACAAACAAAGATTCTGTTTCCTTATCCGAGCCGTTCTTGCAACATAAGTCCTCAACGCTCTGACGACATCCAAGGACTTTGAAATGGCTGAGGTGTTAGAAGTCACTGGCACCACCACAGGTTGGTTGATATGGAAATAAGACACAACCTTTGGAAGAAAATGTTGACGCATCCGCAGTTCAGCTCTATCTTCATGAAAAATCAAATAAGGACTCTTGTGTGGCAGAGCCCCTTATTCAGACACTCGTCTGCCTGAGGCCAAGGCCAACAGCATGACCACTTTCCAAGTGAGAAACTTCAACTCTACGTCTTGTAGAGGCTCAAACCAGTCCGATTTAAGGAACTGCAACACCACATTAAGATCCCATGGCACCGAAGGAGGCACAAAGGGAGGTAGGATGCGCAGAACCCCCTTCACGAATGTCTGGACCTCAGGAAGGGAAGCCAACTGTTTCTGAAAGAAAATGGACAAGGCCGAAATTTTGACCTTGATAGACCCTAATCTCAAGCCATACTGATACTTCTGATGAGGATGGGGAGTATACTGATCTGTCAGACACTGATACAGTCACTTCTGACAAGGAAACTACAACACAAGTTGATATCCCTGACCTAATGGAGGCTATTAAGCTGATTCTACAAATCGATGATGATGTAGATCCCACTACTGCGTCTAAGAAGCCTGATAAATGTAAACGTCAGAAGATAACTAAAGTAGTCTTACCACATTCTGACCATTTGGTAGACATACGTCAGGAACCCAGGTCTTCTTCAGGAAAGAAATTCTCCCTGTCTAAAAAGATGCTAGCTCGTTATCCTCTCTCTGCTGAGTTGTGTAACAAGTGAGAAAATCTGCCGCCGGTGGATTCCCATATCACCCGTCTTGTGGTGTCATCTACTCTGCCTGTCACCACTGTCACCTCACTGTAGGAACCGACAGATAAGCATGTCGAAGGATGCCTGAAGTCTATTTACTCCCTTACAGGTGCTGTACATAGACCCACTATAGCAGCCTCCTGGGCCGCAAAAGGAATTGAAGCATGGGTTCAGGCATTAGAGGAAGAGCTGCCACAGGATATACAGTATCTGACGCGGCCATTTAATATCTGTCTCATATTGCCACCGTCTCCCACTACATTCAGGAGGCGTCCTCTGAGGCAGGTGTAATGGCGGCCAAGGCGTCGACTACGTCCATCCTGGCTCGCCATATTCTGTGGTTGAGGTCATGGAAGGTGGACCTGGACTCCAAAAAGACCTTGGAGGTACTCCCTATTAAGGGAGACATCCTATTTGAGGATGATCTCAATAAGATTGTAACTGACTTAGTGGCTGCTAAGACTGCGTTTCTCCCAAATACCAATCCTTCTGCACAGAAGGCAAAGAGTACCACTTTTCGGTCCTTTCTGACCTCAAGGGAAAGCGAAAGGTCAGGCATACCCGATACAAGCTCGTTCTCCCAAAACCACTAAGCCCAAAGCAAAACAATCCTGGGCTGCCCGTCAGCCTGCTTCCAAACAAGACAAGCCTGCTGCATGACGGGGCAGGCCTCCCCCTGGGGAATCACAGGATTGGAGGCCGACTTCTGCAATTCACCCAGGTCTGGTTACAGACCACTTCAGATGCATGGGTGCGAGAAGTCGTCTCTCACGGGCACGGAGTCTCTCAAGGGACATCCCCCTCGCCAGATCCGAACGACGGTTATCCCTTTGGACCCGTTGAAGGCACAATTTCTACACCTGGTTGTGCGTTCCCTCCTGGATACAGGAGTGGTTGTGCCAGAATCCCTGTCTCAGAGAGGCGGAGGTTTCTACTCGACCCTGTTTCTAGTTCCGAAACCTAATGGGTCTTTCCGGCCTATACTCAACGTCAAATCACTGAACAAATTTGTGAAAGTGCCCAAGTTCCGTATGGAAACACTGCGCTCAATTGCACTGGCCATGGAACCTGTAGATTATACGGTATCCCTGGATATACAAGATGTTTATCTGCGTATACCTATTGCCATATCGCATCAGCAATATCTGTGGTTTGCTATTGGCAACCTTCACTATCAGTTCCAGGCTCTGCCGTTTGGACTGGCCACGGCCCTTCGGGTCTTCACCAAGGTTATGGCCGTGATGACGGCTCATCTACGTCATCAGGGAGTCAGGATCCTGCTGTATCTGGATGACTTGCTGATCCTGGCAAACTCCCAAGATGTCCTCCTCAGTCATTTGCAATTGACGTTACACTTCCTACAAGCCCATGGGTGGCTAGTCAACTGAAAGAAGTCCTCGCTGGTCCCTGCTCAGAGCAAGGTGCACCTGGGGGCACTGCTGGACACACACAGCCAAAGATTGCTTCTGTCTCCAGAGAAAGCCCTGAAACTTCAGGACAGGATAAGACACTGCCACTCTCGCCAAAGAGTGTTGATACACTCGGCAATGCAAGTACTAGGCCTCATGGTGTCGGCTTTCGACATGGTAGAGTACGCTCAATTTCATTCCCGCCCTCTGCAGAGGTTAATCCTTTCCAAGTGGGATGGCCCGCCTCATCGGCTCAGGTCTCAAATGATCTCCTTGACTCGAGAGGTTCACTGAGCTGGTGGCTACAAGACCAACAGTTGAGCAGAAACTGTCCCTTCTGGATCCCTGACTGGGTCCTACTGACTATGGACGCCAGTCTGTGGGGTTGGGGCGTGGTGCTAGAGCAACACTCTCTCCAGGTTCGGTGGACCAAGGAGGAACCACTCCTCCCGATAAACACTCTGGAATTGCAGGCAGTGTTCAATGCCTTGACTCTTGCCCTGCCTCTGATACTTAACAGACCTGTTCAAGTACAATCAGACAACACCACTACGGTGGCTTACATAAATCATCAAGGTGGCACTCAAAGCCGCATGACAATGCTGGAAGTGTCAAAAATCTTTCGTTGGGCAGAACGCCATCTACCAGCAATATCAGCAGTGTTCATTCCGGGAGTCCTCAACTGGGAAGCGGACTTCCTCAGTCGTAAGGACGAGCACGCCGGAGAGTGGAGTCTTCATCCAGAAGTCTTTCAACTCCTAGTGGACAAGTGGGGCCTACCAGATGTAGACCTGATGGCGTGGCTCTTGAAGCTTCACTCCTGAGGGCCAAAGGATTCTCTGAGGCGGTTGTCCAAACTATGCTAAAGGCCCGCAAACCGGCTTCTGCACGGATTTATTATAGAGTCCTGAATTCTTACTTCACCTGGTGTGCTGCTAAGAATTACAATGCTTCCAAGTTTAGTACTTCCAGACTTCTGGCTTTCTTGCAACAAGGCCTGGATTTAGGCCTTCGTCTGGCCTCCCTCAAGGTTCACATATCTGCCTTGTCGGTGTGGTTTCAGAGAAAAATTGCATCTTTACCTGACGGTCATACATTCACTCAGGGCGTACGGTGGATTCAGCCTCCCTATGTCCCTCCTGTGGCTCCATGGGATTTGTCTGTTGTCCTAAATGCCCTGCAAGAGTCTCCATTTAAACCACTTGAGTCAGTGGAACTTAAATGGCATACAGCTAAGGTCCTTCTCTTATTGTCTATTGCCTCTGCCAGAAGGGTATCGGACTTTGGCGCTTTGTTTTGTCGTCCACCCTTTTTGATATTTCATTGTGACCGCGCGGTTCTCCGAACTCATCCTGGTTATTTGCCTAAGGTGGTGTCATCTTTTCACCTAAACCAAGAGATTGTGGTTCCGGCCTTCATCTCTTCTGACTTGTCCTCCAAAGAGCGGTCTTTGGATGTGGTAAGGGCTCTCCGTGTTTATGTGGAGAAGACTGCCTCTATCAGAATGTCAGATACACTTTTTGTACTTTTTTGTTTTCACTAACGTGGCTGGCCAGCGAATTAGCAAACCTTGGCCAGATGGATTAGAATGGTGATTGCACAAGCTTATGCGCAGCCTGGGCTCCCGGCTCCTGCTGCTATTAAGGCCCATTCTACTCGGTCTGTTGGACCTTCTTGGGCAGCCCACAGAACAATTGTGCAAGGCGGCTACATGGTCCTCAGTGAACATGTTTATTAGGTTCTATGCCTTTGATACTTCAGCTTCCCAGGATGCTTCCTTTGGACGCCAGGTTCTCATACCTGTGAAAAGGTGCATCCTCTCTTGAGGAACTGCTTTAGGACATCCCCGATGTTTTCCCTGTGGAACACAGTGTACCCCACTGTAGAAAAGGAGATTTATGGTAGACTTACTATGGTTAAATCTCTTTCTGCGAGGTACACTGGGTTCCACAGGGTGCCCACCCTGATGCACTTAGCTTCTTTGGGTTTGTATTGCATTAGCTGCTAGTCCCTTCTGTCATGAGAACGTGGTTCTATGTGACTAACATCTGCCTTCTTTTTTACCTGCTTCTGCATTGAACTGGTTAACTAAAACTGAGCTCAGAGTGCCTGGTAGGGTTATATAGAGGAGGCCCTGCAATGCATCCTGGGACAGTGTAAAGCTTTAGCCTATTGGTGCCTCCGAATTAAGATCCATCTCTACTCCCCGATGTTTTCCCTATGGAACCCAGTGTACCTCGCATAAAGAGATTTAACCATGTTAAATCTACTATAAATCTCTCTCTCTCTCTCTCTCTCTCTCTCTATGTATATATATATATATATTTCTCCCTCTCTCTCTCTATATCTATATCTATATATAGTATGACAGCAAACCGGTTCCTTAGGAATAACTTCAGGGTACAGACACATGTGCAATTGTTTCATCTACTTTTTTTGACTTTTGTCCAGACAATAAAACAAATAAAAAATAGGATGCGTTTAATTTGCCATCTGTCGGGATCCCGGAGGTCAGGATATCGAGCTGGAATCCCGACAGCCAACAATGCCGACATCTGGAATACCGGTGCAACAGGGCTATTACCACTCGTTGTATGGTTTGTGTGTGCATTTAAAATACCATTTGTTAGGATTCCATCAGGCGCAATACCACCGCTTAAATCATGAAAGGGGTACAATGCCGTCGCCGGAATACCAGCGAGGTAGGTGATTCTACCTCTGTGAGTGTCCACGACACCCATAAAGTGGGAATAGATCCTGTGGCGAGCACAGCCAGCCACCAAGCCCGCAGCTTGGCAAGCACAGGGAGCCTGCAAGGGGACTCATTGCGCTCGCCCCACTGTTGGCATTCTGGCAGGCGGGATGCCGCTGTCGGGATATGGACAGCCGGTATCCCATCTGCCAGCAAATCATATATAAACCATAAAAACAGTGTGACTACTTACAAATAAATAGACAATCACCTCATGTTGCTCAGAACCGCAGAGGACCCGTTGCCTGGCAAGTGGATACAAATACAAAGTAGATTTTTTTAAAAAGTGTCAAAAGAGGCTGAAATGGAATTCAATAGATGAATAATGTTACAAATGGAAATAGTATCGGCTAATGCTAGAGGGTATAACCATAGATAAACATGTACAATAGAATACGTAATTTCTCTAACTATAGCAAACATTACACTTAACTGAAAGAAACAAGTAGATATTGTATCAATCTGGCAACATAAGTTAAAGTATCAGTTATGGAGTAAGAGCTTGCCTGTATCACCTCCCCTCGGGGAGCAGGGCCTGATCTATAATCCTATATCTGATAGCAGAAATACTTTGATTTGCAGTGGCAAAATGCCTCGCTAAAGGTTGGTCACTCGTGTCTTTCATCTTTCAATCTGCTCTAATTGGTGAATGATACAGCTCTATGCACTCTTTAAATTGTCGTTCAGTTTTGCCCTCATAATACCATGGGCAGAGACAAGATATTAATGTACGACAAAGTTACTAGTGTAGCTAAAATGTTTAATATGAAAGATTTTTCTGGTGACTGGGTAGTTGAAAGTACTTTAAGTCAGTAATGAGCCACCGCTGACACAACAATCTGAATTAGTATTGCCCATAAAGGTTTGTGTTTGTTGTTTACCCATGTTGGTCACATCAGTGTGAATAAGTTAATCCTTCAAGTTTTTGGTTATGGATCAATGGGTCGACAGTCAGAAGGTCGACAGTGTCTAGGCCTTCCCCACTCACGTGCCTTTCCTTCTCTTACTTTCACTATCTTATACTCCATACTCCTTTGATGGCACCTAACCCCTGGTTTTCTGTATAGACAGTATATCCATCAAAATATGCAGAGATGGGCTGAAACAGTGACCCTCTTGCAGATATTATACTGGGGCCAGGGGGTGGCGAGCATGTTTATTTATTTTCAGAACAGTGTACAGGATAGGCCTAGTAGGATGAGAAGTCACCAGACAATTTTTCGATCTCTTCTGTGATAATATTATTTGTACATGCCCTATTCAACAGCTTGTCAAGCTCTTTCTTAAAGCTGAATGTAGGATCATCGGGTAGGCATCTATAAGTTTTTAGTATTAGCTAGCTGTCTCTGGATTTCCAACAGATAATCGTCCAAATCCTGTATGATGATAAACATCCTTTGTCTGCTTGTCTAATTATTATCTCGTCATAAGAAGACTAATCCTTCATTAGATTACTTATTCTAATCGGATTGTTCATGTAGAACAGAATAGTCAAGCATAGTTTTATTTAGAAATCTAGTGAATGTCTTAAAATAGGGATTGTTACTATTTGGATCGAAGGTGGACTTTGGTTGAACTTTATTAAAGTGTACAGGAACACTACAAAGGAGAGGTACAGTTGCTTTGGTGTCGACGTGTTCTCTCAATTTAACATTCCTGTTTAATTTGTATAATTCGATCTGCCACTGTAATGGATTAAAGTACAGGTTGAGTATCCCATATCCATATATTCCGAAATACGGAATATTCCGAAATACGGACTTTTTTGAGTGAGAGTGAGATAGTGAAACTTTTGTTTTCTGATGGCTCAATGTACACAAACTTTGTTTAATACACAAAGTTATTAAAAATATTGTATTAAATGACCTTCAGGCTGTGTGTATAAGGTGTATATGAAACATAAATGAATTGTGTGAATGTACACAACTTTGTTTAATGCACAAAGTTATAAAAAATATTGGCTAAAATGACCTTCAGGCTGTGTGTATAAGGTGTATATGTAACATAAATGCATTCTGTGCTTAGATTTAGGTCCCATCACCATGATATCTCACTATGGTATGCAATTATTCCAAAATACGGAAAAATCCCATATCCAAAGTACCTCTGGTCCCAAGCATTTTGGATAAGGGAGACTCAACCTGTAGTAGACTTTTGTTGTTAGCAGATGTATCAAGCCCCTGTGTCTCACTGTCGCTTGTGAGACACAGGTGTTGGCTGTTTCACGATACAAGGTTTTTCTAAATATGTCTGTCCTCCTTAGGATAAGACCCAGTTAGCCAGCTGTAGACTCTCTGGTTTTTGTAGTCCTCATCAACCTTTATTCTCTTTTCTCTCTTGAAGCAAATCAGATCTTGTTTGTATTGGTAAACCTCATTAATAAATTTAGTGAGCCAATCACTTGATTTATCAGCCATCAATGTAGGTAAATGATTAATATCAATATGATTAATTTTCTCTTTAGTGCACTCCAATACACATTTACAGTAGCTTCCTAGTAACAGTAAATCAAATGATCACTTACAGTAAGTATTAATGTCAATTTTTTGTAGAACTCTACATTATATCTGCCAATAGTAGGTGAATTCTTTATTAGAAAACCCCTAGGGATTGTTTTATACCAGTAGTAATTTGAAAGTGTGAGCCCCATGGTAGAAAAAACGGAGTTCCATTTTCCTTCAGTTTAAAAATACATTTGTACCATTCATGTACACTGGTTACTCCTTCATAGTCCTGGGGATTATCCATAAATAAGATCGATTCCGCCTCTGACTCTGAGAAAATAAGCTGTGCAGGTACTTATCATCATGCAATACCATCAGGGAGGCATCTGATTGGCTCCAGATTTATTCTGCAGCAGTACAACATACAGCCAATGCAGGGGCTGGCTGGCAACTTTCAGACTGGGGGGCAAAGACAAGCAAGTGGCCCCAGATTTTCTATCAGTAAATTGCATTGAAAAAATTAGGGAAACTAAAATCTTGCAGGAAAGGTATATCTAATGGGGGACTGCTGATATCAGAGAAGCCTTGACGCGGCCAGCAGCTAAACATGTCTTTGCAAACGCATGTGACCAATTTCTCTGAAATTCTATTACCAGATCGGTTCAGGTATTGTCACAGGTAATTTCAGTGTGCTGGGGGGATTCCGGGGGGGGGGGGGGGGGGGGGGGCATCCCCCTCTCTGTCTGCTGTGGTTTAATTAGTAATTTAAATATATAAAAAAAACGTTACTGTATGTCAAAGAGCTATAACCAAATACAAAACCTGCTGGCACCAACTGACAAAGAAAGCAGTGCCTATTCTAGTGACCCATATGGAGAGCATAACAGTTACCTACATGCAATAAACACATTTAAAATCAGTCTCAAAATGTCACCACCTCTGCTTGCTTATTAAAAATCATATGCCAGATCTAACCCCTTTGTTTAAAGTCAAAGCCCAGACTTTACCAACCCTCCCTATTAAAAATCATACCTCAGATATGAACGCGGTGGGGAATCACGTGTCCGCGGCTGCCGCCGACAGTCAAAGTCGGAATGCAGCTGCGGCAGCTCACTCACTGGACCACCAGGGCCCTTTTGCAATATTGTGAGAGTGGCGGTGGGGTGTAGTGCCTGCTGCCATGCAGGTGTAGACTCACTACTCACCAGGCACTGCACCCTCTCACCTTCAGGTCGTGGAAACTCCGACAGACCTGGTACTCCAAATGGATCCGGACACGACGACCTAGGGGGAAGGAGATTATTGAGTGTCGTTCCTTCTAACTGCGGACCGAAACGCCCTCAAACTAGCTCTGGTGTATGTGGCGCAACACTAACTCTATGCACAAACTTTAAACAAACTTTGCTCTGCACAGAAACAACACACATCACAATAACAGTACGGTGCAAGAATATACAATGGCGCTGTCCCTTTTTAATTACCTATTTGCTTTACTGTTACAACTACGTGTGTGGAGCTGGATCGCTCCTCCACACAGGGGAAAACTACCTAAGATTACCGGGAAGTGGGCGCCACACAGCCTACCCACCTTCCCCTACATTGACTTACCAGGGGCTCAGGACAAGCGTGCCTGCCTACCTGTACACAACGGATTGGCCTGGGCCTAGTGCTCAGTACCACCTTTATTCACCGTTTGGGGGGGCACACACTATCTATACTGGGCCTAGTGCCCCCTAGCTATCCTCCCAGGCCTGAGACCTGCAATTACACACGGGCCTAGTGCCTGCCTAACACGTGGCCAGTTGGGTTACCTGGGCCTAACGCCCAGAGTCACCTTATATACCTGACGGGGGCCACACTTTAACTAGGTCCTAATGCCATCTAACGTGGCCACAGGCCTAATGCCTGAAATTGCCCCATGGGCCTATTGCCCGCCTACTGCACCACAAGCTGGAGGCCTGACTGTCCCCTCGGGACTAATGCCCGTTCCCTGGTGGCCTAGGGAGGGGGGGGTGATAGGTGCCCTAAATGAGGGCCTACCTGTACCGATGGCCTCTCCGGTCCTCCTCTCCTCTCAGTCTTCTGCCGCTGGCCCGTCCTGGCCAGCAGCGCCACCGCCACTCTTCCACATCCAGCCTCTGCTGGACATCTTCTTTCTGGAGCCTGGCATCTTCTGACCTCTTCCGCAGCCTCAGGAACTCCTTCTGCGGCGTCCTCTTCTTCCCAGCACTGCCCGACTCTTCACCGCTCTTCAGCGCGGTCTGCTACTTCTGCAGGAACCCGGCGGCATCTGATGTCACGGGCCTATAATGTGGCGATTGGCCCGCCGCGGCCGCCCGTGATTGACCGGCGCTCCAAGAGCCGTGATTGCCTCACAGATGGCGCCGGACTTGAAATGCTGCTGGCGGTGCTTCCGATTGGTTGCCAAAATGGCGCCAAGTGAGAGGCACCGCTGCTGCAGCGCTGTCCGTCGCCGCTTGTGTACAACCAGCGCTGAGGACAGACAAGCCGCCCCAGCGCTGATGGCCACTCTGTCTCGCAGATCCCCTGCAAACTGTTGCTCATCCGGCACTGAGAGCGGGCACACCGCCGCAGTGCCGGAACACACTTCCACAGTTTGAGACGGCGGCCCGCAACAGTCAATGATAGAGCAGCCTGGGGGGCACAGGGCACCCTGCCCCCCTAGCCAGCCAGCCACTGAGCCAATGTCATTAAAAACTATCTCCAGTTTAAAGTAGAAAAAGAACCCTCTGGTATCCCCTCTTGCTCCTTGTGTCCCCTCTAGCCACAAGCCCTCTGTGCCTCCTGTGCCAGCCCCCTCCAATTTGCCTTCTTCATTGAGAGATGTTTTTCTATCCAGATTCTTCCTGCAATTAGGGCAGCTGTGTACACAGGGCAATCAGGCACACACAAATACAGGGTGTGGCGGCTTCAGTGTTAATGGCACTGAGCAGACAGGATGTGGCGGTAGCAGAGGTTTGCAAAGGCAGCCGGGCAGGCACAGCAGCTACCCCCGTGGACATTTCCCCATCTCTATCACTATCTTCTTGCACATGTCCAGAATGGTGAATGCTGCCCTATCGGAGATAAGCTCCGAGCATGGCAGACGTGCCAACATTAACTCATACGGTGGGGGCGAGCCGCATTACATTGTTTTTAAAAAAAGTAAACTTGAACTGCAAAAGGGGCATGAGTTTAACATGTCTGTTCTATATAATATTTCTTGAGACAGATTTATTCACAATAATATCACCTGGTACATGTAATAGATAGAAGCCAGGCTTGATGTTTTATTAGATAGTATAATATTCAGTCTTATTAGATAGTATAATATTCATCTAGACATTATTATATTAAATTAGGAGATTTTATTATATATAGCAGGAGTTAGGTATTTACTTCTATACTGATCTATCTATCTATCTATCTATCTATCTATCTATCTATCTATCTATCTCTATCTATCTATCTATCTATCTATATATAAATGGGGAAGCCCTCACTCACTCATTCACTCACTCACTCACTCACTCACCCACTCACTCATCACTAATTATCTTACTTCCAGATAAGTTTGGAAGCTGAAATCTACCATAGGTATTCTTCAGGTGGAAAATAGGAAAACTACATAATTAGATTTGTAATAAAGATCCCCTAAGGGGAGGTAAAGGTGGTTGACATAATGACATCATTACCGATGCATGGCTTGTGTTGCGTTAACGATAACGCCCAAACGGACAATTGTATCAAAATTTGGATTGCACCTTCAGTGTGTAGAATTTAATAAACTAAGAGAATGGTCCTATCACTTTTTACAGTGTCTGCTACGTATGTTCCTCATGTAACACCAAGAACCATGGATTAATATTTACTTAGATTAAGGCATCTCAAATGTACATCTCTATAGATTTACCAAATTTTTAACACTCATTTATATTTACAACCGTGAAAATCAGAAACTCTTGTGTGAAGAACAGGTAGAACAGCTAGTCTCTCTATATTAAGAGTGTCTCTAATATAGGATAGATTGTCTTTATCAGTCTAATACAGTATCTCCTCATGTTGGTATAATCTACTAATATCTTCTCATGTTTTTTCCACTTTATATTATATGGAGTTTGCATTTCTTTAGCCCAATGGCCCAATTATCATATAAAATTATGCAGACAGATATTACAGAAAATCTGTTTATATTATATGATCCTGGCTCAATACACGTATCACTTGTCATTCATTTGAATCAGCCCCATCATGACCCACACTGATTCTATTTGTAACACTGGCATGTTATTTTCTGTTGTTCTTATATTTTGACTTGTGCCTGACTGATGCCAAAGACTATTATAAATTAAAATGAGCAATCTTAACTCAATCGGGTGGCACAGTGCTTGTTCATGCACAAAGAGTTCACCCCCTGGAATACCATATATAATAGCCTCCCCGCTCTCAAATGCATGATCTCATCCATCTTATCACAAAGTGGCTACTGCCAGAGTCTTTACAGGACCACAGATCATGGAAAGGGCCGCTATGGACCTATACCTATGGTCTCTTCCTACAACTACTACTACTATCAACTAGGTGAGTCACATGAACCCTAAAACAGAAGACCAATTTGTTGAAATGCGTTGGCTGAGGAACTATTAAGTGTACCCGACTGGGCCCTAGTCTCACAACAGTGATCTCCAGTGACCACTGGTAAGACTGTTCCAGGAGAGAAGGGTGGTGGGCGGTGGAAAGAACCTAAGACTGTGGGTTCAGAACCTGAAAGTAGGCCAACAATGAGAGGAAGTTTCCAACCCTATAAAAGGGGTGGTATTCATGTGACCGCCGGTCAGCTGACCGACAGTCACATGACCTCCTCCACCAGCCCGACGGGTCACTATCCCGATGGTCGGCATGCCGACCAACAAGGACTATTTCCACTCGTGGGTGCTGCACTCGCCCCTCCCCGCCGGGATCCCGGCGTCGGTATGCTGCCGGGATCCCGGCGTCGGTAAGCTAACCGGCGGTCTCCTGACCGCCAGTCAGCAGTACTACACCCCTATAAAAGACTTGATAATAATATGATGCAATGTTTTTAGTGTGGTGGTTTGGGCCATATTGTTGCTAATTGTTCATTTACCTCTGAACCTATGGAATGTGATACTACTTATGTGAATCACAGAGTGTCTTTCTTTGCTCAGCTAGCCTGCACTGTAGACCGAAAGGCTGAGACAGATAAGCAAATGTGTATAGTCACTATAGAAGACAATTGGGTAGAGGCTCTGTTACATTCTGGTAGCCTGTTTGCTCTTATGAAAGCCAAATTGGTGAACCCCTTCAACTGTAAGGGGAAAACTGTTGGTGTAACTTGCATACATGTGGATACTCAGTATTGTGTTACTGCTGAGGTAAACATAGAAACACAGTGTTGTTCTACTGTAGTCTCTGTGGGTTTGGTTCCCAGCTTGATACATGAGGCGATATTGGGGAGAAACTTTGGCCACTTCTGGAAGCTGTGGGAAAACCAATTTGTTACAGAAGTAAGTAACCCAGATGCATTTGAGAATGTTACTTGTACAGTGGCAGTACGTGTGTCTTCTGATTCTGAAATGTGCCCTTTTTCAAGCATGACTGGGGAGCCAGACAATGATGAGAGCAGTAGTGGGGCACACTATGATATAAAAGCCACATCTTAATGGAGTAAATGGCCTGGGCCATCCAGTGAGCCCAATGGATAGCTCCAGGAAATATTAACTCCACGTAGAGGAGAATTATGGTGAGTTCCAATAGCTCAAGGTAATCATCTTAAAGTTGGAATGTCTCCAAATGAGCAACTGCAAACTTAATGATGTCATCTTTGCAGGGATCAACTACAGCTGATGTCTTTTCATCTTCAATTGCTGTGCTGAATGAAGCTTGATCGATTCTAGGCCAAAAGTCTCGGAAGTGGACGAAAAGCACCATGTTTGGAGATTTAGAAACATCATGGATACTGAAGACCTTTTCCAGCATTATTTCAGAGATGTGATGTCGACAAGCCGAATTTAGTAGCGGTCAGCCAAACTCAGATTCCCACAGCACACATATTCCACCTTTCACTCCAGTGTTAGATGCTGTGGTATCAAAACATAGCCCTTGGATTTTGTCCTGCAATCCCCACTTATCGAGTGACAGTGGCGCTGACAGCAGAGACTGAGAACGCCAATAAACCGGGTACAGAGAGGTACTTTACAGAATATATTTACCAATTCATGTGATGTATGGAAACTTCCAATTCATTTCATAACTCAGGAATATTCACCATAAGAACCACAGAACATTTTGTATTAACAGCTCATTAGTGGGAATACTAATCATCAGCCTATCATCTCTCCTCTATGAATATGAACTTATTGACTACAGGATATCTGTCACACGCCATAGGCAGCGTTCACCGCGCTTACCCCTGCATGCCTGCTGGTCTGTGTTGCGGCCTCCGCCTTCGGTGGTCCACGGGCTCCGGTGCCTGGCTGGCGCGGCTCCTGGCGGTTCCCCGGGGCAGGGGCGCCGCCATGACACCCGGCATCACGTGGGCGGGGAGCAGGTGACATCATCAGACTGTTCCGCCAATCCAGCGGAGGCGGGAGATTCAAAGGCAGACGCCGGGCAGCGCCTCGGCGCCTGAGTATCGTCTTTTCCCCTGAAGTGGATGCCAGTGCTTCTGTCCTCGGCGGATCTCTCTGTAGCATACCCCAGTGTCTCCGGCATTTCCAGGTGTCAGTTGTTGCACAGCTTCCAGCGTTCCCAGCCGCTGCTGGGTTCCACTGCGCTCTAGTCACCAGTGCTTCTTGGAGTCAGCATGGGCTGCAGGTTAAACGTCGCTCTCAAGTTATACAAGTCCTCAGTGTCTTTAACCCTCGCTCTCAAGTTATACAAGTCCTCAGTGTCTTTAACCCTCGCTCTCAAGTTATACAAGTCCTCAGTGTCTTTAACCCTCGCTCTCAAGTTATACAAGTCCTCAGTGTCTTTAACCCTCGCTCTCCAGTTATACAAATCTTCAGTGTCTCTAACCACCGCTCTCAAGTTCTTCAAATCATCAGTGTCTTTAACCACCGCTCTCAAATTCTTCAAATCATCAGTGTCTTTAACCACTGCTCTCAAGTTCTTCAAATCATCAGTGTCTTTAATCACCGCTCTCAAGTTCTTCAAATCATCAGTGTCTTTACCCACCGCTCTCAAGTTCTTCAAATCATCAGTGTCTTTAACCACCGCTCTCAAGTTCTTCAAATCATCAGTGTCTTTTAACCACCGCTCTCAAGTTCTTCAGTCACCAGTATCTTTTACCATCACTCATAAGTACTTCCTGGACATTTCTCCATACGCTCCTTCTCTGTTATGTGACATTGTGTTGCTCTCTTCCTGCAATAAAGTCCTTTAATATTTTCACCAAGCTTTTCTGTCAGAGTCCTGTATGAGGAAGACCTATATCAAGCCATCCCTGTTCCGACCCAACTGCGGTTCCTCTCCCCTACCATCGGGAGAACCCCCGAGTTCACAACACCCCCAACCTAGGTCAGTGACAGTATACTCAGGCCGCATGGACCCGGGGGATCGGAGCCCAGAGGCAAGTACCATCCAGGACTTGATTTCTCGAGTACAAAGTCAGGAAGCAGCACAGGGCCAGGTGATGCATTATCTCCAGGAATTATCTGGCCGGCTGGATCAAATTCAGACTTCTCTGGCTTCAGTAGTACCGGCCCCAGCTCCAGTACCCGCTCCAGTGGTTGTCTCTAGTAATATTCCATCCTCCTCTGGAACCAGGTCATGCCTTCAGCTCCCTACTCCTTCTCGCTATAATGGGAATCCAAAGAATTGCCGTGGTTTTCTCAATCAGTGTGAGGTACATTTTGAACTGCTTTCACATAACTTCCCTACTGATCGGTCCAAGGTAGCATACATTATTTCTTTGCTTGAGGGTTCAGCGTTGGATTGGGTGTCTCCGTTATGGGAGCGATCTGATCCATTGGTTTCTAGTTACACCAATTTTATTACGTCATTCCGGAGGATCTTTGATGAGCCCTGCAGGACGACCGCTGCCTCTGCAGACTTGCTTCGTGTCCGACAAGGCTCTCGTTCAGTGGGACAGTATGTGATTAATTTTCAGACCATAGCCTCAGAACTGCGCTGGAAAAATGATGCCCTTCGGGCTGCCTTTTGGAACGGGCTCTCCGATCGTCTAAAGGACGAGTTGGTCACTAGAGATTTGCCGGATTCTTTAGAACAGTTGATCTCGCTCTGTGTAAAGGTGGATCTTCGCATGCAGGAATGAGGTGGCGAACGTAGTCGGTCAGATCGATCAAGGGTCCGATCTCTTCCGTCTAAGCAAACGATTATTCCAAGTCCTGATGATCCCATGCAGATTAATCTAGTGATGAGCGGATTCGGTTTTACTCGGTTTTACTCGGTTCTCAAAACCGAATCTTATTGGCTCACTGACGTCACGTGTTTTGGATAGCCAATAAGATTCGGTTTTGAGAACCGAGTAAAACCGAGTAAAACCGAATCCGCTCATCACTAGATTAATCGATCCCGGCTGTCCCCAGAAGAACGTCAGCGTCGTCATGAGGGTAGACTCTGCCTCTACTGTGGAGCCGCGGATCACTTTCTCAAGTTTTGCAAGTCTCGCCCGGGAAACAGGCAGTCCTAGCTTGTTCCGGAGGAGTCGAGCTAGGAATTTCTTCTAAACCTTCTCCGCCAGTGGACTGTTTACTCTCCGTGTCTCTGTTCTCTGAGTCAATAGCCAAACCCGTTAAGGCTCTGCTGGACTCAGGGGCTGCAGGGAATTTTATTTCCCTTTCCTGTGCCCAGGATCTGGTTTGTCAGCTACGGTCGGTCGAACGACCTATTACGTTGACTGCTATCAATGGTACCCAAATTTCTAACGGTTTGATTTCAAGTTGTACAGTACCAATCAAACTGCAAGAGGGAGCTCTGCATCAAGAACACCTAGAGTTCCTAGTGATTCGGGAGATGCCCCACGATCTGGTTCTTGGCCTTCCTTGGCTTAAACTTCACAACCCTCACGTCGACTGGAATTCGACACAAATAACATCTTGGAGTTCTTTTTGTCATTCAAATTGTCTCACCCCAGTCTATCCGCTCCGTGTATCTTCCAAGTCAGATGAAGGGCTCATTCCGGAGGCCTATCGGGAGTTTTCTGACGTGTTCTCGGAGCAAGCGGCCGATCAGCTACCACCGCATAGACCCTGGGACTGCCCCATTGAGCTCATTCCGGGGAAAATGCCACCTTGGGGTCGCACTTATCCCTTATCATTGCCTGAGACCCAAGCTATGTCGGACTATATCAAGTCTAATCTACAGAAAGGATTCATCCGCCCCTCTACTTCTCCAGTGGGGGCGGGTTTCTTTTTTGTGAAGAAGAAGGACGGAGGGCTGAGACCATGTATTGACTATCGTGGTCTAAATGATGTCACTATTAAAAATAAGTATCCTTTGCCGCTCATTACGGAGCTTTTTGATAGAGTTCGCGGAGCCCGAGTTTTCACCAAGCTTAATTTAAGGGGAGCTTATAATTTGATACGTATCCGACAGGGGGGCGAATGGAAGACGGCCTTCAATACCAGGGATGGGCATTACGAGTATCTGGTAATGCCGTTTGGCCTCAGCAATGCCCCTGCCGTCTTCCAGGGATTCATTAACGAAGTCTTTCGGGATATGCTATACTTAAATCTAGTGGTATATTTGGATGACATTCTGATATTTTCTAAAAATCTCACAGAGCACAGAATACACGTCAAAGAGGTACTTCTTCGATTGCGAGAGAATCATCTTTATGGCAAGATTTCTAAATGTACTTTTGAGGTTCCTTCTATTCCATTTCTTGGTTACATAATTTCGGGCACGGAGCTTCGTATGGATCCAGAGAAACTCACTGCCATCCGGGACTGGACTCAGCCTCTTTCCTTGAAAGCGGTACAACGATTTCTGGGCTTTGCAAATTACTACCGGAAATTCATAAAGGGATTCTCTACCATCGTGGCACCCATTACTGCCCTAACCAAGAAGGGTTCTGACCCAAGTCATTGGTCCTCCGAAGCTGTAGCAGCATTCGCTCAGTTAAAGGCAGCCTTTATGTCCGCTCCAGTCCTTCAACAACCAAATTTTTCAAAACCATTCTTCTTGGAGGTTGATGCTTCCTCGGAAGGCATAGGTGCCGTACTTTCGCAGTACGCTCCAGATGGGAAGTTACATCCATGTGGTTTCCATTCTCGCAAATTCTCTCCTGTGGAACAGAATTACACCATTGGAGACAAAGAGCTTTTGGCAATAAAATCTGCCTTGGAGGAATGGAGATATCTTTTGGAAGGTGCTAAACACCTAATTACAATTTTCACTGATCATAAGAATTTGCTGTACCTCAAGACGGCCCAGTGCTTGAATCCCCATCAAGCTAGATGGGCGCTCTTCTTTACCCGGTTTTCGTTTGTTATTAAGTACTGGGCTGGGACTTTTAACACCAAGGCTGATGCTTTATCCCGTTCCTTAACAGCTTCGGATGAGGAGAATTCCGTTGAGAAGGCTTTGATTCTCAGTCCAGTTTCTATGTCAGCGGCTCCCACCGCTTTGGGTCCTCCTCCTGAGAGAATGTCTGTGCCAGCTAAATTTCGACCAAGGTTGTTGCAGTGGGCTCATGTTTCCAAGTTTTCCGGTCATCCTGGAGTTCAAAAGATGTGGGAGTTTCTACGAAGGTCTTACTGGTGGGACACTATGAAGAAGGATATTCAAGATTATGTCAACTCATGTCCTCAGTGTGCTCAGCACAAAATTCCTCGTTTGCCTCCTGCGGAGTTATTGCATCCACTGTCCATTCCTCAGAGGCCTTGGAGCCATATCTCTATGGACTTTGTCACTGAATTGCCCCTCTCCAAGGGTCACAATACTGTCTGGGTAATTATCGACCGTTTCTCTAAGATGGCACATTTTGTACCTTTGACTGGGTTACCATCAGCTCCCAAGTTGGCTTTGTTATTTATCCGAGAACATTTCCGCCTGCACGGCTTACCTCAGGAAATCGTCTCTGACCACGGGGTACAATTCACTGCAAGATTCTGGAGAGCTCTCTGTACGGCCTTACAAATAAAACTCAAGTTTTCATCCGCTTACCATCCACAAACCAATGGGCAAACTGAACGCGTCAATCAAGATTTAGAGACTTTTCTCCGTGTTTATCTTTCTCCTTCACAAGATGATTGGGTGGAACTGTTGTCATGGGCTGAGTTTGCCCATAATCATCTGTACCACTCTTCGACTGGTGAGTCCCCATTTTTCATTAATTATGGGTTCCATCCTCAAGTTCCTGAATTACCCATTTGTCCTCCGGAGGAGGTTCCTGCTGCAGCCTCTACTCTTCGGCACTTCAGCCAAATTTGGAGTCGAGTTCATGCTAATCTCAAGATAGTCTCCGGCCGCTATAAGTTCTTTGCGGATAGGAAGTGATGAGCAGCTCCCCAATACAAGGTTGGTGACAGGGTATGGCTCTCCACCCGCAACCTCCGGTTAAGGGTGCCCACTATGAAGTTCGCCCCAAAGTTTATTGGTCCTTACCCCGTGTTACAAGTCCTGAATCCGGTTGTCTGCAAATTGGGATTGCCTTCCCACCTCCGGATACCAAACTCCTTTCATGTCTCTCTCCTTCGCCCCCTTATTTTAAACCGGTTCCATTTAAAGTCCCCAAGGCCAACCTCTGCAGAGTCTGAAGCTGGAACGGACTTTGAAATCAAAGCTATTCTTGACTCTCGTTATCTTCACAAGAATCTACAGTATTTAGTGGAGTGGAAAGGTTTTGGTTTAACCACCGCTCTCAAGTTCTTCAAATCATCAGTGTCTTTAACCACCGCTCTCAAGTTCTTCAAATCATCAGTGTCTTTAATCACCGCTCTGAAGTTCTTCAAATCATCAGTGTCTTTAACCACCGCTCTCAAGTTCTTCAAATCATCAGTGTCTTTAACCACCGCTCACAAGTTCTTCAAATTATCAGAGTCTTAACCACGCTCTCAAGTTCTTCAAATCATCAGTGTCTTTTAACCACCGCTCTCAAGTTCTTCAGTCACCAGTATCTTTTACCATCACTCACAAGTACTTCCTGGACATTTCTCCATACGCTCCTTCTCTGTTATGTGACATTGTGTTGCTCTCTTCCTGCAATAAAGTCCTTTCATATTTTCACCAAGCTTTTCTGTCAGAGTCCTGTAGGAGGAAGACCTATATCAAGCCATCCCTGTTCCGACCCAACTGCGGTTCCTCTCCCCTACCATCGGGAGAACCCCCGAGTTCACAACACCCCCAACCTAGGTCAGTGACAGTATACTCAGGCCTCATGGACCCGGGGGATCGGAGCCCAGAGGCAAGTACCATCCTGGACTTGATTTCTCGAGTACAAAGTCAGGAAGCAGCACAGGGCCAGGTGATGCATTGTCTCCAGGAATGATCTGGCCGGCTGGATCAAATTCAGACTTCTCTGGCTTCAGTAGTACCTGCCCCAGCTCCAGTACCCGCTCCAGTGGTTGTCTCTAGTAATATTCCATCCTCCTCTGGAACCAGGTCACGCCTTCAGCTCCCTACTTCTTCTCGCTATAATGGGAATCCAAAGAATTGCCGTGGTTTTCTCAATCAGTGTGAGGTACATTTTGAACTGCTTTCACATAACTTCCCTACTGATCGGTCCAAGGTGGCATACATTATTTCTTTGCTCGAGGGTTCAGCGTTGGATTGCTCTCTTCCTGCAATAAAGTCCTTTAATATTTTCACCAAGCTTTTCTGTCAGAGTCCTGTATGAGGAAGACCTATATCAAGCCATCCCTGTTCCGACCCAACTGCGGTTCCTCTCCCCTACCATCGGGAGAACCCCCGAGTTCACAACACCCCCAACCTAGGTCAGTGACAATATCCACTTGAGTTTAAATAAGACTTGATATTACACGTGTGATTATTATACTGATGTTCGCACTTAATACACCCAATTGATTACTGGGATTAAACTCTGACAGCACTAAATCAATTTATTCAAAAGGTCATAGAACCTATGATAACCTTATTAAACATATAAGACATCGCACAGCACATTGGAGTAAAAGAGTGTGGCTTTTTAACAATATATGTTACACTGTGTTTAGCACTTGTCTGTACTTATTTTAATATGTCACAGTTATTGGATTTTTTAATCCAATTGAATTAAAAGTTACATTTTAATTGAGTGATTATTTAGTTCTAGTGCCCCACCCACAGTCCAATCCTTTCCCTTCCCTTCAAAACTAATCCCCTCTCATCTAATGGTTTCCACCATTGCCTTAGCCATAGCTTTTGCGGTTATTACATTCTGTCCTGAAACCAGAATAGGGAGCCTGTCAACCTGTTCTCGGCCAGGACCTGAACCGGTGGGATCATTCATGATCTTGCTATACCAGTGTAGAATCAGCAGTACATTTGGTTGAAACATGGCTCTCATCTCACTTGTGAAAGCTTCTCGGTGCTTCATTCTTGCGTTGTTCAAATGTACTTTGTTTAAATAACATTACTAAATCTAATAACAATGTATATCTCCCATATTATCACTCATTGACATGACGGCAGTGCATTATGTCATTAATGTTCACTTCTATTTGTTCCTGCAATTATACAGCATAAAAAGAAATATATATATAATGCATGTTCTTAACATAAATTGTGTATTGGCAAAGTGACTACGTCTGATATTGTGGAAAATCGTATAACATCAAACTTTGACCATCTTGTTCAAGTTGAAAATATGCACTGAATAAAAAAATATTTATGAATCAGTCATTATACCAAGTGGAACTGAATAATGGGTTGGAGAAGTATGAAAAAAACCCTGGGAATTGGAGATGGAATCACCCTAATGTACATCTTATAAAACCTTGAAAGGATAGAGCAGTTACTGTATGTCAGCCATCCCAGTTCCTCCAGTAACCCAGTGCCTTTGGTTCCCAAAGTAACAATAGCTAAGACTTTCTCAACTGATCCACAGCAGTAAGCTAAAGAATAAGAAATAGAGTTTTGTTTTCAAACATACCAGGTAAAACAAGTCAATAAACATGACATAATCACTGACCCAGGGGTTAAGGTTAACCTAAAGCCCTAAAGAATACCAAAAGCTTAACAGGAATCAGTGTCTAAAGAAAAAGAAAAAAGTTGGAGTTGAGGGTAATTGAAGAGTCAGTGAGTGGTCAAGTCCCATTGTGCTTATTCCAAAGACAGACAGTAGTTTGCGCTTCTGCAATGATTTCTGTAAGTTGCATAATGTGTCGACGTTTGATACATATGCAATGCCTGGGGTGGATGAACTTTTTTAAAGATTCCAAATGTATTTTAATTGAAGCAATGTATATAACAATGGATAATGAACCTGGTAAAATGGACTATGAACAAATTCACAGTTAAGTAGGTCTAATATGAATGAATAAAAAAGGCTGATTAAGCATAGGTACAGCACTGATAGTCATATGGACATCAAAGATAAAAAAAAGCGGACAGTGTAGGCCCACATAGATGACAAGGCAAGCATTTGTAAAAGTTACAGTTACTGTAGGTCAGACGTGAACTTAATAAAGTAAGGTTCGCTCGCATCCCCTTCCCCCCATGGTCACAGATCAACCTCAACAACTGGTAGAAGATACCAAGAGGTATTACACAAAGAGTTTTGAATTTGGGTCTGTATGGCTGTGGAAAGGGTCAAAATTAAACTCTTCCACATTTCAAATATTTTTGGGGTTTTACTCTCCTTATCTTGCCATTTATTGAAAGATAAGGAACGGCAAGGTACCTGAATATTGTAAACCGAGAATGTCAAAGAAAAAACAGCTTTTTCTGCACCAGAAGGGTTGCTGCAATACAAAATGTTGCCATTTGGGTTACATGGGGTATCCCGCCACTTTTCAAACGATGATGGATATCATTCTAAAGCCCCATAGACAGTATGCTGCAGCTTAATCTGAAGGCTGATGTAATCATCTAAAGTTCTGATTGACAGTCACACTTACCCAGAGTACAAGCAGTGTTGGACTTCATCTTAAGGCACGATTGACAGCCAACCCTAAAAAAAATGTTGTCTAGGGATGGAAGAAGTCAAGTATATTAGATACACCATTAGCAGAGGTTTGATAAAGCTCCAATTTAATAAAAATGAGGCAATGCAAAATTAGTCACGACCCCTAAATAGGAAACTAGTGAGAACATTTTTAGGAATCACGGGGTATTATAGATGGTTTATACCCAGTTTTACCATCATTACTGTCCCACTGACAGATATTACTGTCCCACTGGGCAAACAGACAGTTATGATTAAATTGAGCGAACAAAGATTGTATCTGCACACACACTGTATTTGTCTTAATCTACGTTTGAAACATAAGTTCCATCACAGACCCCTATTTGAATTCGTGGTAATTACCATCTATTGTGGGGGTGCTACCAACTACAGCTATCATAGATACACAAAAAAAAAGGAAGGAAAGGGCTGTGTTGTCGGTGCACATAAGGAAGACTAGATCTGGTTATCACATCTGCCTGTATTTAATTAAAATTTTACTTTTATTGGTATCTGTTTAAAAATCGTGTACATTACTTACACATAACCATGAGTATAAGCGAAACATAGAGGTTAAAATTGTGACATAGACAAAACATACACAGTGCAAATGAAATAAAGGTGACTTAAAGATTAAAATGTGTGTCCACGTGTCTTATTCCAATGTCCAAAAAATGTATAATATATTATTCCATAGTGGGATCAATATTCATTCATATGTTTAGTCATTATTAAGCTCTTAGAAGAGGCAATTTAGGGAATAAAGATGTTAATTATGGTAGTGTCTTAGATATTATTGCAATATGAGCTGTTGGTACCAACTTATTTGTGACAGAACAACCATCGCAATATCTGATTGAGTCAGATGTGTGATGGAATGTAAAGTACACAGGTGATGCTATAAATTCAATATAGATATATGATACACTCTGGGGGAATAAATATCTTCCTCAGTTGTTTATGATCAATAACATATATGATATTATATAGGAATATATCTTTCCTTCAGTTGTTCATACTAAGCCACACATGTTATGATCCATTATATGTTCATATTAGTATGTCCTCAGAAGAAGAACTTCTTCATTTATCGAGGACTGTATCGCTGATAATAAGATATATGTCAATCAGCTACAGCAGGTAGGTATTCAGAGTGTTACAGCAAAAGCTGCGACCGCGATCGTGGACGGAGCTGTATCAAGAGCAGAGAGCTATACAGCTCTCTGCTTAGAGAATGTCCCGGGTGCCGGGGGAGCTGCTGGCTGTGCATGCTCAGCCACAGCAGCTCCCTCTGTCCTCACACTGCCGCGGCCGTCCCTCTGCTCCCAGCCTTGTATACTGTATGTAAGTTTTAAATCATTAAGTGTGTTTTTGTATGATATGAATGCATGTATGTATTTATGTGGGTTTGTGTATGTACAGTATGTATGTATGTATGTATGTGTGTTTACATGTGTGAGTTTGTGTATGTACATATAAATGTGTGATATATATATATATATATATATATATAATTAAAACCGGTACTCCTCCTTGGGTCCTGTGATATGACCTCTATACCTCTATTGAAGAAATATAGGCGGCACTCCAGGCACTTAAATAAAGTGAAATTGTATTTAAAAAAAAATTTTCATGGTGCAAAAAACGTTTCAAGGCTCTACGGCCTTTTCATCTGGTTATGCATTATAGGTGAGGTCAAAAACAATAAACAAAATACCTCTGTTTTTTTTTTTCATCTCACCTACAGTATAATGCATAACCTGATGGAAAGGCTGTAGAGCCTTGAAACGTTGTTTTTTGCACCATGAATTTTTTTTTTTTATATAGTTTGACTTTATTTAAGTCCTTGGAGTGCCGCCTATTTTTCTTCAATAGAGGTCCTATCACAGGACCCAAGGAGGATTACCAGTTATATTAATTTCAGGAGGGCACCCTGGCATCTTTGCTGTTTATCATCCAGAGTGCCAGACGACCGCACAAAAATATATATATCTGCAAATGATGAATGGCACTCCTTACTAGTACCGCACAACATGCTCCGGTGCCCGTCAGAATCAGATAAAATGTACGGAAGCAGGACGGCACTTATAGAGACTAGTAAACCATAGAAAACCAGCACAGGACGCTGTAGCTATATGTCAACGTTTTAGAGTTAGACTCTTTTAAAGGAGTCTAACTCTGAAACGTTGACAAACAGCTTCAGCATCATGTGCTGATTTTCTATGGTTTACCAGTCTCAATGAGTGCCGTCCTGCCTCCGTACATATATATGTATGTATGTTTGTTTGTTTGTTTGTGTGTGTGTGTGTGTGTGTGTGTGTGTATATCTATATCTCCTATATAATAGCCCTGTGATTCTGTGCCTGGCCCTCTAACGCTGGGCGTGGCTAGGAGCTCTCATTGGGTTAGTGGCAGGTCTATCACACCCAGTCCACACCTGATTGGGTGAGAAACGCCCTCCCACACAGGTTACATCCAATGGGAGGCTCTGCCCTTTGCCTGCTGTGTTTTCACAGAGCAGGATTAGCAATGGGACTGATGGAGCTGCAGCTCCAGGCCCACACCCCAAAATAGTCCCCACTGCATCTGCAGCATCACACCCTCCAACAATTTACACATAAACACTGATACACATTCGAAAAGGGGGCGCGAACACGGGTACAGCGCCGTGGCCATGCCCCTTTTCCTATACTTTCAATGGAAGCTTGGGGAGTCAAAAAACGGTACAGACCATAAAAAAAAGGGACTGTACCTGCCAAAAAGGTGCAGCTGGAGGGTATGTCACTGCATCTGCAGCAAGTCTCTGCGCTGTAGAGAGGGGGAAAACATCCTTTTACTGCAGCGTCCTATGGGGGTCATTCCAAGTTGATCGCTAGCTGCATTCGTTCGCTGTGCAGCGATCAGGCAAAAACTCGGCACTTCTGCGCATGCGTATGCAGCGCAATGTGCACGTGCGGCATACTATTACAACGAACGATGTAGTTTTACACAGGGTCTAGCGATACTTTTCAGTCGCACAGGAAGCCGCAGAGTGATTGACAGGAAGAGGGCGTTTCTGGGTAGAACTGACCATTTTCAGGGAGTGTTCGGAAAAATGCAGGCGTGGCTGGGCGAACGCAGGGCGTGTTCATGACGTCAAATCAGGAACTGAATGGTCTGAAGTGATCGCAAGCGCCGAGTAGGTCTGAAGCTACTCTGAAACTGCACAAAATATTTTTGGTCCTGCTCTCCGATCCCTTCCTTCGCACTTCTGCTAAGCTAAATTACACTCCCAGTGGGCAGCGGCATAACGTTTGCACGGCTGCTAAAAACTGCTAGCGAACGATCAACTCGGAATGACCACCAATGTCTTGCTGCCAGTCCACCTGCCCCCTCCGGCATCAACAATCCCCACTCCCTAGCCGCGCCGCAGGTGGAAAAAAAGCTGCTGCGGCCACCGGCATAGATGTGTATGAAAGCGGCGCAGCGGAAGACTTTCATAGGCCTCCCTGCACCGCATACTCTCTGAGCCCCGGAGCCTCCTCTGCGTATGATGTCACAGAAGTGCCTCCCCACCACAGCCGCACCCAGAACCCCAGAGGCCCTGACTCCGCAACACAGCACCTGGGCTGCCGGCCTGGAAGCCCCGAGATGGTTAATGTAGCGGATAGAGGGGGTGATATCGCGGAGGGTAATGTCTGGACGCTGAATCAATGTAAAAGGTGACAGTGCAGCGCAGTACAGTGGGTGTGCAGTCAGGGCTGTTGCTAGAGTGTTCAGCGCCCCCCTGCAAACTATAAATTTGCACCCTCGCATACTTTAAAAACGCACAGTGCACATAATGACCCCTGTAGTAGAGAAACTTACACATGTAATGCCCCCTGAACCAGTGACCCTTACACATGTCACGCCCTCCCCCCCTGTACCCATAGGCGTGCGCAGCTAATTTTATTAGGGGGTGCACCCCCAGAGGGGCATGTCTAGCACCGCCTTTTTGGCGTAGCTACTGTCTAGCATCACCCAGGGACACTATATTACATTCTCTAAGTAAAATCACATGGTTTAATCTAATTTCTGCCTAATAATAAAGTAGATATAATACTAGTGATGAGCGCCTGAAATTTTTCGGGTTTTGTGTTTTGGTTTTGGGTTCGGTTCCGCGGCCGTGTTTTGGGTTCGACCGCGTTTTGGCAAAACCTCACCGAATTTTTTTTGTCGGATTCGGGTGTGTTTTGGATTCGGGTGTTTTTTTCAAAAAACCCTAAAAAACTGCTTAAATCATAGAATTTGGGGGTCATTTTGATCCCATATTATTATTAACCTCAAAAACCATAATTTCCACTCATTTTCAGTCTATTCTGAATACCTCACACCTCACAATATTATTTTTAGTCCTAAAATTTGCACCGAGGTCGCTGGATGACTAAGCTAAGCGACCCTAGTGGCCGACACAAACACCTGGCCCATCTAGGAGTGGCACTGCAGTGTCACGCAGGATGTCCCTTCCAAAAAACCCTCCCCAAACAGCACATGACGCAAAGAAAAAAAGAGGCGAAATGAGGTAGCTGTGTGAGTAAGATTAGCGACCCTAGTGGCCGACACAAACACCGGGCCCATCTAGGAGTGGCACTGCAGTGTCACGCAGGATGGCCCTTCCAAAAAACACTCCCCAAACAGCACATGACGCAAAGAAAAAAAGAGGCGCAATGAGGTAGCTGACTGTGTGAGTAAGATAAGCGACCCTAGTGGCCGACACAAACACCGGGCCCATTTAGGAGTGGCACTGCAGTGTCACGCAGGATGTCCCTTCCAAAAAACCCTCCCCAAACAGCACATGACGCAAAGAAAAAAAGAGGCGCAATGAGGTAGCTGTGTGAGTAAGATTAGCGACCGTAGTGGCCGACACAAACACCGGGCCCATTTAGGAGTGGCACTGCAGTGTCACGCAGGATGTCCCTTCCAAAAAACCCTCCCCAAACAGCACATGACGCAAAGAAAAAAAGAGGCGAAATGAGGTAGCTGTGTGAGTAAGATTAGCGACCCTAGTGGCCGACACAAACACCGGGCCCATCTAGGAGTGGCACTGCAGTGTCACGCAGGATGGCCCTTCCAAAAAACACTCCCCAAACAGCACATGACGCAAAGAAAAAAAGAGGCGCAATGAGGTAGCTGACTGTGTGAGTAAGATAAGCGACCCTAGTGGCCGACACAAACACCGGGCCCATTTAGGAGTGGCACTGCAGTGTCACGCAGGATGTCCCTTCCAAAAAACCCTCCCCAAACAGCACATGACGCAAAGAAAAAAAGAGGCGCAATGAGGTAGCTGTGTGAGTAAGATTAGCGACCGTAGTGGCCGACACAAACACCGGGCCCATTTAGGAGTGGCACTGCAGTGTCACGCAGGATGTCCCTTCCAAAAAACCCTCCCCAAACAGCACATGACGCAAAGAAAAAAAGAGGCGCAATGAGGTAGCTGTGTGAGTAAGATTAGCGACCCTAGTGGCCGACACAAACACCGGGCCCATCTAGGAGTGGCACTGCAGTGTCACGTAGGATGTCCCTTCCAAAAAACCCTCCCCAAACAGCACATGACGCAAAGAAAAAAAGAGGCGCAATGAGGTAGCTGTGTGAGTAAGATTAGCGACCGTAGTGGCCGACACAAACACCGGGCCCATTTAGGAGTGGCACTGCAGTGTCACGCAGGATGTCCCTTCCAAAAAACCCTCCCCAAACAGCACATGACGCAAAGAAAAAAAGAGGCGCAATGAGGTAGCTGTGTGAGTAAGATTAGCGACCGTAGTGGCCGACACAAACACCGGGCCCATTTAGGAGTGGCACTGCAGTGTCACGCAGGATGTCCCTTCCAAAAAACCCTCCCCAAACAGCACATGACGCAAAGAAAAAAAGAGGCGCAATGAGGTAGCTGTGTGAGTAAGATTAGCGACCGTAGTGGCCGACACAAACACCGGGCCCATTTAGGAGTGGCACTGCAGTGTCACGCAGGATGTCCCTTCCAAAAAACCCTCCCCAAACAGCACATGACGCAAAGAAAAAAGAGGCGCAATGAGGTAGCTGTGTGAGTAAGATTAGCGACCCTAGTGGCCGACACAAACACCGGGCCCATCTAGGAGTGGCACTGCAGCGTCACGTAGGATGTCCCTTCCAAAAAACCCTCCCCAAACAGCACATGACGCAAAGAAAAAAAGAGGCGCAATGAGGTAGCTGTGTGAGTAAGATTAGCGACCCTAGTGGCCGACACAAACACCGGGCCCATCTAGGAGTGGCACTGCAGTGTCACGCAGGATGGCCCTTCCAAAAAACCCTCCCCAAACAGCACATGACGCAAAGAAAAAAAGAGGCGCAATGAGGTAGCTGACTGTGTGAGTAAGATAAGCGACCCTAGTGGCCGACACAAACACCGGGCCCATTTAGGAGTGGCACTGCAGTGTCACGCAGGATGTCCCTTCCAAAAAACCCTCCCCAAACAGCACATGACGCAAAGAAAAATAAAAGAAAAAAGAGGTGCAAGATGGAATTGTCCTTGGGCCCTCCCACCCACCCTTATGTTGTATAAACAAAACAGGACATGCACACTTTAACCAACCCATCATTTCAGTGACAGGGTCTGCCACACGACTGTGACTGATATGACGGGTTGGTTTGGACCCCCCCCAAAAAAGAAGCAATTAATCTCTCCTTGCACAAACTGGCTCTACAGAGGCAAGATGTCCACCTCATCATCATCCTCCGATATATCACCGTGTACATCCCCCTCCTCACAGATTATCAATTCATCCCCACTGGAATCCACCATCTCAGCTCCCTGTGTACTTTGTGGAGGCAATTGCTGCTGGTCAATGTCTCCGCGGAGGAATTGATTATAATTCATTTGAATGAACATCATCTTCTCCACATTTTCTGGATGTAACCTCGTACGCCGATTGCTGACAAGGTGAGCGGCGGCACTAAACACTCTTTCGGAGTACACACTTGTGGGAGGGCAACTTAGGTAGAATAAAGCCAGTTTGTGCAAGGGCCTCCAAATTGCCTCTTTTTTCTGCCAGTATAAGTATGGACTGTGTGACGTGCCTACTTGGATGCGGTTACTCATATAATCCTCCACCATTCTTTCAATGGTGAGAGAATCATATGCAGTGACAGTAGACGACATGTCCGTAATCGTTGTCAGGTCCTTCAGTCCGGACCAGATGTCAGCATCAGCAGTCGCTCCAGACTGCCCTGCATCACCGCCAGCGGGTGGGCTCGGAATTCTGAGCCTTTTCCTCGCACCCCCAGTTGCGGGAGAATGTGAAGGAGGAGATGTTGACAGGTCGCGTTCCGCTTGACTTGACAATTTTCTCACCAGCAGGTCTTTCAACCCCAGCAGACTTGTGTCTGCCGGAAAGAGAGATCCAAGGTAGGCTTTAAATCTAGGATCGAGCATGGTGGCCAAAATGTAGTGCTCTGATTTCAACAGATTGACCACCCGTGAATCCTTGTTAAGCGAATTAAGGGCTCCATCCACAAGTCCCACATGCCTAGCGGAATCGCTCCGTGTTAGCTCCTCCTTCAATGTCTCCAGCTTCTTCTGCAAAAGCCTGATGAGGGGAATGACCTGACTCAGGCTGGCAGTGTCTGAACTGACTTCACGTGTGGCAAGTTCAAAGGGCAGCAGAACCTTGCACAACGTTGAAATCATTCTCCACTGCGCTTGAGACAGGTGCATTCCACCTCCTATATCGTGCTCAATTGTATAGGCTTGAATGGCCTTTTGCTGCTCCTCCAACCTCTGAAGCATATAGAGGGTTGAATTCCACCTCGTTACCACTTCTTGCTTCAGATGATGGCAGGGCAGGTTCAGTAGTTTTTGGTGGTGCTCCAGTCTTCTGTACGTGGTGCCTGTACGCCGAAAGTGTCCCGCAATTCTTCTGGCCACCGACAGCATCTCTTGCACGCCCCTGTCGTTTTCTAAATAATTCTGCACCACCAAATTCAAGGTATGTGCAAAACATGGGACGTGCTGGAATTTGCCCATATTTAATGCACACACAATATTGCTGGCGTTGTCCGATGCCACAAATCCACAGGAGAGTCCAATTGGGGTAAGCCATTCCGCGATGATCTTCCTCAGTTGCCGTAAGAGGTTTTCAGCTGTGTGCGTATTCTGGAAAGCGGTGATACAAAGCGTAGCCTGCCTAGGAAAGAGTTGGCGTTTGCGAGATGCTGCTACTGGTGCCGCCGCTGCTGTTCTTGCGGCGGGAGTCCATACATCTACCCAGTGGGCTGTCACAGTCATATAGTCCTGACCCTGCCCTGCTCCACTTGTCCACATGTCCGTGGTTAAGTGGACATTGGGTACAGCTGCATTTTTTAGGACACTGGTGACTCTTTTTCTGAGGTCTGTGTACATTTTCGGTATCGCCTGCCTAGAGAAATGGAACCTAGATGGTATTTGGTACCGGGGACACAGTACCTCCAACAAGTCTCTAGTTGGCTCTGCAGTAATGATGGATACCGGAACCACGTTTCTCACCACCCAGGATGCCAAGGCCTCAGTTATCCGCTTTGCAGTAGGATGACTGCTGTGAAATTTCATCTTCCTCGCAGAGGACTGTTGGACAGTCAATTGCTTGGTGGAAGTAGTAAAAGTGGTCTTACGACTTCCCCTCTGGGATGACCATCGACTCCCAGCAGCAACAACAGCAGCGCCAGCAGCAGTAGGCGTTACACGCAAGGATGCATCGGAGGAATCCCAGGCAGGAGAGGAATCATCAGAATTGCCAGTGACATGGCCTGCAGGACTATTGGCATTCCTGGGGAAGGAGGAAATTGACACTGAGGGAGTTGGTGGGGTGGTTTGCGTGAGCTTGGTTACAAGAGGAAGGGATTTACTGGTCAGTGGACTGCTTCCGCTGTCACCCAAAGTTTTTGAACTTGTCACTGACTTATTATGAATGCGCTGCAGGTGACGTATAAGGGAGGATGTTCCGAGGTGGTTAACGTCCTTACCCCTACTTATTACAGCTTGACAAAGGGAACACACGGCTTGACACCTGTTGTCCGCATTTCTGTTGAAATACCTCCACACCGAAGAGCTGATTTTTTTGGTATTTTCACCAGGCATGTCAACGGCCATATTCCTCCCACGGACAACAGGTGTCTCCCCGGGTGCCTGACTTAAACAAACCACCTCACCATCAGAATCCTCCTGGTCAATTTCCTCCCCAGCGCCAGCAACACCCATATCCTCCTCATCCTGGTGTACTTCAACACTGACATCTTCAATCTGACTATCAGGAACTGGACTGCGGGTGCTCCTTCCAGCACTTGCAGGGGGCGTGCAAATGGTGGAAGGCGCATGCTCTTCACGTCCAGTGTTGGGAAGGTCAGGCATCGCAACCGACACAATTGGACTCTCCTTGTGGATTTGGGATTTCGAAGAACGCACAGTTCTTTGCGGTGCTACTGCTTTTGCCAGCTTGAGTCTTTTCATTTTTCTAGCGAGAGGCTGAGTGCCTCCATCCTCATGTGAAGCTGAACCACTAGCCATGAACATAGGCCAGGGCCTCAGCCGTTCCTTGCCACTCCGTGTGGTAAATGGCATATTGGCAAGTTTACGCTTCTCCTCCGACAATTTTATTTTAGGTTTTGGAGTCCTTTTTTTACTGATATTTGGTGTTTTGGATTTGACATGCTCTGTACTATGACATTGGGCATCGGCCTTGGCAGACGACGTTGCTGGCATTTCATCGTCTCGGCCATGACTAGTGGCAGCAGCTTCAGCACGAGGTGGAAGTGGATCTTGATCTTTCCCTAATTTTGGAACCTCAACATTTTTGTTCTCCATATTTTAATAGGCACAACTAAAAGGCACCTCAGGTAAACAATGGAGATGGATGGATACTAGTATACAATTATGGACGGACTGCCGAGTGCCGACACAGAGGTAGCTACAGCCGTGGACTACCGTACTGTACTGTGTCTGCTGCTAATATAGACTGGTTGATAAAGAGATGTAGTAGTATGTATGTATAAAGAAGAAAGAAAAAAAAACCACGGGTAGGTGGTATACAATTATGGATGGACTGCCGAGTGCCGACACAGAGGTAGCTACAGCCGTGAACTACCGTACTGTACTGTGTCTGCTGCTAATATAGACTGGTTGATAAAGAGATGTAGTAGTATGTATGTATAAAGAAGAAAGAAAAAAAAACCACGGGTAGGTGGTATACAATTATGGACGGACTGCCGAGTGCCGACACAGAGGTAGCTACAGCCGTGGACTACCGTACTGTACTGTGTCTGCTGCTAATATAGACTGGTTGATAAAGAGATGTAGTAGTATGTATGTATAAAGAAGAAAGAAAAAAAAACCATGGGTAGGTGGTATACAATTATGGACGGACTGCCGAGTGCCGACACAGAGGTAGCTACAGCCGTGAACTACCGTACTGTACTGTGTCTGCTGCTAATATAGACTGGTTGATAAAGAGATGTAGTAGTATGTATGTATAAAGAAGAAAGAAAAAAAAACCACGGGTAGGTGGTATACAATTATGGACGGACTGCCGAGTGCCGACACAGAGGTAGCTACAGCCGTGAACTACCGTACTGTACTGTGTCTGCTGCTAATATAGACTGGTTGATAAAGAGATGTAGTAGTATGTATGTATAAAGAAGAAAGAAAAAAAAACCACGGGTAGGTGGTATACAATTATGGACGGACTGCCGAGTGCCGACACAGAGGTAGCTACAGCCGTGGACTACCGTACTGTACTGTGTCTGCTGCTAATATAGACTGGTTGATAAAGAGATGTAGTAGTATGTATGTATAAAGAAGAAAGAAAAAAAAACCACGGGTAGGTGGTATACAATTATGGACGGACTGCCGAGTGCCGACACAGAGGTAGCTACAGCCGTGAACTACCGTACTGTACTGTGTCTGCTGCTAATATAGACTGGTTGATAAAGAGATGTAGTAGTATGTATGTATAAAGAAGAAAGAAAAAAAACCACGGGTAGGTGGTATACAATTATGGACGGACTGCCGAGTGTCGACACAGAGGTAGCTACAGCCATGGACTACCGTACTGTACTGTGTCTGCTGCTAATATAGACTGGTTGATAAAGAGATGTAGTAGTATGTATGTATAAAGAAGAAAGAAAAAAAAACCTCGGGTAGGAGGTATACAATTATGGACGGACTGCCGAGTGCCGACACAGAGGTAGCTACAGCCGTGAACTACCGTACTGTACTGTGTCTGCTGCTAATATAGACTGGTTGATAAAGAGATGTAGTAGTATGTATGTATAAAGAAGAAAGAAAAAAAACCACGGGTAGGTGGTATACAAATATGGACGGACTGCCGAGTGCCGACACAGAGGTAGCTACAGCCGTGGACTACCGTACTGTACTGTGTCTGCTGCTAATATAGACTGGTTGATAAAGAGATGTAGTAGTATGTATGTATAAAGAAGAAAGAAAAAAAAACCACGGATAGGTGGTATACAATTATGGACGGACTGCCGAGTGCCGACACAGAGGTAGCTACAGCCGTGAACTACCGTACTGTACTGTGTCTGCTGCTAATATAGACTGGTTGATAAAGAGATGTAGTAGTATGTATGTATAAAGAAGAAAGAAAAAAAAACCACGGGTAGGTGGTATACAATTATGGACGGACTGCCGAGTGCCGACACAGAGGTAGCTACAGCCGTGGACTACCGTACTGTACTGTGTCTGCTGCTAATATAGACTGGTTGATAAAGAGATGTAGTAGTATGTATGTATAAAGAAGAAAGAAAAAAAAACCACGGGTAGGTGGTATACAATTATGGATGGACTGCCGAGTGCCGACACAGAGGTAGCTACAGCCGTGAACTACCGTACTGTGTCTGCTGCGACTGGATGATAAATAATGATATAAAAAATATATATATATCACTACTGCAGCCGGACAGGTATATATTATATAATGACGGACCTGCTGGACACTGTCTGTCAGCAGAATGAGTTTTTTATAGAATAAAAAAAAAAACACCACACAAGTGAAGTCACACGACGAGTGTTTAACTTTTTCAGGCAATCACAATATAGTATACTACTAACTATACTGGTGGTCAGTGTGGTCAGGTCACTGGTCAGTCACACTGGCAGTGGCACTCCTGCAGCAAAAGTGTGCACTGTTTAATTTTAATATAATATGTACTCCTGGCTCCTGCTATAACCTATAACTGGCACTGCAGTGCTCCCCAGTCTCCCCCACAATTATAAGCTGTGTGAGCTGAGCACAGTCAGATATATATACATAGATGATGCAGCACACTGGGCTGAGCAGTGCACACAGATATGGTATGTGACTGATTTACTGTGTGTATCGTTTTTTTCAGGCAGAGAACGGATATATTAAATAAAACTGCACTGTCTGGTGGTCACTGTGGTCAGTCACTAGTAAACTCTGTACTCTCTACACTTCTACAGTACTCCTAAGCTCCAGTAAATCAGGTCAATCTCTCTCTCTCTCTCTCTCTTCTAATCTAAATGGAGAGGACGCCAGCCACGTCCTCTCCCTATCAATCTCAATGCACGTGTGAAAATGGCGGCGACGCGCGGCTCCTTATATAGAATCCGAGTCTCGCGAGAATCCGACAGCGTCATGATGACGTTCGGGCGCGCTCGGGTTAACCGAGCAAGGCGGGAGGATCCGAGTCTGCTCGGACCCGTGAAAAAAACCATGAAGTTCGGGCGGGTTCGGATTCAGAGAAACCGAACCCGCTCATCTCTATATAATACACCCCAGAGAAAACAAATGAAACTTAATGGTGCGACCACCGGGCAGTACTGACGGTCCACTACGACATAACCCTGAGTGCTAGCTGCCGCTGTACCCTATCACTGCTTACACTTCCCCAATATATCCTTGACCCAGTGGCAGAACTAGAGAGTGATGGGCCTAGGTGCATATGCAATCCCCTCCCCACCCCACACACACCCCTTGCACCCCCCAGCACAACACCCTAATTTTGAGTGGGCCACTCTGAAAAGTACAGGAGATTTATTGAGCCCAATGGGAGGCGATCACGAGACCGCCTGTCGGAATACCGGCGCCACAGGCTTTTCTCACTCTGTGTGTGTCCACAACACTCACAGAGGGAGAATAGATCCTGCGCCGAGCGCAGAGATCCTCCGTGCCCACAGTGTGGCCAGTGCAGTGAGCCCACAAGGGGCCTTCTTGCGTGGCGATCCCGGCGAGCCTGCAAGGGGCTTTCTAGCGCTCGGCATACTGGTGGCCGGTATCCCGCTGGCATACTGGTGGCCGGTATCCCGCTGTCGGGATCATGACAGTCGGGATCCCAGCTGCCTGTAAGAGGTATGTATTCCAGGACAAACATTTTCATTTTAATATAAAACAAGAAAGTTTATAATTTACACTTGTGCCATCAGAGCCACATTTGCCTCTTTCTTTGCCATCAGACTCCTCCTCCGCAGGACACCAGCATTGGTCACATGTCCCCATGCTCACCAGTCACTGACAGTAGTGCCCCTTATTTACATTACGCCACACAGGATGAGTGTAAAAATTCACATTATGCCACACGTATGAGCCGAAATTCACATTACGTCACACAGTGGGGTAAATTTACTAAGATGGGAGGTCTATTTAAGATGTGATGTTGCCCATAGCAACCAATCAGATTCCAGGTATTATGTTCTAGAAGGTGCTAGATAAATGAGAAGTAGCATCTGATTGGTTGCTATGGGCAACATCCCATCTTAAATAGAACTCCCATCTTAGTAAAGTTACCCCAGTATGAGCCAAAATTCATATTACGCCACACAGTGTGAGACAAAATTCATATTACGCCACACAGTATGAGCCAAAATCCACATTATGCCACACGGTATGAGATGAAACTCACATTACGCCACACGGTATGAGCCAAAATTCACATTACACCACACAGTATGAGCCAAAATTCACATTACGCCACACAGTATGAGCCAAAATTCATATTACGCCACACCGTATGAGCCAAAATTCATATTACGCCACACCGTATGAGACAAAATTCACATTATGCAACATGGTATGAGCCGAAATTCACATTACGCCACACAGTATGAGATGATATTCACATTACACCACACAGTATGAGACAAAATTCACATTATGCCACGCGGTATGAGCCAAAATTCACATTACGCCACACAATATAAGACAAAATTCACATAACGCCACACAGTATGAGTCGAAATTCACATAAAGCCACACAGTATGAGATGAAACTCACATTATGAGACAAAATTCACATTATGCCACACGGTATGAGCCGAAATTACCTCTATGACGTACAGTATGAGCTGAAATTAACGTTACACCACACAGTATGATCCAAAACTCACGTTATGTCACACAGTATGACCCGGAATTCACATTATGGCACACAGTATGCCCCCAGCAGTGCCAGATACACATAATACCCCCGCATTGCTCACCGTTATTATAAAAGTATAACACATTATTAATAATAAATATTTTGAGGGATATAAATAATCTATAGTAATAAAAAATCCAAATTTAACATATATTAAATAGAGATGTCTCAGTGACACAGACAGCGTGTCTTACCCTCTCTGCTGAGTGCCTAACTGTCTCAGGGTCGCTCAGCTGTGTCCTCCGCTCCGGCGGCGGCTCCGATTCCTCCTGAGAAGAACGCTGCCTGGGCTGGGCCTGTAATGTTGGCGTGTCTGGTGGCAGCAGTTGCAGGACAGTGAGGACACAGCACAGGGGCAGTTGCAGGATTTTTATGGGGAGGGGGGTTCCGTACACATATATATATATATATATATATATATATATACACATACATACACACACACATAGTATAAATATATATACAAACACATACACACACACACACACACACACACACACACACACCATACATACACATAGGAGACTCATAATAGTATACATACACATACATGATATACTAACATACACAGTACACAACATGCATACACAGCAGACACTATACATACTGTACACACACACATATCTTTCACAAAAAAATAAAACAGCCACCATAATTGCTGCCAGCCCCTGCCGGGTCAGCGAGAATCCGTCTGGCCAGCATCTTTAATTAAAGCCGCCCGCGTACGGATCCCCCCACCGGACCCGCCACTACCGCCGGCACCCCTAACATGCGTCTCATACTTGAGGACAGGAGAGGAGACGCTGCATCCGTCCAGCCCCATGAGAAGGGAAATACCTGAGGACCGTCCCCCTAGGGTTCGCGTTGCCGCGGGAGGAGACTGGTGAGTGCGGGCGGAAGGTGGAACTTGACCTGGCCTCAATCACTCCCTCTGCGTCCGCTGGCTGCTGGCGGCGGCCTGCAGGCGCAGCAACACAGTTGATCAGTGCGGCAGGCTGAGTTTGGCGGCTTATCGCAGGCGTGGAGTGCGGGGGGTGCCGGACATTAGGGGGTGCCTGTGCGCACCAGGCACCCCCCCATGCGCACGCCTATGCTTGTACCAGTAACGCTTACACACGTAATGCCCCCTCTACCAGTACCGCTTACACACGTAACGCCCCCTGTACCAGTGCCGCTTACACACGTAACGCCCCCTGTACCAGTGCCGCTTACACACATAATGCCCCCTGTACCAGTGCCGCTTAGACACGTAATGCCCCCTGTACCAGTGACGCTTACACACGTAATGCCCCCTCTACCAGTACCGCTTACACACATAACGCCCCCTGTACCAGTGCCGCTTACACACGTAACGCCCCCTGTACCAGTGACGCTTACACACATAACGCCCCCTGTACCAGTGATGCTTACACATGTAACGCCCCCTGTACCAGTGACGCTTACACACTTTATGCAGACAGTCACACACACACACACACACACACACACACACACACACACACACACACACACACACACACCAGACACATATATATACAAACACACACACACTGCACAGCACTATCACCTTTTATATTGATTCAGCCAGTCACTCAGTTCTGCCAGCCAGTCTCTATTGTTATCACCAGTGTCCCAACGCGCCGCATTACAGGGAAGTAGACGCACTACATAAACTACAGCTCCCAGCAGCCCTTAGCGCCGAAGCATTCCGCCCCTTAGGGCTGCTGGGACCTATTGCGTACATCTTCTTCCCTGTAATGCGGCGCGTTGGGACACCGGCGCAAACAATAGTGACTGCCTGCTGTGCGAGTCTCCGGGAGAGCCACTGCCAAAGGGAGGACAGCAGTTTAGCTGCTGACAGGAGGAGAAGCATTACCCGCCCCTCCCCCACTCACAGTACCTCCGAGCCCCATCCGCGGCACCCCCACACTCCCCCTCCAGCACCCGCGATAGCTCCGGACCCCCTCCCCCACCCGCAGTGACCCCACACCCGTACCTCCCGCCGCACCACCGCATCCACCCCTCCCCCACCTGGGGCAACCCCGCAACTGCTCCTCCCCCACCCGAAGCGGCTCCGGACCACCACCCGCAGCACCCACGCACCCTCCCCCACCTGCGGAACACCACAACCGCCCCTCCCGTGGCACCCCAGGATCCCATCCGCCTCTTCCCCGCACCCCCTACTTCCCCAACCAAAGCACCTACTAGGTGATTCATCAGGCCCTGTGTGCGCTGTTCACGCCGTTGCAAGGGGCTACGACCCCTTAACCATTGCACGCCCTTTTTCCGTGCAATATTTAACCACTCACACAATTATGATTGGATGTAATACTCCATATAATAAAAATATTCCACGCCACAAGGGTGTGCAAGGGTTAAGGGGGCGTAGCCCCTTACGACGGTGTGAAGAGCGCCCGTAGGGCGCGATGAATCACCTAGTATGTATATATATATATATATTTATTACACATACCTGCGCATATACATACACACCCACCCACCCACGGAAACCCCCCTCGCTAAATCCTGCACTTTCCACTGAAATGGATGTCTGAGAATAAAGAAAACAATTTGAGAATAACAAGGTGGTTCTTGGCATTGCAAAACTTGACATTTTCAGTAGAGCACAGGCCAGGAAACCTACTGGCCAATGCACAAAAATAATAGTATAGTACACTGGGGTATAGCACAAAAATAAATATACTGTATTCATTTTTTAATTACATTAATTGATTTTCTTTTTTAACACTGGGGTCACACCCCTAGAGTGATAAAGCACCCCTGGATGGACACAGCAGTCCCTTGTCAGACCTGCGGTCACCACAGGTTCTATTTCCACTCTATAGGCGGTATGTAGGGGGAGGTGTTGTGACTGGCGGTCTCCTGACCGCCGGTCACATAACTACATCCCATATGATACATGTGGTCTGACCGGCAGTGTCACAAAAAATAATAGTATAGTACACTGGGGTATAGCACAAAAATAGTTAATTATATATATTTTTTACAATTATATCTTTATTTTTTATTTTTTTTACACTGGGGTTGCACCGCTAGATGGACAGTGCACCTCTGAATGGACAACACATCACCCCTGCAGGACAAAGCAGTCCCAGCCCCTTGATGGACAACATTGCTGCACCCCTGGATAGACAACACTGCAGCACCCCTGGATAGACACAACATGGACAGATCACCCCTGGAGGACAAAGCAGCCCTAGCCCCTCGATGGACAACACTGCAGCGCCCCTGGATGGACACAGCATGTACACGTCTGCTCACTACAAGCTCCACAGCCAGTGGAATGAAATCGCGCCGATCACTGGGTGCCTTATATTGAATGCAAAACCCGCAAGAATCCGACAGCAGGAGGATGACGTTTTGCCTTGTTTTGGGATCCGAGTGAGGTGGGAAAACTTGAACCGCACTCGGATCATGGCTCGGAATGCTATGTTTAATAAGATGTAACAGCATTTGATGCAATAGAAGCACGTATATACTCAACAAGCACAATGATACTGCACAGAGACAGCCAGCATATGTTAAATTAGAGGTACACATAATGATCAAATACTTAAGGGCAAATATTAGAGGCAATGAAATCCAATAACAAAAACAAGTCCCAAATATAATGAAATCCTTATAAAAAGCAGTGCAAACCCAAACTGTCATTCAAACCTCTGGGTGTTAAAGTACCCAATCGGTGAATCCAGTTTGTCTCTCATCTAACAGTAGTTTCAATGAACTGTCACCGACCCCTATGTACTGATGTTGGGATGTGGGTGGTCAATAATAATGTATCTTAGAGAAGTAAGATTGTGACCTGACTGGGCAAAGTGCCATTCCACCGGCTGTTCACTATTCCCAGACATAATTGCTGCCATCATCTCTCTCAGGGTCCTATCCATCTTTTATACATATCCTTTCCTACAAGGGCAATTAATCAAATATACAATAAATTTGGTCATGCATGTCACAAGATGATGTATATAAATCCGTTTGCCAGAAACTGGATGACAGAAAATTTCACCAGCCATCAAATCTCAGCATGTCAAGCAATTAATGTACTTAAAACAACAATTTTTATGCTGTAAAAAGTGTATAGGAACCACTCTACCCATGTTAATGAAATCGGTATTGACTACCCAGATGCAGCTGTTACGTATGTGTTGATAAACTTGATAACATAGCACAATGTCAGTGTCATCAAGTCTTAGCAAATCATCACTTTTGACCAGAGGTGCCTATTTATGTTTTTGCTGATGGGTGCTCAAGCCTGTGACGAACGCCGGTGAGGGGGCATGGTCTTACTAAAATGGGCGTGGTCTCTCAGGAAAAGACTACCCTACACCCTAGTTTTTGACCCTGCACCAACAGACTTCAGCCACCACAGGTAAAAAAATAAATTCCACCATATTGAGCCCCACACAGTAATGTTCCCTGCACCATATTATGCCACACACTGCAATGCCCATGATAAGCTTCTAATTACTTTTAAATGACCTGCTTGTTGCCAAGGGTTTCACGTGCTGGATGTCATGCTCATTGCCAGGGGTTTCATGGGCTGGGTGTCATGCTCATTGCCAGGGGTTTCATGGGCTGGGTGTCTTGCTCATTGCCAGCAAGTGTGCGGGCCAGGCAGGAATGTACTAGCGGAAAAAGGGGGGGGACCTGGATTGCACATCCTATTACTAAAGATACCAAGAGGTGCTATCATGCTGAGGATTCTAATACTATGCTGGAGGAAGAGAGATGCAGATGCACACTCTTATCACTGGATGTGCAATCCAGGTCCCCCCTTTTTTCCACTCGGTTTGTGTATATATTGTACACTGGAATGCAAGGCTTCCTTCCTCTGGCACTCCTCCCATTCACCCTCAGGTGTTTTAATTAGCTGGGTTCCTGCATTTCAGATCACACATTGATAAGGCCCTATTTAGAGGTAAGTCCTGAATAAATGTATAAAGTTTGATAGTATTAGGAATGTTAGGGACCCATGTGATGAAGTCACCTGGCCGCGGTACATGGGCCCGCAAATTTGCTCAAATGTGTGCTAAGAACTTCAATTATACTCCATGTTAATTGTGAGGGTTTATTTAAATTATTTTTACTATCAGTGTTCTTAGTGCTAACAGTGTGCATCTGCATCTCTCTTCCTCCAGGAATGTACCAGCAGCAGGTCAGTGCTCCCATCTCAGTGTCTGCTCCTTCACCAGCCCAGTGTCTCCCATCATTACTGCCCCCCCCCCCAACCAAGTGTCTCTCCCCTCTCTCAGCCAGCCCACCTTGCCCATCTTACTGCCCACTTCCCGTCCTGCCCAGTGCCCACCCATTCACAATGTCCCCCACCATCTTACTGCCCCCCACTGCAGTTTCTCTTCCCCAGCCAGCCCACTGCCCCATCTAGCTGCCCCCAGCAAGAACCCCTTAGCCAGTTCACCCAGCATCACTCCATCATTCAGCCCAGTGTCCCACCTTCTACAGTCTAATGTTCCTCCCTCCCACCCCTATCCACTGTCCCCTTTTCCATCCAGCCCCCCCCCCCCCCACCATGATGTGTGTGTCAGGGTGCCGGCAAACCGCAAACGGAAGGACAGCGCATGGCGGGCGGAAGCGGGAGGACAATGCAGGGCGGGTGGACACAGGAGGACAGCGAAGGGCGGGCGGGAGCGCAGTGTGACGTCAGCTTATCATATCGCGATCCTGCTGGGGGGGTGAAGATGGGTGGGCTGGCTGTGCAGCTAGCCACACGCGCTAGTAGTGTCTGTCATGGATGGGTCATGGACAGACCTGGTGGGTGCTTAAAATTTTCCGTGGGTGCTCAGGCCTGGGAGCACCCACGGTATCGGTGATCATGCTTTTGACAATCTGCCATAATCATTTAGCAATCCCTGTAATGCAATTACTGGCAACATTAAAATGTGTCACCCAAAGAAACTTCCTCTTTTTCAACTCCTTCTTCTTAGAAGCTAACATCTGATCCCTAGGGATACTCAATGCTCTCTGTTTAGCCTCCAAAAGAGGAGTTAATTCATAGACTCACCAGAAATTTATGCAGCATCTCATCAATATGTTCACTACAAATATGTCTGGCACTAAAAAAAAAACATATATACCTGTAATTCTACACATCATAGGCAGCACTCTGAGGGATTTTTCATGCTGATAAATAACCACAAAGTATCCAGTCTGTGTATGTTGCTGTGACGGTACAATGTACCTTTATCGAAGACCAAAAAAAAATACAACATTCTTACTTTATATCAAAGATTGTCATCCCAGAATGTGTGCTGGAGACCGGCGTGCTTTCAGCTGCGGCATGGCATGTGACGCCATCGGGATGTGCCCGCATCCAGTCACTGTCATCCCCGTTGGCGTCAGCATGAAAACAAGTGTACTTAGAACAGGACAGACCTGCAGCCCATTCAAATCTAATTTTTTTTTAAAAGATGGATAAAGTACAATGGGGGTAATTCAGAGTTGATCGCAGCAGCAAATTTGTTAGCAGTTGGGCAAAACCATGTTCACTGCAGGGGGGGCAGATATAACATTTGCAGAGAGAGTTAGATTTGGGTAGGTTATTCTGGTTATTTTAACATTATGGGGTATATGCAATTGCGGTCGAATTCCCGAAATTGTCGAATTTCGGGAATTTTTCGCCCAAAAAAAATCGTCAATGCAATTCAGTGCTTTCCGTCAAAAAAACGGACTTTCAAAATTCGACTTTTTGAAATTCGACTTTGGTCAAATTCGACTTTTCTGCAATGATACAAGTGCTGCAATTCGACCAAAGTGTATTCAATTCAAGTTTGGAAATTCGACAACAGTGCTTTTAGACAGTAAATTCGTCATTTTCAATCCGCCACACTTTGGAGGGTGAAACCAATAAAAAAAATGTAAAACATGTTTTTTTTGGTGTTTTTTTTTTTTTTGGTAATAGCATATCTATTTATATTGGAAGGGATTAGGTACTTGGTTTGTCTTTTTTGGAGGCACAAGTATTATTTATATATTTTTAAAAATATTTTTTTTTTTTTTTTTTATAGCTGGAACGGTAAAATCAAGGAAAAAAATGGCGTGGGGTCCCCCCTCCAAAGCATAACCAGCCTCGGGCTCTTCGAGCTGGTCCTGGTTCTAAAAATGCGGGGAAAATTTTGACAGGGGATCCCCCGTATTTTTAAAACCAGCACCAGGCTCAGCGCCTGGTGCTGGCGCAAAAAATATGGGGGACAAAAAGAGTAGGGGTCCCCCGTATTTTTTACACCAGCATCGGGCTCCACTAGCTGGACAGATAATGCCACAGCCGGGGGTCACTTTTATACAGTGCCCTGCGGCCGTGGCATTAAATATCCAACTAGTCACCCCTGGCCGGGGTACCCTGGGGGAGTGGGGACCCCTTCAATCAAGGGGTCCCCCCCAGCCACCCAAGGGCCAGGGGTGAAGCCCGAGGCTGTCCCTCCCATCCAAGGGCTGCGGATGGGAGGCTGATAGCCTTGAGAAAAATGTCAGAATATTGTTTTTCCCAGTAGTACTACAAGTCCCAGCAAGCCTCCCCGCAAGCTGGTACTTGGAGAACCACAAGTACCAGCATGCGGGAGAAAAACGGGCCCGCTGGTACCTGTAGTACTACTGGGAAAAAAATACCCAAATAAAAACAGGACACACACACCGTGACAAGTACAACTTTATTACATACTGCCGACACACACATACTTACCTATGTTGACACGCCGACTGCCACAGTCTCCGACGATCCGAGGGTACCTGTGAAAAAATTATACTCACCTTCCAGAGTCCAGAGATAAATCCACGTCCAGAGTATAATCCAGGTACTTGGCAAAATAACAAAACGCAAAAACCCGTGCCAGCGGACTGAAAGGGGTCCCATATTGACACATGAGACCCCTTTCCCCAAATGCAGAGACCGCTCCGTGACAGCTGTCACGGAAAGGTCTCTTCAGCCAATCAGCGAGTGCAACGTCCTTGCACTCTGCTCATTGTCTCTGCGCGTCTGAGCTCAGACAGCGCATCGCAAAGCCTCTCCATTATATTCAATGGTGGGAACCTTGCGGTTAGCGGTGGGGTCACCCGCCGGTCAGCGGCTGACCGCGGGTAACCCCCCCGCTGACGGCAAAGTTCCCACATTGAATATAATGGAGAGAGCTGTGCGATGCGCTATCACAGCACAGACAGCGCACAGCCAATCAGGTGAGCGCCACGTAGTAGCGCTTCCTGATTGGCTGAAGGGACCTCAGTGACAGGAGTCACGTGGGGTCCCGGCACATTCGGGGAAAGGGGTCTCATGTGTCAATATGTGACCCCTTTCAGTCCGCTGGCACGGGTTTTTGCGTTTTGTTATTTTGCCAAGTACCTGGATTATACTCTGGACGTGGATTTATCTCTGGACGCTGGAAGGTGAGTATAATTTTTTCACAGGTACCCTCGGATCGTCGGAGACTGTGGCAGTCGGCGTGTCAACATAGGTAAGTATGTGTGTGTCGGCAGTATGTAATAAAGTTGTACTTGTCACAGTGTGTGTGTCCTGTTTTTATTTGGGTATTTTTTCCCCAGTAGTACTACAGGTACCAGCGGGCCCGTTTTTCTCCCGCATGCTGGTACTTGTGGTTCTCCAAGTACCAGCTTGCGGGGAGGCTTGCTGGGACTTGTAGTACTACTGGAAAAAACAATATTCTGACATTTTTCTCAAGGCTATCAGCCTCCCATCCGCAGCCCTTGGATGGGGGGGACAGCCTCGGGCTTCACCCCTGGCCCTTGGGTGGCTGGGGGGGGACCCCTTGATTGAAGGGGTCCCCACTCCCCCAGGGTACCCCGGCCAGGGGTGACTAGTTAAATATTTAATGCCACGGCCGCAGGGCACTGTATAAAAGTGACCCCCGGCTGTGGCATTATCTGTCCAGCTAGTGGAGCCCGATGCTGGTGTAAAAAATACGGGGGACCCCTACTCTTTTTGTCCCCCGTATTTTTTGCACCAGCACCAGGTGCAGAGCCCGGTGCTGGTTTTAAAAATACGGGGGATCCCCCGTCAATTTTCCCCCCGCATTTTTAGAACCAGGACCAGCTCGAAGAGCCCGAGGCTGGTTATGCTATGGAGGGGGGACCCCACGCCATTTTTTTCCGGGTTTTTCCCCGTTTTTTTAAATTCGCGGCAAAATCCGGCAAATCGCCCGTTTTTCGCCCGCGGGAATGTCGAATACGTTTTTCATTGAATATGGTGAATTCCGGCAGCCACCTGCCGGAATTCACCTGTCGAATTGTGTCGAATTAAAAAAACGGCGATAATTTGCCGCGATTCACCCGCAATTGCATATACCCCTATAGGTTTTAATTTATCCATTATATTTCATGTTATGTGAAGTATAATTTCTCCCCTTCCCAATCCCTGATCATTTTTTTTTTTCATTTTCTCCATTTTTATTGTACTTTTTATGGATTTTCATACACTTTTCTTATGTATTTAATATTTTTGACTGATGATTATCACCGTGTTTTCATGCATATTAATTACAACTGCCAACCAGAGAGTAATTCGATATAAGTGACATATATAGTAATCTTTTAAAATATATGTCAGTGCAAAGGTCAACACAACTTATTGGTGTGATAAATCAGATATAATATCCTGTCGCTTCCGGAAGTCAGATCACCCGCCCGCTTCCTTCTGTGCATTCCAGTGACATCAACACAAGTTATGTCATCCGGCTGTGTCCATCACCATGACAACATATACAAACGGACAGAAATACATAATCACCACATCTGTCATGTCCCACGATATATGTGTTTCATGTGTTGTCATGTTTTTATTGCAGAGCTTTGCATTTTGTTAAAATTTGTCCCTCCTGATTTCCTGTAGCCAGGCTCTGATGTCATTAGTCCTGCCTTCATCCTGTCCTCAGCTCTGTGTGTGTCTGCCATTTTAGATTCTAACCAGCTCTGGTAAATCATCATCTTTTCACTTACTGCTGTTTTGTACATAACTACAAGAATATCAGCTTAAAATAAACCCTCATCTGGATTCTCACACATGTTTCGATTGTTGAGTTGACACTATCTGACAAGGTCTCTCGGTGTGAGTACTGGTTAATGTAGACATATACCCAGAGTAACTGTCTGAAGAACACTACACTTACAGCCTAGTTATTGAGTCAGAATAACATCATAAAAGCATTTATCACCACATATAGCCTCAAAATACAATGATCAAAGCCACTTATATATTATACATGAATATATAGAGAACATGTGAAACGTGAATATTGACAACTCTAAAATGCAAATACTGATACATAATGTACCAGTACCGGCACATTTGAATAGTGAGAGACAAGCGCTGCAAATATACACCTTATAATTAGAGATGTGTGGCGAGCAAGTTTTGTGTTTTGGTTTTGGTTCTGGTTCCAGCCTTGTGTTTTGGATCTGGATTGGTTTTGCCAAAACCACCCTTTCGTGTTTTGGTTTTGGATCTGGATGATTTTTGAAAAAAACAAAAACAGCTAAAATCACAGAATTTTGGGGTAATTTTTATCCTATGGTATTACTAACCTCAATAACATTTCCAGTCTATATCCTCACACCTCACAATATTCTTTTTAGGCCAAAAGGTTGCACCAAGGTGGCTGTATGACTAAGCTAAGCGACACAAGTGTGCGGCACAAACACCTGGCCCATCTAGGAGTGGTACTGCAGTGGCAGACAGGATGGCAGATTTAAAAAAATAGGCCCCTAACAGCACATCATGCAAAGAAGAAAAAGAGGTGCAATGAGGTAGCTATATGACTAAGCTAAGTGACACAAGTATGCGGCACAAACACCTGGCCCATCTAGGAGTGGCACTGCAATTGCAGACAGGATGGTACTTAAAAAAACTAGGCCACAAACAGCACATCATGCAAAGAAGTAAAAGAGGTGCAATGAGGTAGCTGTATGACTAAGCTAAGCGACACAAGTTTGCGGCACAAACAACATGGGACGAGATGGAATTTGCCCAGATGTAATACAAGCACAATATTTGTGGCACAGGAGAGAGTACCCAGAAACCACACACACACACACACACACACACACACACACACACACACACACACACACACACACACACACACACACACACACACACACAGCAAAGCCTGTAAAATTAATTTGGATAATAATAGCCCTTTTATTTGGAGCTATTATAATAATATGCAGCACAGGCGAGCGTACCTCTACACCACACAGGGCAAACCCTGTAAAAATTATTTGAATTAAATATTAATAACCCCTTTATTTGGAGTAAATAATATACAGCACAGGATAGCACCACTGAACTTATATGGCAGCACCACTGGACTGCACTTATACGGCAGTACCACTGCAATATATACAGTAGTAGCACTGGACTGGATTTATATGCCAGTGCCACTGGAATTATACGGCAGGATCACTGGAATTATACGGCAGGATCACTGGAATTATACACCAGTACCACTGGAATTTTACGGCAGGATCACTGGAATTATATGGCAGGATCACTGGAATTATACGCCAGTACCACTGGAATTATACGGCAGGATCACTGGAATTATACGCCAGTATCACTGGAATTATATGGCAGGATCACTGTATTTATACGGCAGGATCACTGGAATTATATGGCAGTACCACTGGACATATACGGCAGTATCACTGGACTGGATTTATACGGCAGTACCACAGGATTTATACGGCAGTACCACTGGATTTATATGGTAGTACCACTGGACATACACGGCAGTATCACTGAACTGGATTTATACGCCAGTACCACTGGAATTATACGGGAGGATCACTGGATATATACGGCAGGATCACTGTAATTATATGGCAGGATCACTGAAATTATACGGCTGGATCACGGGATTTATACGCCAGTACCACTGGAATTATACAGGAGGATCACTGGATTTCTATGCCAGTATCACTGGAATTATATGGCAGCATCACTGGAATTATACGCCAGTACCACCGGAATTATACGGCAGGATCACTGGATTTATACGCCAGCACCACTGGAATTATACGGCAGGATAACTGGACTTATACACTAGTACCACTGAAATTATATGGCAGGATCACTGGAATTATACACCAGTACCACTGAAATTATACGGCAGGATCACTGGATGTATACGCCAGTACCACTGGAATTATATGGCAGGATCACTGGAATTAAACGGCAGTACCACTGGACTTATACGGCAGTATCATTGGACTTATGCGGCAGTATCACTGGACTGGACTTATACCCCAGTACCACTGGAATTATATGGCAGGATCAGTGGAATTATATGGCAGGATCACTGGACTTATATGCCAGTACCACTGGAATTATATGGCAGGATCACTGGAATTATATGGCAGTACCACTGGACTTATACGGCAGTATCACTGGACTGGATTTATATGCCAGTACCACTGGAATTATACGGGAGGATCACTGGAATTATACAGCAGGATCACTGGATTTATACAGCAGTACCGCTCAACATATACGGCAGTATCAATGGACATATATACGGCATTATCACTGGACATATACGGCAGTACCACTGGACATATACAGCAGCACAGGGACACCACCACAGGACAACACAGCACCACTGCAATGGACTGGACTTATACAGCAGCACTGGACAAATGGAAGCAGAGGACACCACCACTGTGACTGAACTGATGCAGAACAATACACCACCACTGAACTGATGCAGCACAACACAGCACCACTGGACTGGACTTACACAGCAGCACTGGACATATGGCAGCAGAGGACACAACCACTGTGACTGGACTGATGCAACACAAGACACTAACACTGAACTGATGCAGGACACAAAGGACGGAGACACGTCCTCTCTCTACACCCTCCAATGCCGGAGTGAAAATGGCGGCGACTTATATGCAATCCGAACCCTGTGGGAATCCGACAGCGGGATGATGACGTTTTGTCTCATTCCAGTTTTCCCGCCTGACTAATGCCTGATAAAAGGCATTGAAACATGGGCCCTCATTCCGAGTTGTTCGCTCGCAAGGCGAATGTAGCAGAGTTACACACGCTAAGCCGCCGCCTACTGGGAGTGAATCTTAGCTTCTTAAAATTGCGACCGACGTACGCGCAATATTGCGATTACAAACGAGTTAGCAGTTTCAGAGTAGCTCCAGACTTACTCTGCCTGTGCGATCATTTCAGTGCTTGTCGTTCCTGGTTGACGTCACAAACACACCCAGCGTTCGCCCAGGCACTCCCACCGTTTCCCCGGCCACTCCTGCGTTTTTTCCAGAAACGGTAGCGTTTTCAGCCACACGCCCCTGAAACGCCGTGTATCCGCCCAGTAACACCCATTTCCTGTCAATCACATTACGATCGCCGGAGCGAAGAAAAAGCCGTGAGTAAAAATACTTTCTTCATAGTAAAGTTACTTGGCGCAGTCGCAGTGCGAACATTGCGCATGCGTACTAAGCGGATTTTCACTGCGATGCGATGAAAAATACCGAGCGAACAACTCGGAATGAGGGCCATTGTCTTAAACTATATGGATCACTGTTTCTGAATTATTTGCCGCTTGGAGTGCCGCACCTCGTTGTTTTCTATGCTACCTATGCAGTGAGGGCACCCGGCACAGGATGGCTTATTTTGGGAGAAACAGACCTACAGATGTTATAATATATATATATATATATATATATATATATATACACACATACATACAGTGCCTTGCTAAAGTAAAGTATTCACCCCCTTCGCTTTTTACATATTTTGTTACATTAAAACCTGTAATTTAATTTATTTTTTTATCTGAATTTTATGTGATGGATCTGCACAAAATAGTCTAAGTTGGTGAAGTGAAATCAGAAAAAATTATATAAAAAAATAATTTTATGAATAAAAATCAGAAAATTGGCATGTGCATATGTGTTCACCCCCTGTGCTATGAAGCCCCTCAAAAGTTCTGGTGCAACCAGTTACCTTCAGGAGCCAAATAATTAGTGAAATGAAGTCCACCTGTGTGCAATCTAAGTGTCACATGATCTGTCAGTATAAACACACCTTTTCTGAAAGGCCCCAGAGGCTGCAATACCATTAAGCAAGAGGCATCACACCATGAAGACCAAGGAGCTCTCCAAACAAGTCAGGGACAAAGTTGTTGAGACGTACAAGTCAGGGTTGGATATAAAAAAATCCAACTCTTTGATGCACCATCAAATCCATCATCTTCAAATGGAAAGAACATGGTACCACAACAAACCATCCAAGAGAGGGCTGGATACCAAAACTCACAGACCGGGCAAGGAGGATATTAATCAGAGAGGCAGCACAGAGACCAAGGTAACCCTGAAGGAGCTGCAGAGTTCCACAGCAGAGACTGGTGTATCTGCGCATGTGACCACAATAAGCCATACACTCCATAGAGCTGGGCTTTATGGAAGAGTGGCCAGAAAAAAACATTACTTAGTGTTAAAAATAAGAAGGCATGTTTTGAGTTTGCCAAAAGGCATGTGGACGACTCCCCAAATGTATGGAGGAAGGTGCTCTGGTCAGATAAGACTAAAATTTAACTTTTTGTCCACCAAGGAAAATGTTTCAGTCTGCCTGTGATTTGAGACTGGGACGGAGGTTCATCTTCCAGCAGGACAATGACCCGAAGCATACTGCTAAAGCAACGCTCAAGTGGTTTAAGGGGAAACATTTAATTGAGTTGGAATGGCCTAGTTAAAGCCCAGAACTCAATCCAATTGAGAATCTGTGGTCAGACTTGAAGATTGCTGTTCACAAGCGGAAACCATCCAACATGAAGGAGCTTGAGCAATTTTGCCTTGAGGAATGGGCAAAAATCCCAGTGGCAAGATGTGGCAAGCTCCTAGAGACTTATCCAAAGCGACTTGCAGCTGTAATTTCCGCAAAAGGTGGCTCTACTAAGTACTGACTTTAGGGGGTGAATAGTTATGCACGCTGAAATTTTCTGTTATTTTCTCCTATTTGTTGTTTGCTTCACAATAAAAATAAAACATCTTCAAAGTTGTAGCCATGTTCTGTGAATAAAATGATGAAAACCTTCAAAGAGTCCATTTTAATTCCAGGTTGTGAGGCAACAATACATGAAAAATGCAAAGGGGGTTGAATACTGTATCAAGGAACTGTATATATGGTGGCAAAGGGGTACTTTGTACATTTTGATATCCAGAGCAGGACTTGTAATTTACGAAAAGGGGCAGTTAGAGTTAAGGATCTTGCTGTTACCTGCAGGTAGGGTACTACAAACGTGATCGGTATGTGATACCGCCGCACCGGATGCCGAATGTCAGGATAGTCACATCGGTATCCTGTGCGGCAGTATGCCGGCAGGGGATGAGTGCAGCGAAGCCCCTTGCGGGCTCAATGGCAAGCTTTGCTTACCACAGGTTCTTTTCTCCCCTTATGGGTGTCGTGCCAGGATCCCGACGGGCAGTATGTTAATCACATACCATACAAACAGCTATACTACATGAGTGTGATTGGTCTGGGATGTGTGGAAGTGAAAAAAGGCTTGTGGGATCTGGTGGGCCTACTGATGGAATAGCAGCCGGATGATAGCTAGGGCTGGTGGGTTCAGCTAGTGTTAGGAAGCCATAGAGTATTTAAAGTGTGCTGCCACAATGTAATGGGCCTAATTCAGACCTGATCGCTGGGCAGCGATTTTTGCAGCCCTGAGATCAGATAGTTGTCGCCTACAGGGGGAGTGTATTTTAGCTGTGCAAGTATGTGAACGCATGTTCCTAACATGCTGGCTGCACCCCTGACAGACACATTATTTACTACATTGATACATGCATCATCAAAATGACTGGTAACATGGGCACAAGACAATACATCATCCCCATTATCATACTAAGTGGGAGCATCATCCTGGGGTACCTGCAACACAACATGAGCATTTTCATCAATACAAAGAATCATTGCCCCTCCTTTACACATAGACATTTGCATGTTTTCAGGGCCCCTCGGTACCTGCAAATCAATTTCAGCATTTTCCTCAACACCTGGATTCACTGCTCTCCCCTGATACATAAACATTTGCATTTCATCTTGGTCCCGCCGTACCTGCAAATCAACATGAGCTGTCTCAACAATACAGGGAGTCATTTCCTTCTCCCTACACATAGATATTGGCATGTTATTTGGATCACCCGGGACCTGGAGGAGATTGGTGATAGCAAGAAAAGCTGTCAATGTTGCCGTATCAGGGATATCAGGTTCCTTTAAGTATGCGGCCTGCATTCGGCCAAGATCTGTCCCTAGCAGAAGATTGGGAGGCAAGCTGGATCGCCAAGACACTTCCCTGATGCCTCCCCCTATTTCCCTGTCCAGATACTGACACTCTCTGACCAGGGAAGAAACAGGTTCACCCTTTAGCACTGTAACATGGGCGACATCACTATCACTACGCATGCTACAATTCTGCATTTCTTAATCATCACCGACTATATCAGATTCCTTGCCTAAACCCACACAACTGCAAGTGCTAGCACTGGTACCTATCAGAGGCTGACCCCCACATACCCCTATCACATTGGAGTATGCACAATTATCACATAGCATTACAGGTACTGTACACAGAGTCACACCATTGCAAGGTTTAGCATCATCACATACTACCTGAGATGAATCACATATTTCAACAGACTTAGTAATTTCAGGCACACATTGGGGTATATTTACTAAAATTCTTATTTTTCCGAATGAGGTTAAAGTTCAATCACGAATGACATCGAAAGTGTAAAATTGCAACTTTTTGAATTTATTACGACTAATCTACTAAGCTGTCGTATTCTGCATTTTCGTATTTACCGATGTCGATGTCATTCGTATTTTTTGGCAGTGTTTTACGGGAGTAAATTTTAAAACACTGCCGACTTTAACACAATGAATCTCGGCCGGATCTGTGAGATCCGTGCTGGGCTTCATTGTGCACCTTTCGTAAAAAATAAAACATTGTTAAAAAATTTTTTTAAAAATGCGTAGGGTCCCCCCTCCTAAGCAAAACCAGCCTCGGGCTCTTTGAGCCGGTCCTGGTTGAAAAAATATGGGGAAAAAAGTGACCGGGGTTCCCCCATATTTAATCAACCAGCACCGGGCTCTGCGCCTGGTCCTGGTTCCAAAAATACGGGGGACAAAAAGCGTAGGGGTCCCCCGTATTTCTGAAACCAGCACCGGGCTCCACTAGCCAGATACATAATGCCACAGCCCGGGGACACTTTTATATTGGTCCCTGCGGCCCTGGCATTACATACCCAACTAGTCACCCAATGGTGGGAACTTTGTGGTCAGCGGTTGACCGACAGTAACCTCACCGCTGACCACAAAGTTCCCACCATTGGTTACAATGGAGCGCATAGGCGCTACATTGTATCACTGCCGTGTGCTGCCTGACATACACTACAGGAGCACACAGCCAATCAGGAGGGTGCCACGACGTGGCGCTCCCTGATTGGCTGAAGGAACCCTCTTAGACAGAAGTCAGGGTGGGTTCCTGGCAGTCGGGGAAAGGGGTCCCATGTGAAAACATGGGGCCCCTTTCAGTGCGTGGTCGGGTGGACGTTTTTTTATTTTGAAAAGTACGTGGATTACAAATAGAACAGAAGAGGACCGATCTACACTGGATTATGTGAGTATAATATTTCCAACAGGTACCCCATGGATTCTACATGGAGAAGAGGACAGACCCTCGTGTGAACATAGGTAAGTATGTATGTTTGGAGGTGTGGATGTATGTATTAAACTTTTACTTTCAAGGTGTGTGTGTCCTGTTTTTATTGGGGTATTTTTTTAGTAGTAGTACTACAGGTACCAGCGGGCCCGGTTTTCCTCCGCATGCTGGTACTTGTGGTTCTCCAAGTACCAGCTTGCGGGGGAGGCTTGCTGGAACTTGTAGTACTGCTACTAAAAACAATATTAACATTTTGTCAAAAAGGCTATCAGCCCCCCATCCGCCGCCCTTGGATGGGGGGGACAGCCTCGGGCTTCACCTCTGGCCCTTGGGTGGCTGGAGGGGGGGACACCCCTTGATTGAAGGGGTCCCCACTCCTCCAGGGTACCCCAGCCAGGGGTGACTAGTTGGGTATGTAATGCCAGGGCCGCAGGGACCAATATAAAAGTGTCCCCCGGCTGTGGCATTATGTATCTGGCTAGTGGAGCCCGGTGCTGGTTTCAGAAATACGGGGGACCCCTACGCTTTTTGTCCCCCGTATTTTTGGAACCAGGACCAGGCGCAGAGCCCGGTGCTGGTTGATTAAATATGGGGGAACCCCGGTCATTTTTTCCCCCATATTTTTTCAACCAGGACCGGCTCAATGAGCCCGAGGCTGGTTTTGCTTAGGAGGGGGGACCCTACGCATTTTTTTTTAGCAAATTTAACACTTTCCCACCCCTTTTCACTGATCTCATGGATCCGATCAGAACACGATAAAAAAAAGCAGGTCTGTTTTATTTTAGCACTTTTTACGATTTGTATTTTTTCACGGCAGTGTTTGGCTATTGTCGGCAGTGTTTGTGAATTACACTTTTTAGTAAATGACCGAGTTCTACCAAATTACAGGCGTATTTGACCGATGGTGTATTCATTCGTATTTTTTTTCTTGGACTTCCAAAAAAATACGAATGCCCCCATCACTGCCGTGATTTGAGTTTAGTAAATTCCCGAGATGACACTTTGAAGAAAAAACACCATCTCGGTCAAAATCGGGTCCTTAGTAAATATACCCCATTGTGCTATCAATTTTCCAAAGTCATACAAAAAAGAAGAATCCCAAGAACTAGCGCTATGTGTTCAAATTGCAGTAAGATAATAGGGATATTGCCACGTAGTTTCAATAATCCCCTGTGTAGTCTCTCCTTTGTGTAGTCTCTCCACTTACATTAACTTTCTGTCAGAAAAGTTATTGTTAGTTTTACAACTGTCAGTTATCAGTGAACGTGTATTTTGGTGCCAGAGTGTTGAAATCCTTGTGCTGATAAAGATACCTTTATGGACACACGTGAAAGAAACAACCTGTAAGTGTATTTGCAGGGAAGAGACTACACAGGGGATTATTGAAACTACGTGGCAATATCCCTATTATCTTACTGCAATTTGAACACATAGCGCTAGTTCTTGGTATTCTTCTTTTTTGTATAACCTGTGTAAACTAGGAGGTTTTGGGTGTTTCCTCCATTACCTGAGAACAAGCAGCAATTAGAAAGCGCAAGGCTGCTATCAACTTTTGTTTCTTCCAGAATTGTCCAAAGTCAGTCCTCGCAAACACATTCTTGGGAATAATATCCAACACTCCCACCTCTCTTATCGACATAGTCTCCTCCACAATCAGGTCCTCCTGAAAATCAGCCTCTTCCAGCTGCAAATTTTGCGGAGATAATATGGTGTTTGCACCAATAGCTCTTCCCCTCAGGGTACACTGCACCTTGGGATGCGAGAACTCTGCAACATAGTCCACACCGACTGTAGATGTTGGGGGTACCTGTTCCTCTTGGGGCACCCCTGCAGGCTGGGCTACTGCTTCTTCCACTGATAAAAGAAGCTTTCGTAGCCATTGTATTTCATCATCCACTCTGCGACACTGATCGTGCCTGAATGGAGTATCGAGCTTCCTCTGATTGTGTGTCTCTATCCAGGCATCTGGAAAAACACTCCTCCAGCTCATGCAGCAGGAAACCAGGACTCATCTCTGGACCTGGCCGCAGAAGTGTGGATTGATACTGGCTGAAGGCATGGCAATCATTCTCCTCTGCCCACCAGAGCTGCCTGAGCATCTCGCTGCGGGTATTGTCACTGCAGGCGAGACCCTGCAGCTGACATTCTTTCATTAGCTCATCCGTACTCATCCTGGAAAACAGGTCATCTGGGTCTGCAGCATCATATACCCCTTACTCTTCTGATGCTGTCTTGGATGTGCACCCTGCAGCCTAACTGGCTGCCGCACTTTCTGTCATCTCCCTGGAACTGGCAGAGGTGTCAGACCTCTGTCGGGCATCCGTTGTAAAGTTCAGGGCCAGCTGGTTCTGTGAAACACAGCTGGTATTTACTTGGCCTTCTCCGTCTGCGTCCAGCATGGGGAATTGATCACAATCGATCGATGTAGGTTTGTGTTGCTGACCACAGGCTGCCAGTTGAGTTCAGCTAACGCCAACTGGAGCTTGTGTTGAGCCGCCTCTCTCACCAGAGTAGCCCGGCATTCCGCAGCCTCTAGTTCCATAGTAGCTTTCTGCCATGCGTTAAACTGCTGTATAAGCTGCAGCATTAACGCAGTGTCTGGCACCTTCACATACTTAAGAACCATTTGTAGACACAGATCCAAGACAGAGCTGTCACTGGAAGCATTGGAGGTGTCTGATCCGCGATGTGCCATCCTCTGCTGCTCCTCTTCCTCTGCTCTGGAACCCGATTGATTCCCAACCTCAGACCTGGAATCCAATCGATTCCCCCCAGCAATTTGCTGCTTGTTCGCATCTCTGAGCATTTGGATCATCTGTTCCTTGGTAAGCTCCACACGACTGATACCAGAGTCCACATCACGATCCAACTATATACTATTAATTTCCACAGAAAGTAAAAGTTCCGTATGAAATCCACCTCCTGCTACCTCAGTAGCCACAGCCAATGAATTCTCACGTACAAGTCCGCCATCATGATGCTCTGTATCATCCTGCACTGGGTCGCAGATCAATCGCCTCTCCATCCGTGCCTCTTTGTGCTGTTCTTTATAAGTAGCTGTCATTCCTCTGCAGTTACTTTGCCAAAATAAAATAACAGGGATGGGGAACAGAAATTGCTTTTACTGTGTGACTATTACTGATAAGCTTTGAGTTCTGGTATCTGGTGAATTTCATTCACTTAAGTTTTCCATACACAAAAAAATTACTGTTTTGAGATATCCCACCAGCTGCCAACCAGTTTGTCATGATTCTCCATGCTGCGATTCTCCAGATACGCCGATCTGAGAACGCTGCCCCGTGACACCTTTACTGATTACCTCAGTGTGCGGTAAATCCATGCGGCAAACTGCCACCAGCAGAAGTACCAGTCACTACGTCTGCCAGGCTAAGCGACTTTGAGGGACCACGCCCAGGACAAGCTTCTACTCTCACCCGCACACAAAGTTATTAATACGTAAAAAGGTAGGTAATCTGACCTCGGGCGTGGCTTTGGATTTAGAAAACACAGGTAACAGAACTAAAATTAAGATTTTTTTAAATCCAAGTATAAACTTCAAACCTTAGTGCTACAGAAAAAAGAAAGTTACAAGAATATAATAGTTGTTAATAGTCACACACGTAAATACAATTTAAAAAAAAAAAAAAAAAAAAGGATTAAACACAGTTTTGTCTGTAGTTGGGCTGGCGGATTGAGGCCTATCCTTGATTGACTTATTGGAACATCTGTATTCTTTGATAGCCTCATGAAGAATGAACACCTTCCAGCCTGTGTTCCTCATATTTAAAACCCAGGCTGCACTCACAGGCTTCCCTCCCTCTTGAGAGTTTGTTTAACCCTTCCAAAGCCAAAGTGAATGGAGTCTTAGCTTATACTGTGGGGTCTCTTAACCATACTAACAGGGGTGGATGGCCTTATTTTTCAATTGCTTGTTTGATGCTTAGAGAGTTGGTACTGGCCCTCTTGGTCACATGAGCAGGGATTATTTAATTACCCATCTCATTTTGTTTGAAGGTATGAAGCAGGCTTATCCATTATACTTGGACAGTATATACAACTGGCTAAAGGGACATTTATCACCTATTATAGCCAAAACGTCTTAGCTAACCCATAAGGATGCACCCCCAGATACGCCGGGAAAGTAACAACTTGTTTGAAGTGACCCAAGCCAGGCCTGACCCTGGCCTCTGAAATGCTGTTCCCTTGCAATGTAAATTGCCACAATATACAGATAAGCTCTGGAAGAGCATTGAAGCTTTCCACATAGCACAACCTTTGAATTGTTTACTATTTGTGGACCCTTTATGTGTCTGAGTAAACACTACAAGGCAATTAACTCTCACCCCAGGTTCCATACACACACATGTTTCTCAATACAAAATACATTGATACAGCAATCAGATATCTTAGTATCACGTACATTGATATTAACAGGCCTATTCCTACTTGACATAGCCTGGACCATGACATGCATAACCCACCCTGAAGCAAAATAGTGAGCACATACCCCTCAGGAGGTGCAGTAAGTATATATATATATATATATATATATATATATAAGTATGGTATGTAGGCGGCACTCGTGGACTTAATTCAAATAAGAAACCCGGACACTCCTGGGTTGAATACAACGTTTCGGATTTATTATCCTTCGTCAGGTATATAACAAATGCAAGAAATCAAGCTTACCTTTATGCAGTTAAGAAACACCAAGTGAAAGTGAAAGTAAGTGCAAAAAGCACTCCCCATGCTGCTGCTGCTGACGTCATCACCAATAGACGGCGCCTGAGCAGTGACTGGGACAAAGTGAAAATGAAAGTGAAAGTAAAAACCGTTACCATGGTTACAATGATACATTGTACAAACGGACATTACTACAAATGATCTTACAGCAATACTACAAAAAATAGCAACATAACCATTATAAGAAACAATTAAAGGAAATCATTTCATTCAGTCCATGCGGGGAAACAGTATTCAAAAGATGTATCCATTTAATTTCTAACTGCAGAAGGATCTTTCCTCTATCACCCCCCCTGATATCTTCCTTGACATGGTCCAACATCATGTAGCGTAATGAGGAGAGACTGTGCTTGCAAGTTTTAAAATGTTTGGCAACAGGCTGATCTATGTTTTTCCCTTCCAATATCTGCTTAATGGCACTGCGGTGTTGTGCCATTCTTTCTTTGAACTGGCACACCGTTTTGCCTATGTAATATAAGCTGCAAGGGCACCTAATGCAGTAGATCACATATTTGCTGGTGCAAGTAAAAACATGTTTTAATTTGATCTGTTTACCACTATGTGGATGCCTGATATAATTGCCGGTGTCCAGATAGGTGCAAGTAGTGCAACCTAAGCACCTGTAGTTTCCTGGTTTTTTAGTCATGAAGTGTTTAGGATATGTGGGTGACATGTTAGCAATGTCAACATGTATCACATGGTCCCCGATGTTTTTACCCCTTGTATAACAAGGTAGTAACGCACTTTCAGACAATTCTGCAAGGTCTGGGTCTGCTTGGACTACTGGCCAAACCCTTTTGGCGGTACTGACAATGGTCTTAGTAGATACCGTGTAATTGTTGACCCAAATCATGGTAGTGTCTATTTTATTAGGTTTGGGACAGGTGATATTCTTTACTTTAGGTGCTTTGAGTGCCTTAATTTTAGCTGATTGTAAATCCTTGTTGCTGTACCCCCTTTCTAGAAATTTTTTAGTCATAAGTTCCATTTTATTCACCTCATCAACAGGATCACTGCAAATGCGGTGAACCCGTAAGAATTGCGAATAGGGGAGACCTCTTTTAAGGGAGCTCGGATGGTGGCTGGAGGCATGCAGCATATTGTTGCAATCAGTGGGTTTCTGGTAAATAGATGTACTGAAGTCAACACCACGTATTTTTACCTCTACATCTAAAAAATGTATGTTTTCCTTTTGAATGTTCCACGTAAACTTGATGTGTCTGTCCCTAGTGTTGGCCAGTGACATCATATTAGTGAATTCCTCCTCTGTGCCCCTCCATAGGAGGAACACGTCGTCTATATATCTTGTATATATGGGTATGAGAATGGCCAGGTCCTGGTCATCAAAGAACAATTGGTGTTCAACTAGGAACATGAAAGCATTCGCGTAGGTTGGTGCGACACAAGATCCCATCGCACAACCCCGGGTCTGCAGGAAAAATTCATTGTTAAAAATAAAATAATTTCTCTCCAAAACCAACCTCAAAAGTTGCAAGAAAAAATCCACATTAGGACCAAGATAGAGGGTGTTATTGGTAATCAAACTTCGTACAGCCTCGAGTCCCCTGTCATGAGGAATACTAGTGTATAGGCTTACTACATCAATAGTGCCTAGCCAGCAGTCTTCAGGTATAACACCAAAAGATCTGAGTTTATGCAAAAACATTGTCGTGTCTTTCAGATATGTAGATTGATTCTGAACTACCGGCTGGAGGTAAAAGTCAAGATATTTGGATACTTGATAGTACAAGGAGTCCCTGGCAGACACAATGGGTCTGCCAGGTGGCTTCTCACTGTTTTTATGCAATTTGGGAAGCATATTGAATACGGGTACCCGTGGATAATTACAACACAAAGCATTCTTTACAGATTCAGTAATATGTCCAGCCTCAACCGCAGACAGCAAGACATCCTCAAGCTCCCTTAGATACATAGCAGTGGGATCAGCCTCTAGCTTGGTATACACATTATCATCACATAACTGTCTGTAAGCTTCATCTCTATAATCACATAAGTCTTGCACCACAATGCCCCCACCTTTATCGGCAGGGCGTATTGTTATGTCATTACAGGTCGCAAGATCACGCAATGCCTGCCATTCAGCAGGTGATAAATTCATGGTGCTAGTGACATTTTCTTTTTCACATAAATCAATACAATTAGTGACAGTTCTAGTGAAAGCTTTTATGGCTGTGTTGGAAGAATAGGGGTCAAAGTTAGATTTTGGTTTAACAGGACATGCTGGTTTATCAATTTTAGTTAAAGGTTTATCAGAGTCATTTTTACTAAAGAATTCTTTCAGTCTCAGTTGCCTGTTAAGGCGACTCAGGTCAACTTTGCTTTTGAGACTATTATGGGGGTTAGTCGGAACAAAATTCAAACCTTTACTCAACACCGCAGTCTCAATGTCAGTCAATGTGCGTGATGATAAATTATATATCATTTCTTTGTTGTTTTTGCAGCTCGCTTTGGTCTCCCTTTGGCATTGGTCGCCACGTCTGGTTCTTTGTCTTCTGCGCCGTCCTCCTTTGCTCTCGTTTTTACCCCTAAAGGGGAACGACCTCTGGAATTGGTGCGACTGGTGCTTGGTAGTTCTGCTTCACTGTGAGAAGTTCCACTGGAGGTGTCAGTATCTTGAGATGATCGTCCAGATTGTTTATTAAATTTATTGAACCTCCTGCGGTATGGTCTCCGTCCGCCCGGTTGCGGATTCGCCCAGTAGTATACCCGGTTCTCATCATAGTCTCTATTGACAGTAGCCAATTTTTTGGTTTTAAATTGAATTAATTCAGATCTGTATTTTTCTACCTCTGTGTTTAATTTAGCAATCCAGTCCACAGAAGTATCTGAGATCAGAGCATCCAGGCTGTTCTGCTCCAGAGTTTTAATTTTCTCTCTGGTGATGGCTAACTCCCTTGTGGATTCTTCAATGACGAGCAGCATTAAGTCAAACGAGGCTTTATTTAAAACGGCTGCCCATTTCCGACAGAAATCTGTGTTGAAGCGTCCAATGGTGGGCATGTTTTTAATGCGAAAGCCCCTGGGGATTTTTTTCTCCCGAAAATAGTCCGATAAGCATACTCCATGTAGGTAGAAATCAGTTTCCCTGTTTCTGAGTCTCAGAAAATCAGTATAGATTTGTTCACTGGTTTTGACTCCAGTAGTTTGTGCCAGCTTGTCTGTAATCAGGATCCTGTTGGCGTCAATATCAGATAAGGATAGAATTTCCCCAGTTAGTAGTGTAGTTGCTCTGTATCCTGGAACGTCCTCTGGTATCGTATCCATGATGTGCGGTCAGGTGCAGGATAAAATCAAAGAAAATATACTGACCCACTTGGTTCAAAGAAGTGCGGTTGCCTTAGCAATGGTGTGGATATGGCAGTCCAACCTATAGTAGAGTAAAGATACACTCGGCACTCCGCCAAATAAATGTAGACATCTTGCCCGGTGCCTTCCTTCTGAGTTTGATATAAGTATGGTATGTAGGCGGCACTCGTGGACTTAATTCAAATAAGAAACCCGGACACTCCTGGGTTGAATACAACGTTTCGGATTTATTATCCTTCGTCAGGTATATAACAAATGCAAGAAATCAAGCTTACCTTTATGCAGTTAAGAAACACCAAGTGAAAGTGAAAGTAAGTGCAAAAAGCACTCCCCATGCTGCTGCTGCTGACGTCATCACCAATAGACGGCGCCTGAGCAGTGACTGGGACAAAGTGAAAATGAAAGTGAAAGTAAAAACCGTTACCATGGTTACAATGATACATTGTACAAACGGACATTACTACAAATGATCTTACAGCAATACTACAAAAAATAGCAACATAACCATTATAAGAAACAATTAAAGGAAATCATTTCATTCAGTCCATGCGGGGAAACAGTATTCAAAAGATGTATCCATTTAATTTCTAACTGCAGAAGGATCTTTCCTCTATCACCCCCCCTGATATCTTCCTTGACATGGTCCAACATCATGTAGCGTAATGAGGAGAGACTGTGCTTGCAAGTTTTAAAATGTTTGGCAACAGGCTGATCTATGTTTTTCCCTTCCAATATCTGCTTAATGGCACTGCGGTGTTGTGCCATTCTTTCTTTGAACTGGCACACCGTTTTGCCTATGTAATATAAGCTGCAAGGGCACCTAATGCAGTAGATCACATATTTGCTGGTGCAAGTAAAAACATGTTTTAATTTGATCTGTTTACCACTATGTGGATGCCTGATATAATTGCCGGTGTCCAGATAGGTGCAAGTAGTGCAACCTAAGCACCTGTAGTTTCCTGGTTTTTTAGTCATGAAGTGTTTAGGATATGTGGGTGACATGTTAGCAATGTCAACATGTATCACATGGTCCCCGATGTTTTTACCCCTTGTATAACAAGGTAGTAACGCACTTTCAGACAATTCTGCAAGGTCTGGGTCTGCTTGGACTACTGGCCAAACCCTTTTGGCGGTACTGACAATGGTCTTAGTAGATACCGTGTAATTGTTGACCCAAATCATGGTAGTGTCTATTTTATTAGGTTTGGGACAGGTGATATTCTTTACTTTAGGTGCTTTGAGTGCCTTAATTTTAGCTGATTGTAAATCCTTGTTGCTGTACCCCCTTTCTAGAAATTTTTTAGTCATAAGTTCCATTTTATTCACCTCATCAACAGGATCACTGCAAATGCGGTGAACCCGTAAGAATTGCGAATAGGGGAGACCTCTTTTAAGGGAGCTCGGATGGTGGCTGGAGGCATGCAGCATATTGTTGCAATCAGTGGGTTTCTGGTAAATAGATGTACTGAAGTCAACACCACGTATTTTTACCTCTACATCTAAAAAATGTATGTTTTCCTTTTGAATGTTCCACGTAAACTTGATGTGTCTGTCCCTAGTGTTGGCCAGTGACATCATATTAGTGAATTCCTCCTCTGTGCCCCTCCATAGGAGGAACACGTCGTCTATATATCTTGTATATATGGGTATGAGATTGGCCAGGTCCTGGTCATCAAAGAACAATTGGTGTTCAACTAGGAACATGAAAGCATTCGCGTAGGTTGGTGCGACACAAGATCCCATCGCACAACCCCGGGTCTGCAGGAAAAATTCATTGTTAAAAATAAAATAATTTCTCTCCAAAACCAACCTCAAAAGTTGCAAGAAAAAAATCCACATTAGGACCAAGATAGAGGGTGTTATTGGTAATCAAACTTCGTACAGCCTCGAGTCCCCTGTCATGAGGAATACTAGTGTATAGGCTTACTACATCAATAGTGCCTAGCCAGCAGTCTTCAGGTATAACACCAAAAGATCTGAGTTTATGCAAAAACATTGTCGTGTCTTTCAGATATGTAGATTGATTCTGAACTACCGGCTGGAGGTAAAAGTCAAGATATTTGGATACTTGATAGTACAAGGAGTCCCTGGCAGACACAATGGGTCTGCCAGGTGGCTTCTCACTGTTTTTATGCAATTTGGGAAGCATATTGAATACGGGTACCCGTGGATAATTACAACACAAAGCATTCTTTACAGATTCAGTAATATGTCCAGCCTCAACCGCAGACAGCAAGACATCCTCAAGCTCCCTTAGATACATAGCAGTGGGATCAGCCTCTAGCTTGGTATACACATTATCATCACATAACTGTCTGTAAGCTTCATCTCTATAATCACATAAGTCTTGCACCACAATGCCCCCACCTTTATCGGCAGGGCGTATTGTTATGTCATTACAGGTCGCAAGATCACGCAATGCCTGCCATTCAGCAGGTGATAAATTCATGGTGCTAGTGACATTTTCTTTTTCACATAAATCAATACAATTAGTGACAGTTCTAGTGAAAGCTTTTATGGCTGTGTTGGAAGAATAGGGGTCAAAGTTAGATTTTGGTTTAACAGGACATGCTGGTTTATCAATTTTAGTTAAAGGTTTATCAGAGTCATTTTTACTAAAGAATTCTTTCAGTCTCAGTTGCCTGTTAAGGCGACTCAGGTCAACTTTGCTTTTGAGACTATTATGGGGGTTAGTCGGAACAAAATTCAAACCTTTACTCAACACCGCAGTCTCAATGTCAGTCAATGTGCGTGATGATAAATTATATATCATTTCTTTGTTGTTTTTGCAGCTCGCTTTGGTCTCCCTTTGGCATTGGCCGCCACGTCTGGTTCTTTGTCTTCTGCGCCGTCCTCCTTTGCTCTCGTTTTTACCCCTAAAGGGGAACGACCTCTGGAATTGGTGCGACTGGTGCTTGGTAGTTCTGCTTCACTGTGAGAAGTTCCACTGGAGGTGTCAGTATCTTGAGATGATCGTCCAGATTGTTTATTAAATTTATTGAACCTCCTGCGGTATGGTCTCCGTCCGCCCGGTTGCGGATTCGCCCAGTAGTATACCCGGTTCTCATCATAGTCTCTATTGACAGTAGCCAATTTTTTGGTTTTAAATTGAATTAATTCAGATCTGTATTTTTCTACCTCTGTGTTTAATTTAGCAATCCAGTCCACAGAAGTATCTGAGATCAGAGCATCCAGGCTGTTCTGCTCCAGAGTTTTAATTTTCTCTCTGGTGATGGCTAACTCCCTTGTGGATTCTTCAATGACGAGCAGCATTAAGTCAAACGAGGCTTTATTTAAAACGGCTGCCCATTTCCGACAGAAATCTGTGTTGAAGCGTCCAATGGTGGGCATGTTTTTAATGCGAAAGCCCCTGGGGATTTTTTTCTCCCGAAAATAGTCCGATAAGCATACTCCATGTAGGTAGAAATCAGTTTCCCTGTTTCTGAGTCTCAGAAAATCAGTATAGATTTGTTCACTGGTTTTGACTCCAGTAGTTTGTGCCAGCTTGTCTGTAATCAGGATCCTGTTGGCGTCAATATCAGATAAGGATAGAATTTCCCCAGTTAGTAGTGTAGTTGCTCTGTATCCTGGAACGTCCTCTGGTATCGTATCCATGATGTGCGGTCAGGTGCAGGATAAAATCAAAGAAAATATACTGACCCACTTGGTTCAAAGAAGTGCGGTTGCCTTAGCAATGGTGTGGATATGGCAGTCCAACCTATAGTAGAGTAAAGATACACTCGGCACTCCGCCAAATAAATGTAGACATCTTGCCCGGTGCCTTCCTTCTGAGTTTGATATAAGTATGGTATGTAGGCGGCACTCGTGGACTTAATTCAAATAAGAAACCCGGACACTCCTGGGTTGAATACAACGTTTCGGATTTATTATCCTTCGTCAGGTATATAACAAATGCAAGAAATCAAGCTTACCTTTATGCAGTTAAGAAACACCAAGTGAAAGTGAAAGTAAGTGCAAAAAGCACTCCCCATGCTGCTGCTGCTGACGTCATCACCAATAGACGGCGCCTGAGCAGTGACTGGGACAAAGTGAAAATGAAAGTGAAAGTAAAAACCGTTACCATGGTTACAATGATACATTGTACAAACGGACATTACTACAAATGATCTTACAGCAATACTACAAAAAATAGCAACATAACCATTATAAGAAACAATTAAAGGAAATCATTTCATTCAGTCCATGCGGGGAAACAGTATTCAAAAGATGTATCCATTTAATTTCTAACTGCAGAAGGATCTTTCCTCTATCACCCCCCCTGATATCTTCCTTGACATGGTCCAACATCATGTAGCGTAATGAGGAGAGACTGTGCTTGCAAGTTTTAAAATGTTTGGCAACAGGCTGATCTATGTTTTTCCCTTCCAATATCTGCTTAATGGCACTGCGGTGTTGTGCCATTCTTTCTTTGAACTGGCACACCGTTTTGCCTATGTAATATAAGCTGCAAGGGCACCTAATGCAGTAGATCACATATTTGCTGGTGCAAGTAAAAACATGTTTTAATTTGATCTGTTTACCACTATGTGGATGCCTGATATAATTGCCGGTGTCCAGATAGGTGCAAGTAGTGCAACCTAAGCACCTGTAGTTTCCTGGTTTTTTAGTCATGAAGTGTTTAGGATATGTGGGTGACATGTTAGCAATGTCAACATGTATCACATGGTCCCCGATGTTTTTACCCCTTGTATAACAAGGTAGTAACGCACTTTCAGACAATTCTGCAAGGTCTGGGTCTGCTTGGACTACTGGCCAAACCCTTTTGGCGGTACTGACAATGGTCTTAGTAGATACCGTGTAATTGTTGAACCAAATCATGGTAGTGTCTATTTTATTAGGTTTGGGACAGGTGATATTCTTTACTTTAGGTGCTTTGAGTGCCTTAATTTTAGCTGATTGTAAATCCTTGTTGCTGTACCCCCTTTCTAGAAATTTTTTAGTCATAAGTTCCATTTTATTCACCTCATCAACAGGATCACTGCAAATGCGGTGAACCCGTAAGAATTGCGAATAGGGGAGACCTCTTTTAAGGGAGCTCGGATGGTGGCTGGAGGCATGCAGCATATTGTTGCAATCAGTGGGTTTCTGGTAAATAGATGTACTGAAGTCAACACCACGTATTTTTACCTCTACATCTAAAAAATGTATGTTTTCCTTTTGAATGTTCCACGTAAACTTGATGTGTCTGTCCCTAGTGTTGGCCAGTGACATCATATTAGTGAATTCCTCCTCTGTGCCCCTCCATAGGAGGAACACGTCGTCTATATATCTTGTATATAGGGGTATGAGATTGGCCAGGTCCTGGTCATCAAAGAACAATTGGTGTTCAACTAGGAACATGAAAGCATTCGCGTAGGTTGGTGCGACACAAGATCCCATCGCACAACCCCGGGTCTGCAGGAAAAATTCATTGTTAAAAATAAAATAATTTCTCTCCAAAACCAACCTCAAAAGTTGCAAGAAAAAATCCACATTAGGACCAAGATAGAGGGTGTTATTGGTAATCAAACTTCGTACAGCCTCGAGTCCCCTGTCATGAGGAATACTAGTGTATAGGCTTACTACATCAATAGTGCCTAGCCAGCAGTCTTCAGGTATAACACCAAAAGATCTGAGTTTATGCAAAAACATTGTCGTGTCTTTCAGATATGTAGATTGATTCTGAACTACCGGCTGGAGGTAAAAGTCAAGATATTTGGATACTTGATAGTACAAGGAGTCCCTGGCAGACACAATGGGTCTGCCAGGTGGCTTCTCACTGTTTTTATGCAATTTGGGAAGCATATTGAATACGGGTACCCGTGGATAATTACAACACAAAGCATTCTTTACAGATTCAGTAATATGTCCAGCCTCAACCGCAGACAGCAAGACATCCTCAAGCTCCCTTAGATACATAGCAGTGGGATCAGCCTCTAGCTTGGTATACACATTATCATCACATAACTGTCTGTAAGCTTCATGTTTGCACCAGCAAATATGTGATCTACTGCATTAGGTGCCCTTGCAGCTTATATTACATAGGCAAAACGGTGTGCCAGTTCAAAGAAAGAATGGCACAACACCGCAGTGCCATTAAGCAGATATTGGAAGGGAAAAACATAGATCAGCCTGTTGCCAAACATTTTAAAACTTGCAAGCACAGTCTCTCCTCATTACGCTACATGATGTTGGACCATGTCAAGGAAGATATCAGGGGGGGTGATAGAGGAAAGATCCTTCTGCACTTAGAAATTAAATGGATACATCTTTTGAATACTGTTTCCCCGCATGGACTGAATGAAATGATTTCCTTTAATTGTTTCTTATAATGGTTATGTTGCTATTTTTTGTAGTATTGCTGTAAGATCATTTGTAGTAATGTCCGTTTGTACAATGTATCATTGTAACCATGGTAACGGTTTTTACTTTCACTTTCATTTTCACTTTGTCCCAGTCACTGCTCAGGCGCCGTCTATTGGTGATGACGTCAGCAGCAGCAGCATGGGGAGTGCTTTTTGCACTTACTTTCACTTTCACTTGGTGTTTCTTAACTGCATAAAGGTAAGCTTGATTTCTTGCATTTGTTATATACCTGACGAAGGATAATAAATCCGAAACGTTGTATTCAACCCAGGAGTGTCCGGGTTTCTTATTTGAATTAAGTCCACGAGTGCCGCCTACATACCATACTTATATCAAACTCAGAAGGAAGGCACCGGGCAAGATGTCTACATTTATTTGGCGGAGTGCCGAGTGTATCTTTACTCTACTATAGGTTGGACTGCCATATCCACACCATTGCTAAGGCAACCGCACTTCTTTGAACCAAGTGGGTCAGTATATTTTCTTTGATTTTATCCTGCACCTGACCGCACATCATGGATACGATACCAGAGGACGTTCCAGGATACAGAGCAACTACACTACTAACTGGGGAAATTCTATCCTTATCTGATATTGACGCCAACAGGATCCTGATTACAGACAAGCTGGCACAAACTACTGGAGTCAAAACCAGTGAACAAATCTATACTGATTTTCTGAGACTCAGAAACAGGGAAACTGATTTCTACCTACATGGAGTATGCTTATCGGACTATTTTCGGGAGAAAAAAATCCCCAGGGGCTTTCGCATTAAAAACATGCCCACCATTGGACGCTTCAACACAGATTTCTGTCGGAAATGGGCAGCCGTTTTAAATAAAGCCTCGTTTGACTTAATGCTGCTCGTCATTGAAGAATCCACAAGGGAGTTAGCCATCACCAGAGAGAAAATTAAAACTCTGGAGCAGAACAGCCTGGATGCTCTGATCTCAGATACTTCTGTGGACTGGATTGCTAAATTAAACACAGAGGTAGAAAAATACAGATCTGAATTAATTCAATTTAAAACCAAAAAATTGGCTACTGTCAATAGAGACTATGATGAGAACCGGGTATACTACTGGGCGAATCCGCAACCGGGCGGACGGAGACCATACCGCAGGAGGTTCAATAAATTTAATAAACAATCTGGACGATCATCTCAAGATACTGACACCTCCAGTGGAACTTCTCACAGTGAAGCAGAACTACCAAGCACCAGTCGCACCAATTCCAGAGGTCGTTCCCCTTTAGGGGTAAAAACGAGAGCAAAGGAGGACGGCGCAGAAGACAAAGAACCAGACGTGGCGGCCAATGCCAAAGGGAGACCAAAGCGAGCTGCAAAAACAACAAAGAAATGATATATAATTTATCATCACGCACATTGACTGACATTGAGACTGCGGTGTTGAGTAAAGGTTTGAATTTTGTTCCGACTAACCCCCATAATAGTCTCAAAAGCAAAGTTGACCTGAGTCGCCTTAACAGGCAACTGAGACTGAAAGAATTCTTTAGTAAAAATGACTCTGATAAACCTTTAACTAAAATTGATAAACCAGCATGTCCTGTTAAACCAAAATCTAACTTTGACCCCTATTCTTCCAACACAGCCATAAAAGCTTTCACTAGAACTGTCACTAATTGTATTGATTTATGTGAAAAAGAAAATGTCACTAGCACCATGAATTTATCACCTGCTGAATGGCAGGCATTGCGTGATCTTGCGACCTGTAATGACATAACAATACGCCCTGCCGATAAAGGTGGGGGCATTGTGGTGCAAGACTTATGTGATTATAGAGATGAAGCTTACAGACAGTTATGTGATGATAATGTGTATACCAAGCTAGAGGCTGATCCCACTGCTATGTATCTAAGGGAGCTTGAGGATGTCTTGCTGTCTGCGGTTGAGGCTGGACATATTACTGAATCTGTAAAGAATGCTTTGTGTTGTAATTATCCACGGGTACCCGTATTCAATATGCTTCCCAAATTGCATAAAAACAGTGAGAAGCCACCTGGCAGACCCATTGTGTCTGCCAGGGACTCCTTGTACTATCAAGTATCCAAATATCTTGACTTTTACCTCCAGCCGGTAGTTCAGAATCAATCTACATATCTGAAAGACACGACAATGTTTTTGCATAAACTCAGATCTTTTGGTGTTATACCTGAAGACTGCTGGCTAGGCACTATTGATGTAGTAAGCCTATACACTAGTATTCCTCATGACAGGGGACTCGAGGCTGTACGAAGTTTGATTACCAATAACACCCTCTATCTTGGTCCTAATGTGGATTTTTTCTTGCAACTTTTGAGGTTGGTTTTGGAAAGAAATTATTTTATTTTTAACAATGAATTTTTCCTGCAGACCCGGGGTTGTGCGATGGGATCTTGTGTCGCACCAACCTACGCGAATGCTTTCATGTTCCTAGTTGAACACCAATTGTTCTTTGATGACCAGGACCTGGCCAATCTCATACCCCTATATACAAGATATATAGACGACGTGTTCCTCCTATGGAGGGGCACAGAGGAGGAATTCACTAATATGATGTCACTGGCCAACACTAGGGACAGACACATCAAGTTTACGTGGAACATTCAAAAGGAAAACATACATTTTTTAGATGTAGAGGTAAAAATACGTGGTGTTGACTTCAGTACATCTATTTACCAGAAACCCACTGATTGCAACAATATGCTGCATGCCTCCAGCCACCATCCGAGCTCCCTTAAAAGAGGTCTCCCCTATTCGCAATTCTTACGGGTTCACCGCATTTGCAGTGATCCTGTTGATGAGGTGAATAAAATGGAACTTATGACTAAAAAATTTCTAGAAAGGGGGTACAGCAACAAGGATTTACAATCAGCTAAAATTAAGGCACTCAAAGCACCTAAAGTAAAGAATATCACCTGTCCCAAACCTAATAAAATAGACACTACCATGATTTGGGTCAACAATTACACGGTATCTACTAAGACCATTGTCAGTACCGCCAAAAGGGTTTGGCCAGTAGTCCAAGCAGACCCAGACCTTGCAGAATTGTCTGAAAGTGCGTTACTACCTTGTTATACAAGGGGTAAAAACATCGGGGACCATGTGATACATGTTGACATTGCTAACATGTCACCCACATATCCTAAACACTTCATGACTAAAAAACCAGGAAACTACAGGTGCTTAGGTTGCACTACTTGCACCTATCTGGACACCGGCAATTATATCAGGCATCCACATAGTGGTAAACAGATCAAATTAAAACATGTTTTTACTTGCACCAGCAAATATGTGATCTACTGCATTAGGTGCCCTTGCAGCTTATATTACATAGGCAAAACGGTGTGCCAGTTCAAAGAAAGAATGGCACAACACCGCAGTGCCATTAAGCAGATATTGGAAGGGAAAAACATAGATCAGCCTGTTGCCAAACATTTTAAAACTTGCAAGCACAGTCTCTCCTCATTACGCTACATGATGTTGGACCATGTCAAGGAAGATATCAGGGGGGGTGATAGAGGAAAGATCCTTCTGCAGTTAGAAATTAAATGGATACATCTTTTGAATACTGTTTCCCCGCATGGACTGAATGAAATGATTTCCTTTAATTGTTTCTTATAATGGTTATGTTGCTATTTTTTGTAGTATTGCTGTAAGATCATTTGTAGTAATGTCCGTTTGTACAATGTATCATTGTAACCATGGTAACGGTTTTTACTTTCACTTTCATTTTCACTTTGTCCCAGTCACTGCTCAGGCGCCGTCTATTGGTGATGACGTCAGCAGCAGCAGCATGGGGAGTGCTTTTTGCACTTACTTTCACTTTCACTTGGTGTTTCTTAACTGCATAAAGGTAAGCTTGATTTCTTGCATTTGTTATATACCTGACGAAGGATAATAAATCCGAAACGTTGTATTCAACCCAGGAGTGTCCGGGTTTCTTATTTGAATTAAGTCCACGAGTGCCGCCTACATACCATACTTATATCAAACTCAGAAGGAAGGCACCGGGCAAGATGTCTACATTTATTTGGCGGAGTGCCGAGTGTATCTTTACTCTATATATATATATATATATATATATATATACACAGCAATAAGTCCGCACTCACAGTCTCCAAAATCCAACAGGCGGTGCTCCATAGAAGTCACTGAAGACCAATTCAGTGTATTCAGTGTATTTCAAAGTATAGGCACTCACTAATAAAGTCCAATGTAATTTTATTGTAGGCACTTCATAGCAGCAACAAGCATATTGTCATATCAATCTTTCGGTCCCATATGGACCTTTGTCAAGATCAGCAGCAATAGTAAATCATACTCCTGTAGCCCACATTAGTGAACTGTCCATTTGCTCCTTATATAGCTCAACTGTTATCAGAGGCTCCACCCACAACAATCCAATAATAAATAATTAAATACTTATATATACTCACATAAGGACTAATAATATGCATACAAAGCCGTTTATGCTGAACAACAGTGTAATCCCGCGTTCCCGGAAGTGCTGTGCACTCCACAGCCCCTAGAATGCACGCCGGTGACCAGAACCGGAAAAGACGTCAAGCGCCCATAACTAATCACATAGAAGTAATACAACAGCTAGTGAAACGTGGAAGTACCACTCAAATGCATTCCAGCTGTGTATAACCTACATTGATAACATATAGCAGACATTTTCAACCTTTCACAACTCGCAGCACACTGAACAAGATTTAAATATTGCCAAGGCACACTCAAGTATAATGGTGATGCATGGTACAGTTGTGTGTCCTAGGATGTCATGTCGCAGCTTCTCCATAGATAACGCCTGAGCCACATCTGAGAAAGACAGAAGAGCCAAACACTGCCCGGGCCCAAAATTAGAACTGGTTCTGCAGCCGCTAAACCCACCAGTATTGATCATTCCAGGACCTCCGTAGCGGCAAAGCACTGACGGGCCTGGCTCTGCTTCTATGTTGGCATGCCTGGAGACTGCTCAGGGCACACTAGTGTGCCATGGCACAGTAGTTGAAAAACACTGTCATATAGCCTCATAAGCACAGTATTTGGGCCATAACAATGGAGCAAATGGGTATACCAACACCAACAATAAATATATAGACAAACAATACAAACACACAAACAAATACGACAAACGAGATTTATGGTAAGAACTTACCATTGTTGAATCTCTTTCTGCGAGGTACACTGGGCTCCACAAGGAATAACATCGGGGGTGTAGAGTAGGATCTTGTAGAGTAGGATCTTGATCCGAGGCACCAACAGGCTCAAAGCTTTGACTGTTCCCAAGATGCACAGCGCCACCTCCTCTATAACCCCGCACAGGATCTCAGTTTCGTTAACCAGCCCAATGCAGTAGCAGGTACTAGAGACAACAATTGCTCGTAGCCAAATACACCACACACTCACCACAGGAGAGGGTGTCAGCGGCTAATGCCACACCAACCCAAAGAAGCTAAGTGCGTCAGGGTGGGCGCCTTGTGGAGCCCAATATACCTCGCAGAAAGAGATTTAACAATGGTAAGTTGTTACCATAAATCTCGTTTTCTGCTGCGGGGAACACTGGGCTCCACAAGGAATAACATCGGGGATGTCCTAAAGCAGTTCCTTATGGGAGGGGATGCACTGTAGTGGGGACAAGAATCCGGCGTCCAAGGGAAGCATCCTGGGAGGTGGAAATATCGAAGGCATAGAACCTTATGAAAGTGTTCACTGAGGACCATGTGGCCGCCTTGCACAATTGTTCAAGGGTTGCACCATGGTGGGCCGCCCAAAAAAGGTCCAACCGATCGAGTAGAATGGGCTTTGATGGTAGCAGGAGCTGGACGACCAGCCTGTACATAAGCATTAATAACATTCTAATCCATCTGGCCAGGGTCTGCTTGGAAGCAGGCCAGCCACGTATATGAAAACCAAACAGTACAAAAAGAGAATCAGATTTCCTAATGTCAGAGTCGAAAAATATCATGATTCATATGCCTTGTATTAACCCCTAATGTGTGCGCATGCTGCTCGTCGCCTGGTCCCCCGTGCGTACACATCCCCACAGATTTTGTAAGGGACGCTCCAGCGTCTCGTGCGCATGGGATGTGCAAATACGGCGGAGTTTGTGAGCTTGTAGCGTGCGACTCGATCGCGACATATTTAACCCAAATAGCGTAATAATATATTATAGTTAATATTCCCCTTAACAATGTCAGCAAGTATGGTAAGTTTAAAACCTCTTAGACAGAGAGATTCCTCTATGCATGCTGGGAGGGCTCAGACAAAGATTGGAGGGTAGTGTTTGGTGTCCAGCTGTGGGGTATTGAAGGGGTGTTGTGCCTATGATAATTGGGAGGGATTCGCATAGTTCCTGCTCATGGTTATGCACAGAAGTAGAAAATAAGATTAATTGCATTCCGAATAAATTACACAAGTGCAGGGTAGGTGAATAGAATTCAGTCATTTATTTCCCACAGACTGAATACAATAGCCTTATTTACACTAAGCTTTGAGATTCTATGAAGAGGGCTTACACCTTTGTTTATGAATAGAACCAGGTTTCTCTCCAGAATAATGAGTGCTGAGTTGTCAATTGTCTCAACTGAAGGTGGGGTAAACAAAGCCCAGAGACAGAGTTTGTTTGGAAGATCCAAAGCAAATAGCTTTCCACAATACAACCAGAGAGGAATTTAGAATACTAACAAGTCCTAGCCATCGCCCACTTCTTGAACTAACCAATGATCCCAGGTGCAGTACATGTCCCACCCCCTAACCAATGGAAAGAGAGCACACAGTATCTATTGTAGTATGTCTTGAGTTAGTAAATAAATATAGCTTGCAATAGGCTTGGTGACACAAGACTCTCTCTCATCAACAATTATCAGTCGGATAATTGGAGGACTGGATCCGGTTGCGCTAGCGAATGTTTCCCCGTATGGTATGTTTCTCTGTGGCCACTTTGTTACCCGGTTAATGTATGCCAATCATTCTTATTCTATGGGGTAAATTTACTAAGCTCCCGATTTTGACCGAGATGCCGTTTTTTCATCAAAGTGTCATCTCGGTAATTTACTAAGCAATAATCACGGCAGTGATGAGGGCATTCGTAATTTTTTGCAAGTCCAAGAAAAAAATTACGAATGAATACACCATCGGTCAAAACGCGGCTGTTTAAGTATGAATCTCGGTAATTTACTAAGAAGTGCAAAGCAAAAAAAAAACAAACACTGCCGTGAAAAATTACAACTCGTAAAAAAGTGCTAAAAAAAAACAGACCTGCTTTTTTTTTCCGTGATTGGATAGGCATGCAGGGATCCATGAGATCCATGCATGTATATCAGTGGGAAGGGGTGGGAAAGTTGTTATTTTATTTTAAAAAATTGCGTGGGTCCCCCCTCCTAAGCATAACCAGCCTCGGGCTCTTTGAGCCGATCCTGGTTGCAGAAATATGGGGAAAAAATTGACAGGGGTTCCCCCATATTTAAGCAACCAGCATCGGGCTCTGCGCCTGGTCCTGGTTCCAAAAATACGGGGGACAAAAAGAGTAGGGGTCCCCCGTATTTTTAAAACCAGCACCGGGCTCCACTAGCTGGACAGATAATGCCACAGCCGGGGGTCACTTTGATATAGTGCCCTGCGGCCATGGCATAAAAAATCCAACTAGTCACCCCTGGCCGGGGTACCCTGGGGGAGTGGGGACCCCTTCAATCAAGGGGTCCCCCCCCCAGCCACCCAAGGGCCAGGGGTGAAGCCCGAGGCTGTCCCCCCCCCCCATCCAATGGGCTGCGGATGGGGGGGCTGATAGCCTTTGTTGTAAAAGAACAGATATTGTTTTTAGTAGCAGTACTACAAGTCCCAGCAAGCCTCCCCCGCATGCTGGTACTTGGAGAACCACAAGTACCAGCATGCGGCGGAAAAACGGGCCCGCTGGTACCTGTAGTACTACTACTAAAAAATACCCAAAAAAACACAAGACACAAAGTGACGTCACCGCTGAGCAGAAAGTTCCCACCATTGGTTACAATGGAGCGCATAGGCGCTACATTGTAACACTGCCGTGTGCCGCCTGTCACTCAGTACAGGAGCACACAGCCGATCAGGAGAGTGCTACAACGTAGCACTCCCTGATTGGCTGAAGAAACCCACTTAGACAGAAGTCAGAGTGGGTTTCTGGCATTCGGGGAAAGGAGTCCCATGTGAAAACATGGGGCCCCTTTCAGTTCGTGGCTCGGCTTTCCGTTTTCTTATTTTATGCAAGTACGTGGATTACAAATGGATGCCCCGAGGACCCTGGGACCCGCGATCTGGTGAGTAGAATTTATTCAACAGGTACCCCTTGGATTCTACTGGAGAAGAGGACCGACCTGCGTGTGAACATAAGGTAAGTATGTATGTATGTTTGTGTGCATGTATGTAATAAATCTTTACTTTCACGGTGTGTGTGTCTTGTCTTTTTTTGGGTATTTTTTTAGTAGTAGTACTACAGGTACCAGCGGGCCCGTTTTTCCGTCGCATGCTGGTACTTGTGGTTCTCCAAGTACCAGCATGCGGGGGAGGCTTGCTGGGCCTTGTAGTACTGCTACTAAAAACAATATCTTTTCATTATCACAAAAGGCTATCAGCCTCCCCATCCGCAGCCCATTGGATGGGGGGGGGGCAGCCTCGGGCTTCACCCCTGGCCCTTGGGTGGCTGGGGGGGGGGACCCCTTGATTGAAGGGGTCCCCACTCCCCCAGGGTACCCCGGCCAGGGGTGACTAGTTGGATTTTTGATGCCACGGCCGCAGGGCACTAGATAAAAGTGACCCCCGGCTGTGGCATTATCTGTCCAGCTAGTGGAGCCCGGTGCTGGTTTTAAAAATACGGGGGACCCCTACTCTTTTTGTCCCCCGTATTTTTGGAACCAGGACCAGGCGCAGAGCCCGATGCTGGTTGCTTAAATATGGGGGAACCCCTGTCATTTTTTTTCCCATATTTCTGCAACCAGGATCGGCTCAAAGAGCCCGAGGCTGGTAATGCTTAGGAGGGGGGACCCCACGCAATTTTTTTTTAAATATTTTACAGTGTTTAATTTAAAAAAAACAAAATAAATGAACCCCAGCACGGATTACACAGATCCGGCCGAGATTCGTTGTAAAAAAAGTCGGCAGTGTTTTGCTAATCACTGCCGTAAAAATAGAAAAAAAACCACGAATGACATCGACATCGGAACAAAAGAAAAACCCGAATACGACAGCTTAGTAAATTAGTCGTAATCAATTCAAAAAGTTGCAGTTTTACACTTTCGATGTCATTCGTGATTGAACTTTGACCTTTTCCCGAAAATTACGAATGTTAGTAAATTTACCCCTATGTATCTGTATTTCCAATCATTTGTTAATGTTTATATTTATGTCTAGATATTCTGTTTAGGTATTAATGTTAGATCTGTAGTGTATCAGATGTATTGTTTTCCCCTTTTTATACTAAAAGAATCATCCACCTGGTGTTAGAGCCGGAGTGGTTTTTAAATCTACATCAGGTCTTGTGTATTTCATCATTTATTACTAAGGGTTATTGAGCGTCTCAGTCGCTCAAACAGCTTTCATATCATAAAGGTTAATCAGCGTTACATTGTGGTAATATTACAGTAATAAGGTTTACAGCGTAAGCATACCCTTACAGTGTATTGTTACAAGGTTGTCTGTGTGTAGATCTGTGAGCGTCAGCGCCGCTTGTATCCCGCTCTCGCGGTACAGCGTCCACTACGCTAATAGCGTAGCATTACGGTACTCGGACCGCCTATAGCGTGCTCGATACCAAGTGTAAGCCGTGAGCGAACGTGCCGCTCATGCGTCTCGACCACGGCCTAGCGTCTGCTACGCTAAGTGCGTACCACTACGGCACCTTGTGCGCCTATTGCGTATGTTGTCTTTAATAAGTATATAGCTTAACTTCAAGATAAATAATCAGCTTTATCAATTGGGGGCTAGTCCGGTCCACCTCATATCCGCAGTCAGGCGAAAACAACAGACTTTATCGATCAGCAAAAGGGCGGATAGGTAGTATCTTGTAGTGCTGATCGGATATGTGTCTGTGTCTGCTTCTCTTGGTTTGTAGGGATGCTGGTGGAATCCGAGGAAGGTAAGAACATACAGCTATTGTTTTAAATCTGTTTTTTCTCTCTCTCTCTCTTTCTCTCTCTCTGTTTGGCGCCAATTGCGCACACAAAACATGCACATACACCTGTATTTTATTTTGTGTATTTTCGCATAGTCACTCTTGTTGCCATTAGAATTGATTGTTAGACACGTACTGAGGAAATTTATTTGGTGTATCTGGACTTTGTGCGTACGTGTCTCGGGCAACGTGCGAGATTACGTACGTGACACAAAGGCGTACACACGTGGCGTACATTATGCAACCTGCATACGGATACGCCCACTGAAACTCAGATCACACGATAAACATTGTTCTAGTGTGGGTGGTATAATAGCCACCTGATAATAGCATAAGTTTGTTCAGTTGCCAAAAAGTTTAGTTTAAAGAGAACCTTTTTCTATTGCAAAACCCAGGAATTGGACTACTGCCTGTATGAAAGGAATTTCTGTACAGAAAGATCAGAGTGTATATGAATGAATAGGAGTGAGTGTGGAAATAAAGGTATTCTTTTGTGAACCCAGAAATCGGGATCCCGTCGGAGACCACATCAGGTGAGTGGAAACTTGGTGGCGTGGGACTGGCTTGCCCGCGTTAACATTATATAAGGTAAAGGAGCAAGTAGTATTCGCAAACAAAAAAAGAATTGCGAAGGTTGAAGCGCAGCCCAGGGGGTTTGCGTAGTACCCATATAGACACAAGTTGAGCTCCGGCTGAAGGTTTCACAGCCTAAACAAACGATTCCGCTGGTCGTAAGGCGTATAAATAATAGTTATTTATACGAAGTGCGACTGTACCGCATGTAATTGTGTGCATTAGTTTGTTACCTTGATACCCATTAAACATTTATTGTGGGATCATAAAAGCTATTTCTACATTCTAACGTGATTTGTGTAGGTTTTTGTTATTTTAAGGGAGTTTCGCTGTTCACTCAGGAAATCTCCAACAACCAATACTTACTGGGGAGGGTAGCATACTCCCACACGCCCCAGTAAATAGAGGTTACAAGAAAGAAAAAAAAGATCCCGTGAATTGGGTACGACCAGTGGTGGGCACATTGCTGGAACTCGTATTGGCTAATTGGGGCGTAAGTGAGTGAAGGCACTAGTTGAACTTTCACCGTCGCCTTACCGAGGGGAACTTGGTTTGTTTTGTAAGAATTTGCTAAAACAGCAATATCTGCAAACGATGGGGGCCAGTTGCTCAAAGAAGGGACGTCCAACAAGGGTTCACGTTGGTATTTGTTGGCCCAAAGGGTCAGCACGGTATATAATGTGTGAGAAATACGGATCACACACACAGGTATTATGCAAAGAATGGGAACGAATGACTGAGAATGATGGGGAACAGTTTCCCCGGGTGGGCAGTTTGAATCCTGAGGTATTGCAGAATCTAAGAAAAAGGATATGTCTAATAAAGTCTGCAAAGCAGAGGATTAGACATTATGATTGTTTACAGGTATGGCAACAAGAGAGTGAAATACAACAGGAATTAGCTCAAAAAGCAAATTCACATCCTGTTAGAAGTTTGATAGCAACGGCACCACCACCGTATATAGTAGGGAAAAAAAGTGGCTGCAGAGAATGGCATACGGGTACACGAAAAGGGTGCACTTAACCAATGTAGTAGTGATAAGAGTAAAATGAATATTAATGATAAGAATAATTGTAACAAATGTAATAATGATAGAAGGAAAACTGATAAATGTACAAATTCTAACCCGTGCAAGTTGCACTCCATGTTAAACTTCCCTCAGGATTACAAGCAAGAAAGTGAGCCCAGCACGATGTCGGCACCTTTTCCAGCAGCCATCATACAAGACATCCAGGTGGACGCGACCAATTCGGTAAAGGCAGTAATCAAACCCCCTAACGGAGGGTCAGGTGAGGTCGTGTCCACTGGTAAGTACGGTGTTATATATCATGCACAAACAAATGTACCTCATATTGTAGAACCAACATAAGATGATGTGGTTGAATTTAATCCTGTCAGGGTGATCACAGTCCCAAATGGACAGACTGACGCTCTGGGAATCACTCCCGCCAGGAACAGTGCAATGCACCGTCCCTGGTCCCGGACAGAATTGAAGACAATTATGTCTGAATTCCCTGATCCTAGGAAAGATCTAGTTGCATGTCAGAGGTTTATTAAAGAACTAGGAAACTCCACAGAACCCACCAACAAAGGTTGGCGGACAGTGCTGAGGGCATGTTTGCCCTGTAGTGTTGACCCTGCGAAATGTATTACTGATTGTAAATTAGACACAGAAGTACCTCATACGGAGGAACACAATCAGGAATGTATTAAGCAGATCAACCAACAGTTAGGAGTATATTTCCCATCTGTTGTCGAGTGGAACAAAATCTTCTCCATAAGACAAAGAGAGGGGGAAAGTACTTCTGATTATTTCAATCGAGCAATGAAAACAATGGCTAGAGACACTGGGATCACGGACATTGAGGGAAATGCACAGCATAGACAGATAGCGGTTAAGGTATTAATGGATGGTTTAAAGGTAGTATTGAGAACAAGGGTACAGACCACCAACCCAAACTGGAGAAATATCTCGGTGGCTGCATTAAGAAAGGCCGCTATGGGGCATGATCAAAACATCAGCAAGCACAGGGAGTCACAGGGAGGTAAGAAGCCTCAGATCCCTGTGGGTAAGTCAAAGGTGATAAGATGTTATAGCTGCCAGAAGGAAGGTCATTATGCACGAAGTTGTAGGTTTAAAGATCCACAGAAGGTATATCAACCCCCTAGACAAGAACAAGAGCGAAGTCATGACACACGAAATTGTAATCAGGAATCACCTAGGAAGAAGTTTGGGCCGCACCTGTAATGTGCAGTCAGTAAAGTTGATCATTAGTCGTGACAGTAAACCTGAGGTTACCGTTAATGAATAATGGGAGGTCAGTTCCTTGTAGACACAGGGACGGCCGGGTAAACTTTGTAATTTATCTGTAAATGTTTCTTTTTCCCCTCTGACGTTCATTGGCAGAACTCAAACATCACATAGCTACTTGGTCTTTGCAGAAGTCTACCTAACTCCAGTATGTCTTACCAGCATCGTTGTGTTTGGCCAGATGCAAAGGGTGGAGAGGGGAAATACTGAGGGGGGGGGGAGATTATGCAGAGATACTGGTGGACATGTTGATGTGACAGCCTGCTGATGAAAATCTGACAATGTTTTTTTTGTTGTGGCTTATATAACATATATATATTGTTCTCTCTCTCTTTAGTTTTTTTCTCATGTTTTCATGCTTTACAAATGGTATGTCAAACATCAGTTAGACAAATGGTAATGCAAGATTTTTTTGCTCCTTACAGAAAGATCGCTGAGTCGGAAAGAATATTGCATCACCGGAATGTTCGTTTGGAAGACTGAGAGACAGCACCTTTGAGATGACGACAGAGCAAGAAGAACAACAAGACTAGAAGACATCGTAACATTTTTCTTTCCCCTCAATTATTTTCTGTACCCCCATTACAAATTTCTCTTTCTCCTCCTGTAAGATGGACTCGCCCCAAGAGACTGCAGTCCGTGTTTTCCTGTTGACCCTGATGTTGACCAGAGCAGTCTGTTTCGGTGAGAGTTCCAGTGAGGTCGAGAAAGGATCTAGAATGGAATCTGATGACCAGGATGGAGGCGTAGATTTCCAAGAGCAACACAATCACCGAGTAAAGGCGAGTACCAGAAAACGATCCAGTAGCTATGTTATTAATAGACATTGTGAAGGATTGTTAGCTGAAGAGAACTGCATCTGTAGGCATTGTGACAATATAGTTGAGGATGGGTGCATCAAGAAATGTCAGTCCAGTTTTAATATCCACATGGACCGGCATCCATTGAGTGACTATCACTCCTTAGTGGGTAAAGTGTTAAACCAGACAGACTGTTGGGTGTGCTCTCAAGTACCTCAAGGTCATAGCAAATCAGGACTAGTACCATTCCCTTTAACTGTAGGAGAGGTACTTGAGTTAAGTGGTGGGAGACCGGTGGACAAGAGGTTTAATATCTCCAGTCCTCCTAGTTTGAAGCTCCACAATATCATGTGGATAGGTCCTTAGTATGCTTTAACATGTCCAACCCCCGAAAGCCGGGAAATTGGGAAGTGTCATGGAGTAATCAAACCATGACCTTTTCACACAGAGCCGACAGAAGGCCCATAGATACAGAGCTTATGCGCTACATAGTCAACAGTGGAAAATATTTCCGGTATAGATATACCCTAGGAAGTAGGACCATGCGAGTTGGAGAAGTATCATTAGGATACTGTGCACATATCATACAACCAGATACGTGTACTAGACAGATGGGAGAATTAGGGTTAGGAGATTTCACATGGAAAGTTTGTAACATGGTTATGTCATACTCAGTCCCATATGTTCTCCCCGATGATGCATATTTCATATGCGGGAGGAAGGCGTATAAGTGGCTTGCCCCAAACTCAGAGGGATTGTGTTACATTGGAAAAGTACTGCCTGAAGTAATGACTGTATCCCATAACAAAATGAAAGACATACACTGTGGTGCCCAATCTCCTTATACTCACACTCATTACGAGCACATCGTTAAACGGCACATGATAGAGAAAACAGAGCATCCGGCCTCTGATCTGATCCATGAATCCACTGGGATTCAATTCCTACTCGCGTTAGATATCACTCGTACCGCCAGAGGAGTGATAAATTATAGGTATATATCTGCGCTAGCAAATTTGTTAGACAATATCACCGAAATGTATGACGACACGTTCAGGTATACTGGGAGAGAGTTACAAGCCTACAACACAGAGCTGGTTCAGCATAGGATGATTCTCAATTACCTCACAGCAGTGACAGGCGGGTATTGTGTCACCCTAGCAACTCAGTATGGTGTAAAGTGCTGCACGTATATTACAAACAGCACTGAGGACCCGGCCGAGGTCATAGACCAAAGGATGGATGACATTTTGCAATTAAAGTGGGAGTTCCGAAGGAGACACAATCTCACTCTCGCTGCTGTGGGTAATGAGCTGACCAGTTGGGTGTCATGGTTGAACCCACGAAATTGGTTCTCTGGTTTAGGAGAATGGGCCCAACGTATTATCATGGATGTAGGGAAATTCCTCTTGTGTATTCTGGGAGTCGTCATATTGGTTGGTCTGATATTTAGATGCGTTTGGACTTTAATGAAGTGTAAACGTAGTACCAGAGTGATGAGTCTGAGGAGCGAGGACACTGTAATAACAACAACTAATTTGATTTATGACCCAACGATAGAGACAATGTTGTGATGAAAATGTGATTTCATGGTCCGTTTCTTTCACCCGTTTCTCCTTTGTTTTCCTCCAAGGTACAAGGACATCCACTTGGAAGAAGAATTTGACAACCTCTTTTATACAGACCATTGATGAACTGTGTCACAGACCCCCAATATCCCTAGTGACTTTAACTTTTTACGAAAGCCCAATACTTTAGAGACTATAATTTTATGGACACTGGGACAGCTTTTGCTTACCACTTACAGCAAAAGCACCGAGAGACATCAGACAACATGTACATCAAGACAAGACATCAGACAAGACCTCAATCGGCGACTGTCTATTAAAACTCACATAGTTTTACGACTGCATTCATAACAATTGTTTCTTATCTTCACCACTACAACCTTCAGGTAATGACACACATAGTCGACAGGGAATATAGACACATATATCAGCATTTACATGTTCCCCCCATTCATGTATCATCAACTAAATGTGCTCCCCCATTTGTTGCAACCAAAAGCCGATAAGAGCTCGGTAGAGTTTGACAGCCCAACCACAGACCCTTAATACGGGATAAGAAGGATTCAAATGTATACTTCGCAATACCTCGAAGCTTGATTTAGAACACGTACGGCATGATGATACATGACCCCTCAGACATGGATTCATACACACATGCTTCTACTATCTCACTAGGTCATATCTTTCTCACCTTCTCCTCTCCTCCCTTACCCAATCATAAAAAGGTATTTACATGATGACATATATTTTTCTGTTTTGTTTAGGAAGTGGCAGTTATTGATGACTGCCAAAGGCTGGACTGTCAGAGTCGAAAAATATCATGATTCATATGCGTTGTATTAACCCCTAATGTGTGCGCATGCTGCTCGTCGCCTGGTCCCCCGTGCGTACACATCCCCGCAGATTTTGTAAGGGACGCTCCAGCGTCTCGTGCGCATGAGATGTGTAAATACGGCGGAGTTTGTGAGCTTGTAGTGTGCGACTCGATCGCGACATATTTAACCCAAATAGCGTAATAATATATTATAGTTAATATTCCCCTTAACAATGTCAGCAAGTATGGTAAGTTTAAAACCTCTTAGACAGAGAGATTCCTCTTTGCATGCTGGGAGGGCTCAGACAAAGGTTGGAGGGTAGTGTTTGGTGTCCAGCTGTGGGGTATTGAAGGGGTGTTGTGCCTATGATAATTGGGAGGGATTCGCATAGTTCCTGCTCATGGTTATGCACAGAAGTAGAAAATAAGATTAATTGCATTCCGAATAAATTACACAAGTGCAGGGTAGGTGAATAGAATTCAGTCATTTATTTCCCACAGACTGAATACAATAGCCTTATTTACACTAAGCTTTGAGATTCTATGAAGAGGGCTTACACCTTTGTTTATGAATAGAACCAGGTTTCTCTCCAGAATAATGAGTGCTGAGTTGTCAATTGTCTCAACTGAAGGTGGGGTAAACAAAGCCCAGAGACAGAGTTTGTTTGGAAGATCCAAAACAAATAGCTTTCCACAATACAACCAGAGAGGAATTTAGAATACTAACAAGTCCTAGCCATCGCCCACTTCTTGAACTAACCAATGATCCCAGGTGCAGTACATGTTCCACCCCCTAACCAATGGAAAGAGAGCACACAGTATCTATTGTAGGATGTCTTGAGTTAGTAAATAAATCTAGCTTGCAATAGGCTTGGTGACACAAGACTCTCTCTCATCAACAATTATCAGTCGGATAATTGGAGGACTGGATCCGGTTGCGCTAGCGAATGTTTCCCCGTATGGTATGTTTCTCTGTGGCCACTTTGTTACCCGGTTAATGTATGCCAATCATTCTCATTCTATGTATCTGTATTTCCAATCATTTGTTAATGTTTGTATTTATGTCTAGATATTCTGTTTAGGTAGTAATGTTAGATCTGTAGTGTATCAGATGTATTGTTTTCCCCTTTTTATACTAAAAGAATCATCCACCTGGTGTTAGAGCCGGAGTGGTTTTTAAATCTACATCAGGTCTTGTGTATTTCATCATTTATTACTAAGGGTTATTGAGCGTCTCAGTCGCTCAAACAGCTTTCATATCATAAAGGTTAATAAGCGTTTCATTGTGGTAATATTACAGTAATAAGGTTTACAGCGTAAGCATACCCTTACAGTGTATTGTTACAAGGTTGTCTGTGTGTAGATCTGTGAGCGTCAGCGGCGCTTGTATCCCGCTCTCGCGGTACAGCGTCCACTACGCTAATAGCGTAGCATTACGGTACTCGGACCGCCTATAGCGTGCTCGATACCAAGCGTAAGCCGTGAGCGAACGTGCCGCTCATGCGTCTCGACCACGGCCTAGCGTCTGCTACGCTAAGTGCGTACCATTACGGCACCTTGTGCGCCTATTGCGTATGTTGTCTTTAATAAGTATATAGCTTAAGTTCAAGATAAATAATCAGCTTTATCACTAATTGAGGATGTTCTCTTCACATAGATACAGAGAGACCGTAGCACATCCAAAGACCGCTCTTTGGAAGACAACTCAGGAGAATTAAAGGCCGGAACCACAATCTCCTGATTAAGGTGGCAGGACGCCACCACCTTTGGTAAATAACCCGGTCGCGTTCTAAGAACCGCCCGGTCACGGTGAAAAATAAAATGGGGAGACTTACAGGATAAGGCACCCAAGTCCGACCCTTCTAGCTGAAGCAATAGCCAGCAAAAATAACACCTTAAGGGAAAGCCACTTAAGGTCAGCAGAGGCAAGAGGTTCAAACGAAAACTCTTGCAAGGCCTCCAGAACCACCGACAGATGCCAAGGGGCCACAGTAGGTACATAAGGAGGCAGAATCCGCAACACACCCTGAGTGAATGTATGAACATCAGGTAGGGCAACAATCTTTCTATGAAACCAAACTGACAAGGCAGAAATGTGAACGTTGAGGGAGGCCAGATGAAGGCCTAAGTCCTGGCCCTGTTGTAGGAAGGCCAAAAGTTTGGCCATGCTAAACTTGAAAACATCATGGTTGTAAGCCGGCTTATGGGCCTTCAACATAGTTTGAACAACCACATCAGAAAAACCCTTGGCCCTCAGGACGGAAGCTTCAAGAGCCATGCCGTCAAAGCCAGACGGGCCAAGTCCTGGTAAACACAAGGGCCCTGAACGAGGAGGTCTGGTCGTTGTGGAAGTAGATGGGGACGATCTAGCGAGAGGCCCTGTAAATTTGAGAACCAGTGCCATCTGGGCCACGGTGGAGCGATTAGAAGTAGTTTTCCTCCTTCTTGCTTTAACTTCCGTATTACTCTGGGCAGTAATGACACCGGAGGGAACACACACGGCAGCCGAAAGTTCCTTAGGATTGACCGAGCATCCACGAACATGGCTTGAGGATCCCTTGTCCTTGTCCCTTGTCCTTGCTCCGAAGACTGGAACCTTGTGATTGTATCGAAACGCCATCATGTCCACATCTGAAAGGCCTCACATGTCCATGAGAAGTTGAAACACCTCTGGATGAAGGCTCTGGATGTACGTCCTGATGACTGAGAAAGTCCACTTCCCAGTTTAGGACCCCCAGAATGAACACTGCGGATATGGCCAGCAGATGGCGTTCTGCCAACTGAAGAATCCGTGATACTTCCCTCATTGCTATGCGGCTTCGAATGCCACCTTGATGATTGATGTATGCCACTGTGGTGACGTTGTCCGATTGTACTTAAACAGGTCTGTTCTGTATCAAATGCTAGGCCAGGGTTAATGCATTGAACACTGCCCGCAGTTCCAGAATGTTTCTCGGGAGTAGAGACTCTTCGTCGGTCCACCGACCCTGAAGAGAGTGTTGTTCCAACACCGTTCCCCAACCTCTCAGACTGGCATCTGTCGTCAGAAGGACCCAGTTGGATATCCAGAAGGGACGGCCCCTGCTCAATCGTTGGTCCTGGAGCCACCAGCTCAGTGACAGGCGTACCATCGGAGACAGGGAGATCATATGAGATCTGATCCGGTGAGGCAGGCTGTCTCACTTGGTCAGAATTAACTTCTGTAGAGGGTGAGAATGGAATTGAGCATACTCCACCATGTTGAAAGGCGACACCATGAGACCTAGCACTTGCATTGCCGAATATATTGACACTTGCGGACGTGATAGGAAGCATCGAATCCTGTCCTGAAGCTTCAGGACTTTCTCCTGAGACAAGAACAACCGCTGGTTGTGAGTGTCCAATAACGCTTCCAGGTGCACCAGGCTCCGAGCAGGAATCAGGGAGGATTTCTTCCAGTTGATTAGCCACCCGTGGGCTTTCATGAACTGGACCGTCAGATCTAGATGACACAGGAGAAGTTCTGGGGAATATGCCAGGATTAGCAAATTGTTCAAGTACGGTAGGATACTGACCCCTTGACGGCGTAGTACAGCCATCATCACTGCCATTACTTTGGTGAAAACTCGCGGAGCCATTGTCAAACCAAAAGGTAACGCCCGAAATTGATAATGAAGGTTGCCCACCGCAAACCTCAGGTACTGCTGATGAGACACTGCAATAGGAATATGCAGGCAGGCATCCTGTATGTCCAGGGAGACCATATAGTCCCCAGGCTCCAAGGCCAGAACAATAGAGCGCAGAGTTTCCATACGAAACTTGGAGACCTGCACATACTTGTTCAAGGACTTCAGATTGAGAATGGGCCGTGAGGATCCGTTCGGTTTCGGGACTAGAAACAGCGGTGAATAGTACCCCTTGCCTCTCTGAGTCAGAGGCACCTGTACTACCACTCCTGTGGTCAGGAGGGAATGTACCACTGAATGCAGAGTGTTTGCCTTTGCCGGGTCCAGAGGATTATCTGTCAGGCAAAATCGATGAGGGGGACGATCCTTGAAGGGTACGGCGTAACCTCGAGTGACAACTTCCCTTACCCAGGCATCGGAAGTGGTCTTCAACCATTCCTGGGCAATACCTAGAAGTCGCCCCCACCCCCCCCTGGGATCCCCCAGAGGGAGGCCCGCCCCGCCATGTGGCAGGCTTATCAGATTTGGAAGCAGACTGACGCGCAGCCCAGGCCCGCTTTGGTCTGGGCTTGGCAGGTCTGGAAGCACGAGCTTGCTTTGGGTACGCCTGACCTTTTGCTTAACCTGGAGGATGAAAGGGCCGAGGGAAAGTACTTTTAGCCTTCTGCGTGGAAGGAGCCATACTAGGTAGGAAAGCTGTTTTAGCAGTAGCCAGATCAGCCACAATCTTATTGAGGACTTCTCCAAAGAGAATGTCTCCCTTGAAAGGAAGCACCTCCAGGGCTTTCTTAGAATCCATATCCACCGACCAGCATCTCAACCAAAGGATACATCTGGCCAAGATGGAAGTAGTAGCAGCCTTGGCCGCCAGCACCCCGGCATCGGAGGCCACCTCCTTAAGGTACAGAGAAGCCTTGGCAATATACGAGAGACATTGTGGAGCATGCTCAGATGCGTTGGAAGGCAGCTCCGCCTTTAGCTCCTGAGCCCACGCCACAACAGCTTTAGCAGCCCATGTTGCTGCAATGGTTGGCCTATGCACAGCCCCCGTTAGGGTGTAAATCGCTTTCAAACAACCCTCCACACGTCTATCCATCGGTTCCTTCAGAGAGGTGACAGTAGTTACTGGCAGAGCAGAGGAAACTACCATGCGTGCGACATGAGAATCTACAGGCGGAGGAGTTTCACAATTTTTACATAGCTCCGCAGAGAGAGGATAGCGAGCCAACAGTCTCTTAAGCAGTGTGAATTTCGTTCCCGGGTTTTTCCAGGATTCCTGACGAATGTCAGCCAGGTGTTGAGAATGAGGTAAAACTTGTTTAACCACCTTCTTACGTTTAAATCTTTCCTGATTTTTAGAGACAGCCACAGGCTCAGGTTCATCAGAGACCTGAAGAATGAGCCTGATAGCCTCAATCAAATCAGGGACATCCACCATTGACTTCCCTTCCCCATCAGAAGCATCTGAGTCAGTGTCTGTGGGGTCAGTATATGCACCATCCTCCTCAGAGGATGTGTCCGGAATAGCAGTGTATTGTGAGGAAGTAGCGGCCCGTTTAGAAGACGTCTTAGTCTTAGGTGGGCGAGAGTGAGATTTAGATTTAGTCAGTGACCGGTTCAAGTGCTGTAACTAAGCTGAGATTTGAACCGCCCATGGCGGATTAACTGCAGGGACCATAAACTGCTGCATTGGCACAGGTGGTCCCACAGGGGGCATCAGTTTTGTTACCAGCGTATTTAACAGCATGGAAAGGGTAGCCCAAGGTGGGTCATTTGTTGCCCCCGGTGCTACAAACCCACTGGGGGGGTAAGGAACCCCCAGAACCTGAACTCTCTGCTGTCATATTTTCCTCCAAAGTGTCTACAGCATCACCACCACGCAATGTGGGAGAAGCCCCAGCTCCATTGCCTCGTGTAGCTGACAGAATAATAAGCACAATATCAGGCAACCTAGTACAATCTTAGCAGTGATATACCTAGCAAGAACTCACAGTGTAGTGTGACTTTACTGTCAGCACAAACCGGGAATCCAAGATATATATATATATATATATATATATAGTGACTATAAATCACAAAGAAAAATACACAGCAAGTATATCTTGTGAAATACCTATATTATTTAGAAAACCTGACACACTTAGCCCCTCAGGTTACAGAATATAGGAGTAGCACACTGAGTGAAATACCCGATATGGCAGCCACACAGCAGCTACATTCACACACACATATATAGTCACAAGCATACCATGCAGAAATTATACAACCATAAAACTGCACTGGACTAGCAATACAAAGTAATACTCAGTATAGCTATATATGTAAACCAGGGACGTGCAGTCAGGGGAGGCAGGGGAGGCAGTGCCTCCCCTGTCATTCATGATTACAATAATACACAGAAGATACTTATGACACAGATTCTGTGTCATAAATGTCTTCTTTATATTATTCTGATCATTTTATGACATTAAATTGGTTTGGGAGGCACTGATAGCAAGTGCCTCCCATTTACAATGGTAACGGGGATAGAGTGGGTGGGTGGAGCCAAACACTGGGCTGTAAAAGCCCATTGAAAAAAGCTGTGAAAGCGGCACATGTACATGTGCCTCGTTGACAGGGATTGGACAGCGGATCCAGGCTGGATCCGCTGGTCCAATCACCTATACGAGGCTCCCTCCCCTCTCTTCATTCCCCCTGACTGACGCTTGATGTTGAAGTGAACCTTCATGAAAGGAGCCGCCCGTACCCGGTGCTTTCCATTGCCCTGTAGCTGGCTGCGGCAGGGAGGCTGGAGAGACAAGTGCGGTAGGAGATAATCAGCGGCGGCAGCGGACCCGGAGGTAAGCCTGGAGCTTTCAGTGCATTGCTGGCAGCGCTGGGGAGGCCAAAGAGACAAGTGTGGCAGCAGATAACTAGCGGCAGACCCGGAGGCGGACCCGGAGGCGGTGGTAAGGCTGGAGCTGGGAGCCAGCAATGCACTCCCAGCTCCGGCCTTACCACCGCCTCCGGGTCCGCCGCCGCTGATTATCTGCTGCCACACTTGTCTCTCCGGCCTCCCTGGCGCTGCCAGCTACAGGGTAACCAGCGGCGTGTGGTGCTCTCCTTCTCCCGAGGAAGCAGCCTCAGTAGCTCCGGCGCCTGCTTCACTCTCCCGCTGGCTGCACTGCACACAGGACACGGGTGAGAGGTGCTGGGGGGCAAAGTTGCAGTATTGTGGGGGCATTACTAGTGACTGGCACTACAGGGGGCATCAAGTGTATCTGGCACTAATAGGGGAATTGTGTGTAACTGGCACTACACTACAAGGGGAATTATGCGTAACTGACACTGCACTACAAGGGGAATTATGCGTAACTGACACTGCACTACAAGGGGAATTATGCGTAACTGACACTGCACTACAAGGGGTAAATATGCGTAACTGACACTGCACTACAAGGGGAATTATGCGTAACTGACACTTCACTACAAGGGGTAATTATGTGCAACTAACACTGCGCTACAAGGGGAATTATGCGTAACTGACACTGCACTACAAGGGGTAATTATGCGTAACTAACACTGCACTACAAGGGGAATTATGCGTAATTGACACTGCACTACAAGGGGCAATTATGCGTAACTGACACTGCACTACAAGGGGAATTATGCGTAACTGACACTGCACTACACGGGGAATTATGCGTAACTGACACTGCACTACAAGGGGAATAATGCGTAACTGGCACTACAAGGGGAATTATGCGTAACTGACACTACAAGGGAAATTATGAGTAACTGACACTACAGGGGTAATTATGCGTAACTGACACTACAAGGGTAATTATGCGTAACTGACACTACAAGGGGAATTATGCGTAACTGGCATTACAAGGGAAATTATGCGTAGCTGGCACTACAAGGGGAATTATGCGTAACTGGCACTACATGGGGTATTATGTGGTACTGGCAATACAGGAAGCACTACATGTAACTGGCACTACAGTAGGTATTAAGTGTAACTGGCACTACAGGAGGCATTAAGTGTAACGTACTACTGGAGGCATTAAGTGTAATTTGCTCTATAAGAGACATTAAGTGTAACTGGCACTACAGGAGGCATTATGTGTAATTGGCACTATACTGCGGCATTACATGTAACTTGCACTATATTTGGGGCATTACGTGTATCTGGCACTATACTGGGATATTATGTCTAACTGGCATTATAATGGGGACATTACGTTTATCTAGCATTATACTGGGGCATTACGTGTATCTGGCACTGTACTGGGTCATTATGTATAACTGGCACTATACTGGGGGCATTACATTTATCTGGCACTATACTGGGGCATTAGTTGTAAGGAGCACTACTGTGGGCATTATGTGTAAGGATGCCAATTGTGTGTGTGGGGGGGTGATAATACGGTATATATATTTGTAATTTGATAACACAAGATATAGTTGCAAGGCCACGTCCACTTTCCTAGGCGAGAGTGCACATTGGGGAAAGGAAAGGGCACTTCAAAAGATCTCGCTCAGGTTACTAGTAGGCCTGGAGCCAGCTCTGGCTGCTGTCTGGATACTTTGGGGTCTGTCCTGTAATCACAATATGCAGTACCAGCCCACCCCCCCATGTACTCTAATGTATCTGCTGTTCAGAAAAAGTGAGCTGAGGTTTGTATTCTTTTGCTGCTGGGGATGTACTGGAGAAGCCGGTGCCTCCCCAGCCGTTGACCTCACCGCACGTCACTGATGTAAACAGTAGATATAACAAAACAGATACTGGATACTGGATGTATATCACAGGGCGTTTGTATTACACAGCCCTGAATGTATGCACTCTTTCTTAACTAACACTGTCCCTTGACAGGTAGAATACTTAAGTGTCCTGTAAAATGCACAGCGCTGGCGAGCAGGTGGCTTTACAGAGGAGGATTTGCCCCAGCAGTCCCAGGAACAGCGCATTTCCGTTGTGATGGCGGCTGACAGGGAGTGAGGGAGAGATATGCAGCTCCATGGCGGGAACATTTACCCAAATGGCACCCTGGGGCTGGGGGAGGGGCGACAGGTTAGGCCTTATCCCCATGCTGGCTTCCCCACCGGGCATTGCAGGCTTGTAAAAATGGGTTTTTATAAGAGAAAAACCGCCACCTGTGCCCTGTGTCCTGGTAACTAGTGGAGCGGCTGCCCTTTACAGTGTCCTCGCCAGCGTGCACAGCCCGCCTCGCACGGCCGCGCCAGATCACGGTAATAGTGGGCCAAAGAGACCGCTTACATCTCCTTGTACCTGCAGCCACGCGATCCCAGAGGTCCGCGGCGAGCGTGTGTGACTAACAGAAGGACACCGGAGCCTCCGCTGTAGTTACCCGGCAACCAGGGTGCGGGAATATACAGCGCCACTGGGGGAGTGATGGAGCTGCAGCAGGGGATGTCTTTCTGACATACATAAAAGCTGCAGCCCCTGAAGTCTTCAAAATTTCTACTTTTCTTCTGAAATAAGCTATAATATGGGCTGCAATAGCAGCCCTCCTGTTGATTGCCTGCTTACTGCATGGCACCAACTTACAAACTGAGTTGAGCTCCTGTGCACGGAGGCGGGGTTATAGGGGAGGCGGCGCTGTGCATCTTGGGAACAGTCAAAGCTTTGAGCCTGTTGGTGCCTCGGATCAAGATCCTTCTCTACACCCCCGATTTTATTCCTTGTGGAGCCCAGTGTACCCCACAGCAGATATAGAAAAATTAGAAATAGAAAAAAAGTCTATCTATAGAAAACAAATTCTGTCATACCCCAACAGCCCTATTTCCAAAAATATTATATGGATTTGATTCATTTAAACCACCAGGTGCCATGGTATCAAGTTCATAAATCCATTTGACCTCTCGTTGTCGCTGAATTTTTTCACGATCACCCCCACATGGTTACTTTGGAACATGATCAATTAACATGCATTTTAAACTTGCTATTGCATGGCCATTAGCAGAAAAATGTTTGGCCACTGGTTTATCAGACATGTGTCACGATCCTGACTGTAGTTCTCATATTTGGTGACTTACCCTTGCCATCTGTCCTGGATCCTGGTGTAAACGCTGGTTTATTTTCAGGACTAAAAGCAACAATTTAAAAAGACATTTAATACACTTTAAATGGAGCCGCTGCGGCCGCTATACTCAATTCTTAAACTACGTACTTATTACACCATTAGCGTACAGAGCCCCATACCGTGTACGTACTTTGCGTACAAACGCTGCGCTGGCTGTACAAAGTACACTCAGTGCGTACACACCTAAAGATACTCCGTGAGCCCTTTGCAGCTACACATGTGATTGTAATAGACTTAATAACCTTAGCAGGGAAAGGAAACACGACACCAGATTGTATTTAAAATGCCGGGTTCCGACACACCAACATATAATTACGGAAAGGAGCTTACAATAACAATACAATACAATACAATAGAATAATGGCTACATTCAATGGTACATACTTGTTTGATTTCACCTGCGCTTCCCAGTCTGGTCCTCAGTCATCAGAGTAGATGACCTTTAGAGTCTGTGTCTGACCAGTCATGCAGCTGGCTCTTTTATACAATCTTCCAAAACTTAACACAATGGATACTGTAATCTCTTTGTACATTGGACACAGGGATGGTCATTTACAGTACAGGAGAGGTCATAGGTTGGTTTGAATAGATGGGCGATGTCTGTTCCAGATGCACTTGTGGGTGGTCTCCTCTGGGTTCCCGCCGCATACCAAATGTAACATAGAAACATAGAATTTGACGGCAGATAAGAACCACTTGGCCCATCTAGTCTGCCCCTTTTTTATTTTATCCTTTAGGCAATCTCAACCCTTTTTTAACCTTGATTCTTTGTAAGGATATTCATATGCCTGTCCCAAGCATGTTTAAATTGCCCTACAGTCTTAGCCTCTACCACCTCTGATGGGAGGCTATTCCACTTATCCACTACCCTTTCTGTGAAGTAATTTTTCCTTAAATTTCCCCTGAACCTCCCCCCCTCCAGTCTCAATGTATGCCCTCGAGTTCTAATACTTCTTTTCCTTTGACGAATGTTTCCCTCCTGAACTTTGTTAAGACCCTTTATATATTTGAAAGTTTCTATCATGTCTCCCCTTTCCCTTCTCTCCTCCAAACTATACATGTTAAGATCTTTTAGCCTTTCCGGGTAAGTTTTGTGATGTAGGCCATGCACCATTTTAGTTGCCCTTCTTTGTACACTCTCTAATGTATTTATATCCTTCTGGAGATAGGGTCTCCAGAACTGGACACAGTATTCCAGATGGGGCCTTACCAATGACCTATACAGTGGCATTATCACTTCTTTTTTCCTGCTACTGATTCCTCTCCCAATGCAACCAAGCATCTGACTTGCCTTTCTCATTGCTTTGTTGCATTGCTTTCCTGCCTTCAAGTCACTTGAAATAGTGACTCCTAAATCTCTTTCCTCCTCAGTAGTTTCCATTATAGTACCCTTGATACTATACTTAGCCTTTGGGTTTTTGAGACCCAAGTGCATGATTTTGCATTTTTTAGCATTAAACTGTAGTTGCCACGTTCTTGACCATTTCTCAAGCCTACCTAGGTCATCAATCATTTGTTTGACCCCTCCCGGTGTGTCTACCCTGTTGCATATCTTTGTATCATCTGCAAAAAGGCATATCTTCCCTTCAATACCATCTGCAATGTCACCAACAAAGATATTAAAGAGAACTGGACCTAGTACAGATCCCTGGGGTACTCCACTGGTAACATTTCCCTCCATAGATTGCACTCCATTAACTACAACTGTCTGTTTCCTATCCTGCAACCAGGTTCTTATCCATTTCACTAATTTATAATCCACCCCCAGGCTTTCAAGTTTATTTAGCAGTCTGTGATGTGGGACAGTGTCAAATGCCTTACTAAAGTCTAGATATGCTACATCTACAGCTCACCCTTGATCTATTATTTTCATCACAGAGTCAAAAAAGTCAATAAGATTTGTTTGGCATGATCTCCCACCAGTAAATCCATGCTGTTTTGGATCCTGTAAGTTGTTCGATTTAAGATATTCCACTACTCTTTCTTTTAATAGTTTTTCCATTACTTTCCCTACTACTGATGTAAGGCTTACTGGTCTGTAGTTACTTGCTTCTTCCTTGCTTCCACTTTTGTGCAGTGGAACTACATTTGCTCTTTTCCAGTCCTCTGGAATATCACCTGTATTTAGTGACTGGTTAAATAATTCTGTTAAAGGTGTAACCAGGACATCTTTTAGCTCTTTGAGTATCCTTGGGTGTATTCCATCTGGTCCCATTGATTTATCCACTTTTAGTTTTGAAAGTTCTGTTAGGACCTTCTCCTCTGTAAATGTATTTTCATCTACCTTATTTTTATGAATGTCCTTGCAATTTAACTGTGGCCCCATCCCTTCTTCTGTAGTAAATACTGAGCAAAAATAATTATTTAGGTGATCTGCTATTGCCTTGTCTCCCTCCACCAAATGCCCACTCTCTGTCTTAAGTCTTATTATTCCTCCATTTGATTTTCTCCTTTCACTTATATACTTAAAAAAAGTTTTGCCCCCTTTATCTACTGACTGGGCCATTTTCTCCTCAGCTTCTGCCTTTGCACGTCTGATCACTTTCTTAGCATCCTTCCGTCTGTCCAGATACTCCTCTTTGTCGTTATTATTTTGAGTCTGTTTGTATTTCCTAAAAGCCATCTTTTTTGCTTTCACACTAGTTGATACTACTTTTGTGAACCACACTGGCTTCCTTTTCCTGGTGCTTTTCCTAACCATTTTGATACAAAGGTCTGTTACACTTAGTAATGCACTTTTAATTTTTTTCCACCTCTCCTGCACCCCTTCCAAGTTCCTCCAGTCTGCCAATGAATCACTTAAACATCTCCCCATTTTTGCAAAGTCTGCATTTCTAAAATCCAACACCTTTGTTTTTGTGTGAGAGGAGTTGGATCCTGTCTTTATACTAAACCATACTGCTTGATGATCACTGGATCCCAGGTGCTCACCCACATATATATCAGATATTCTATCACCATTTGTAAGAATTAGATCTAATATTGAGTCTTTGCGAGTGGGCTCCCTCACCAATTGCTTGAGAGATGCTCCCTGTAAGGAATGTAGAAATTTGCCACTTGTAGCTGAACTTGCAAAAGACCCCTCCCAATTTACATCAGGTAAATTAAAGTCTCCCATGATTATGACTTCTCCCTTAAAAGCCATTTTAGAGATGTCCAACAATAGGTTCCTGTCCAAATCCTGCCCCTGGCCTGGTGGTCTATAGATCACCCCAATGCGAATAATGTCCTTCTTCCCAGTTTCTTTGGTGACCCAAAGGGCCTCAGTTTTGGCTTCAATATTTTGTATTAAAGTGGCATTTATGCTTTTTTTCACATACATTGCTACCCCTCCTCCTATTCTTCCTATTCTATCTTTCCTAAATAAATTGTATCCTGGTATAGTTAAGTCCCAGTCATGATTCTCATTGCACCAAGACTCTGTAATAGCCACAAAATCCAGGTTATCCCTTGTCATTATCGCAATTAGCTCTGGAATTTTGTCTCCTAAGCTCCTAGCATTTGCAGACATAGCTTTAAAAAATGTTTCTGTGCATTTGTTAGTAGTAGCCATGTCCAGAGCGTACAAAATGAATGACAAGTTTAAAGTTGAAATTACCTGTTTGGGGATGTTGCTCAGTATTTGTTTTCTTTTACTAATCAGTAATCATACTCTGTCCTTTACACCACGACTATACCTTACTAAATATAAAGACATAGTACACCTGACCACAATGGGTTAATGTTCAAAAGAGGTAATCACCAGTTAGTATGCAATACTAAACTGTTTCACTGAGCAACTTCCCCACACATGCAATGACATTTTCAAGAAATCATTACATAAAGAAACATACATAAGTTTGCATAAGAGAGAACTGTAGTGAGCAGATTGGGGATGCCTTTTCCTCGGTTTTGTAAAAACGGATGATATGCATAAGATGAATTACATACTTTTGAGCATTAAGGCAGTCCTTTTGTGGTAGTGTTGGTGTGTTGATGTTTTCCTTCTGGTTTTCCTTCGGTTTAACGCAGGTATAACGCTATTTTTATAATAACACTTTTATGTCAGCACTTCTATGGAAGCACGACCAGCCGACGACTATCCAGCCGTATACTAGACTTCAAATAGGAACAATATCCATGTGAATGCAATGATTGCAAACTCCACCCAAGACCATCCCCCTTTAAACTAAGGCCATAAATTAGCTTAGAAAAACAGACATTACATGCCAATAAGGCAGCCAACTATATCTCTACAAAGAGAAAAACATACAAGAAAAAAAAACAAAAAAACCCATATTCAATATACCTAGACTATTCAAACATGAAATTCATTTGGCATAATCAGCAAATGCAGTACAACTTGCTGGGATGTGTAGTTCAACGAATCATACCTAGACTATTCAAACATGAAATTCATTTGGCATAATCAGCAAATGCAGTACAACTTGCTGGGATGTGTAGTTCAACGAATCATACCTGTTGAGCACAAAGAGTGATGAGGAGTTGGTTCACAAGTTCACAATTGACAACAGCTGATGATATAACTTGACGCAGGTATAACGCTATTTTTATAATAACACTTTTATGTCAGCACTTCTATGGAAGCACGACCAGCCGACGACTATCCAGCCGTATACCTACAGTAAATACAATTTATATTTATATTCTGCCCCTGCGCATAACTATTCGAAGGAGCGTGCGATCTTCTGCAAACCAACACCGGAACATTACCCTTAAAATACCCTACAGCTGGATACCAAACACCACCTTATAACCTTGTTCTGTCCCCTCCTATCCTGTAAAGGTGAATCCCTTTGTTCTGATACCATTTAAACTGTTGTAACTTGCTGGTGTGATGCAGGGAGACTATGTGTACATTGTGCACTATTTGGATTAAATATGTAATGTGTTTTGATGGCTTTTCCATGCGTTCACAAACTCTACCGTAAATACTCATACCACGCGCTAATGCGCAGGACCGCGGGAGCGACCATACGCAAATTGCGAATATGCACATTCACAGTAGAACAAGTAAACGCACGGAGGCCATCTGTGTGTAGTTTGTTCGTGATGTGTGTATTACAATATTTTTCGACTTCGACAGTCCACCCTTTGGCAGTCACCAATAACTGCCACTACCTAATCAATAAACAGAAAAATATCTATACAATATATATACAGAAGCTTGGCTGATCTGGGGAGAGTTGTAGGTGGGAAATGTATGACCTAGTGGGATAGTAAAAGCATGTATGTATGAATCCATGTCTGAGGGGCATGTATCATCGTGCCGTATATGTTCTAAATAAGCTTCAAGGTATTGAGAAGTATACATGAAATCCTTCTCATTCCGTACTAAGGGTCTGTAAATGGGCCAACAAACACTACCGAGCTCTTTTCGGCTTCCTGTTCCAACAAATGGGGTGCACCTTTAGTTGATGATACATGGAGGGGGAACATATGTGAGTGCTAGTATATGTGGATATCACCTGTCGACTATGTGTGCCATTAACTGGAGGTTGAAGAGATGAAGATAAGACACATATATACAAATACATTCACATAAACATTTTGGGTAGGGCTGACGTCTTTTCCGGTTGGATGTATCTGGGCAGAGGGGGAGACAAAGAAAAACGGGTGAAAGAAACAAGCCATGAAATTCATTTGCAATCCTTATCATAACGCTGTCTCTATGGATGGATCATAGATTAAATCTGCTACTATAACAGCGCCCTCGCTCCTTAGACTCATCAAATTTGTGCCATGCTTGCACCACGTTAGAATTTGAACACACCTAAATATCAAACCAATAATTATGATGACTCCCAGGATACAAAGGAGAAACTTCCTCACACTCATAATGACATTTTGAGCCCACTCTCCTAAACCTGAGAACCATTTGCGTGGGTTCAACCATGAGACCCAGCCGGTCAGTTCATTACTCACAGTCGCTAAGGTAAGGTTGTGTTTCCTCCTGATCTCCCACTTCAACTGCAAGATCTCGTCCATCTACTGATCGATTATCTCCATGGGATCATCAGTGCTGTTTGTAATATACATACAGCACTTCACACCATATTGACTTGCCAGAGTAACACAGTACCCACCTGTCACGGCTATGACATAATTAAGGACCATCCTGTGCTGAATCAGTTCCTTCTTGTAGGCTTGTAACTCCCTTCCCGTATACCTGAAGGTGTCATCATACAGTTCAGTGATATTATCTATCAAGTTCGCTAGCGCATGGATATACTTAAAATTTATAGTTCCTCTGGCAGTACGGGTGATGTCTAATGTGAGAAGGATCTGAATCCCGGTGGATTTGTGGATCAAATCAGAGGCTGCGTGCTCTTCCCTGTCTATGAAGTGTCTCTTGATGATGTGTTCATTGTGAGTATGAGTATAAGGAGCCTGAGCACTGCGGTGAATGTCTTTCATTTTATCATGGGTTATGGTCATGACCTCCAGTAGTACTCTCCCAATATAACACAATCCACTTGTACGCTTTCCTCCCACATATGAAATAGGCATCATCTGGGAGAACATAGGAGACAAAATATATTACAAATTTTCCAAGTAAAGAAACCAATCCCTAGTTCTCCCATCTGCTCAGTACAAGTATTGGGCTGGATGATATGAGCACAATACCCTGACGATACTTTTCCAACCCACATGGTCTTGCTTCCACGGGTATACCTATACCGAAAATACCTCCCACTGCTGGCTATTTGGCGTACAAGTTCAGAGTCTAGGGTATCCTATCAGCTCTGTGTGAAAAGGTCATTGTCTGGTTATTCCACGTCACTTCCAAATTTCCTGGTTTTCGGTAATTGGAAATATTAAAGCACAGTAAGGACCTGTCTACATGATACTGGTGGAGCTTCAAACTAGGGGGCCTAGAGATATTGAATTTCTTGTCCACCGGTCTCCCACCCCGTAAATCGAGTACCTCATCTATTGCTAAAGGGTATGGTACTAATCCTGACTTACTCTGACCTTGAGGTACCTGTGAGCACACCCAGCATTCTGTCTGGTTAAAGACCTTATCCACTAGTGAGTGGTAATCACTCAACGGATGGTGGTCCATGTCGATATTAAGGTTGGACTGACATCTCTGGATGCACCCATCCTCTACTATATTCTCACAATTCCTACAAATACAATATTCATCAGACAATAACCATTCACAGTGCCTCCGAGCTCCATGACTACCAGAGCGCTTACTGATACCAGCCTTTACTCGAGTGATGTGCTGCTCCTGAGATCCTACAAATTCATACTTGCCATCAGAACCCATTCCAGATCCCTGCTTGACCTGTCTGGGACCCTCACCAACACAAATTGTCCTGATCAAAAACATAATTACTAGTCGAACCCGAAATGCAGTCTCTTGTGATCGATCCATTTCGTTAGGGGAAAGAAGGAAAATAAGGAGAAAAGAAAGGAAAAATGCAGGGGGAGGTGAAAAAAGAAATTGGTTAGACAACCATTCTAGATCTTGTTGCTCTCCGTGCTCAGGTGCCTTTCAACAGTCCTGCCTCTCAACTTTCCCGAAACAAACACTCCAGTGATACAAGATTCTCTACACTCTGCTCTTTGTCACGAGTTCTCTCCGGGTCAGCGACCTTCTTGCAGTGAGACGAGTGGACCCAAGTCTCTCTTTCGGCGACCTTCAATGCTGTCGTGCTGGTTAACAAGACTTGATATGGTCCTTCCCACCTGTCTATGAGGCAACCTGAGCGTAAGAAATTTCGAATCATCACATAATCCCCAGGCTCAATGTCATGACAATTACTGTTTGGTAGGTCAGGAATCACCAGCTTTAAATTTCTTTGTTGATTTATCAGCTGCTGGCTCATCCCAACCAAATATTTCACAGTCACTTCATTATTACATTTCAAATCATCTGGGGGGTCTATCATTACATGAGGTTGTCGACCAAAAAGAATTTCAACGGGTGATAAGTTAAGTGGAGACCTGGGAGTGGTTCTGATGCTGTACAACACTAGTGGCAAAGCTTCTGCCCACAACAATCCAGTTTCAGCCATTCATTTGCTCAGCTTGTTCTTAATAGTGCTGTTCACTCTCTCTACCTTTGCGCTCGCCTGTGGACGGTACAGAGTCTGCAGCTTGCTGTTAATTCCCATCAGTTTGCACATGACCTGAAAGACTTCACCTGTAAAATGGGTACAGCTATCACTTTCAATTACTCTAGGGATACCATATCTACACACAAATTCCTGCACAATTTTCTTTGCAGTGAACATAGCAGTATTTGTGGCAGCAGGGAACGCTTCTACCCAGTTGGAAAATACACCAATACAAACGAACACATATTTCAAATTCCTACAGAGTGGTAACTGTATGAAATCGATTTGTATTACCTGAAAAGGTCCGTCTGTCGGAGGGATATGGGATGGCTCTATTGGTATTGTCTTTCCAATATTCTTCCTCAAGCAAGTAAAACATGTCATTGCTCTCTTACCTGCATGAGAAGAGAATCCTGGCGCACACCAGTAAGCTCTTATCAACTTGCACATACCCTCTTTGCCCAGATGAGTCAGACCGTGTGCCGCCTCAGCTATACTTGGAAAATATGCTCTGGGGGCCACTGGCTTACCTTGTCCACCTGTCCACAGTCCTGAGGACTCTTGGCCATACCCCTTTGCCCTCCAGAATGCCTTTACCTGTAGGGAACACAAATTTTGCATTTCGATTAATTGTTGTGTGTTGATCGTGTTAAATGTCATCAGTGATGTGATGTTCGTTTGTATTGGGGTGCTTGCTGCTGATTTAGCAGCTTTGTCTGCCCGGCTGTCACCAATTGAAATTGGGTCTTGGTTGTAAGTGTGTGCTTTGCACTTGATAACAGCCACTCTGTCTGGTTCCTGTATTGCTGTCAAAAGCCTTTTGATATGGGACGCATGCGCTACAGGTGTGCCAGCTGCCGTCATGAAATTTCTGAGGCGCCATAGAGCCCCAAAATCATGCACCACTCCAAAGGCATACCTAGAATCTGTGTATATATTAGCTGACTTACCCTTGGCCAATTCACATGCTCTGGTTAGGGCGACCAACTCAGCAACTTGTGCTGAGTGCGGTGGGCCCAGGGGTTCAGCTTCTATGATACCTTCACCATCTACAACTGCATATCCAGTGCACAAGTCTCCCGATTCTGTCTGTCTGTGGCAACTACCGTCAGTGTAGAAGGTAAAGTCTACTCCTTCCAGTGGGTTGTCACTGATGTCAGGTCTCGCTGTGAAAGTCTGATTCAGGTATTCCATACAATCATGCGTATCAGTATCTGCACTAAATCCTCCTTCACCGTCATTCTCATCCTGCACCCTTTGTGCCTGTCCAGGCACACTTGGCAAGTAAGTTGCAGGATTTAGTGAGCTGCATCTCTTAATGGTGATGTTTACAGGGGCCATTAGTGATAATTCCCACTTTGTAAACCGAGCAGACGAGACATGTCTGGTTTGGGCTGAGTTTAGTAAGGCTGATACTGCATGATGTGTATGAATGGTCAGGTCATGTCCTAACACTACATCCTCGCTTCTACTTACCAGCAAAGCTATTGCTGCAACAATTCGCAAGCAAGTGGGGAGAGACCGCGCTACAGTGTCCAACTGTGCACTGTAGTAAGCTACCGCTCTGCTGGCATCACCATGTCTCTGTGTTAAGCCCCTACCACACACCCAGCACTTTCAGTACCGTACAATTCAAAGGGCTTCTCATAATCTGGCATACCTAAAGCAGGTGCCTGTGATAGGCACTGTTTGAGTCTCTCAAACACCAGCTCTGTGTGAGAGATCCATTCCGGTTTATTCGAAGAGACCATTTCTTGCAAAGGTAAAGCCAGTATAGAGAATCCTGGAATCCAGTTTCGACAGTACCCACACATTCCAAGGAAAGTGCGAATCTGTTGCTGAGTTTGTGGCAGAGTCATGTCGCGAAACGCCTATATTCTATCAGCAGTGAGGTGTCTAAGTCCTTGAGTCAAGCAATGTCCCAAATATTTGACCCTGGTCCGGCACAACTGCAACTTATCCTTTGAAACCTTGTGTCCTGTATGGGAAAGATGAAACAGAAGCTGTTTCGTGTCTTTCAAGGACGATTCGAGTGAGTCAGAACACAATAAGTCATCGACATACTGTATTAGTACTGATCCACACTCAGGTTGAAAGGATTGTAAACAGTCATGCAAGGCCTGGGAGAAAAAACTTGGGCTGTCAATGAAATCTTGGGGGAGACAAGTCCAGGTGTACTGTACTCCCCTGTATGTAAAAGCAAAAAGGTATTGGCTGTCAGGGTGAAGAGGGACAGAAAAGAAAGCAGAACAGAGGTCAATGGCAGTGAAGAATTTTGCAGTAGAGGGAATTTGCATGAGGATGACAGCTGGATTGGGCACTACAGGGAATTGGCTCTCAACTATCTTGTTTATTCCCCTTAGATCTTGCACTAGCCTGTAACCCCTCCCCCACTCTTTTTGACAGGGAAGATGGGACTATTGGCGGTGCTAGACGTCCTGACTAGGATGCCCTGCTGTAACAGCCGCTCTATGACAGGGTACACTCCTAGCTCATACTTGCCTACCTGACCCTCTCCATGAGGGAGAAAATGCTCTGTTCCTGGACTTTCCTGGTAATGTGTGATTGCCATCACCTGTGGTGAGCTAGTGAATTGATAAGAAAGGTGTTTCACCACAGGTGATGGCAATCATACATTACCAGGAGAGTCCAGGAACAGAGCATTTTCTCCCTCATGGAGAGGGTCAGGTAGGCAAGTATGTCCTAGCTCTACCTCTGGCTTCAGAGGATACTGAGGGATTTTTGGAGCTATCCTACCGTCTTTTACTTGTACAGCTACTGGAGCTACATTCGCCATCAATCCAGTGTCCTGACCATCTTTGGTCCAAAGGGAACCCGGTATTTGCGAGATCATTTCCTCTACCTTTGATGGACACTTGTCTATAACGGTAGAATGCGACATTAGCCTCTGAGGGGTGTCTAGTATATCTTGTACTTCTTGAGCATGGTTCTCAGGTATATCTAAAAAGACACCCTCAGGATTACAGTATATGACACACCGCATTTTACAAAATAGATCCCTGCCGAGTAGATTAGTGAGAGCCGATGCAGCCAGCAAAAAAGAATGTTTGGTTTGCAAGGGCCCTATCGTAATCTCTGCAGGTCTACTCAAAGGGTATTGTTGCACCGTTCCTGTGACTCCCATTGCCGAAATCATTTTTCCCGTGGCCTTTACATCTGATGTGGAATTCAACACTGACCTGGCCGCCCCTGTATCTACAAGGAAAGGTAATGGTACACCAGCTACATCAACCGTGACCTTAGGTTCACTACCAAGGCTAGCAATCAACTTTACTGGCTGCAGACTACAGGTGTGGCCCAACCCCTATTGTGTGTTGGGACCCTCCCGCAGCGCACTGGCAGCTACATTATGTGAGGGGGGTAGCTGAGAATTTTCGGAGGTCTGCCAATCTCTCCTTGGTGGGTACCTCCTTGTTTCCCCTGCATATGGCTCGTAATTCCTCCTATGTGGTCCCTGATCCCAATTATGTGAATCGTAGTGTGGTTCGTATCCTGGTCTAGTGGGTCGGTATACATTATGTGTCCCTTTATTCTTACATTCCCTTGAGTAATGTCCTACCTTCTGACAATTATAACATATTACTACATGTGGCTTACCATCAGGGGTCTGGGGTTTTGGCTGATGTGGTTTTGTTGTAAGAGCATTTATACTTACTGTCATCAGCTTATCACCCTGAGACTCCCTGTACTTACTGATGTTCCGGTCGTGCTCGATAGCGGACTCTCTCAATGCAGCCACCGAGATACCTCTCTAGTTAGGTAGAGAGGTTTGTACCCTGGTTTTTAATGCCTCCCTTAACCCGTCCATTAATACAGTAACAGCTACTTCCCTGTGGTGTGCATTATCTTGAATGTCCTCAATCCCAGTGTATCTAGCCATTTCCTGCAGTGCTCGGTGGAAATATTCGGATGACATTTCACCTTCCTTTTGCTTTATGGAGAATATTTTATTCCATTTGACAACAGTAGGGAAATACACTTCTAATTGCAGATTGATTTGCTTTACGTTCTCCTGATTGTATTCATCAGTGAGAGGTACCTCTGCGTCTAACTTACAATCTGTTATGAATTTTGTGGTGTCAATATTTGAGGGTAAACACACTCATAGCACTGTTCACCAATCTTTATTTGTGGGCTCATGGGCGTTACCTAACTCTTTAATGAACCTCTGGCATCCGACTAGATCTTTTCTGGGATCAGGAAATTCAGACATAATTGACCTTAACTCTGCTCGGGACCAAGGACAATGCATGGCAATGTTCCTGATGGGAGTTACTCCCTAATTGTCAGTTCTCCCGTTGGGAACTGCAATCACCCTCACAGGATTTAATTAAATTATGTCATTCTGGTTTGACTCTCTAATGTGAGGGGCTATTGTTTCTGCATAGTGTATGGTAACGTACTTACCTGTGGACACGACCTCACTTATCCCTCCACTAGGGGGCCTTGCTACAACTCTTGGTGGTTGTGCCGTGCCCACCTGGGTGTCCTGTATGGTGGCTGCTAGAGAGAGTGCCGATATCGTGCTAGGCTCATCTTCCTGCTCACAATCCTGGGGAAAATGTAAAACGGGATACAGCTGGCAAGGGTTAGCGTTAGTACATTTATCAATCACATTCCTATCCTGTACCAATGCACCATTGCTTGTAGCCACTTTCTCCCCATCAATATTTGGTGGTGGTGGTGGTGCGTCGCCATTGTTTTCCCACTAGATTTGGAACCTGCTGCGCGAGCTAATTCCCTTTGCACATCCCCCTCTTGCTGCCATAGATTTAAACAATCCATATGCCTAATCCTTAGTTTTCAGGATTTTATCAGACATATCCTCATCCTTAAGTTCTGCATTACCGCTGGTTCAAAGCTGCCCACCCTAGGGAATGATACCCTATCGTTGTCAGTCATACGTACCCATTCAGACAAAAAGTCTTCAGCGTGTGGACCATATTTTCCACACATAACAAACCTCGCTGACCCCTTGGGCCACGGCTCTTCAACCTGAACCCTGGCTACCATACGTCCACCGCTTGTGCAATTGGATCCCATCGCGGACTTTTTCCTTTTACGCAATCCCCAATTGCACTACACGAATAGACGGTGAAAGTTCTTAGAGCGCTTTCACCCATTCCTTCTCCGCCGAGTACCACCACTCACTCCAATAGTGACCACCGTGTACCCAGTGAGGTGGACCTAAGATTTCTATTTACTGGAAGTGTTAGGAGTGATTTACCCTTTCCAGCATATATCCACCACTGGAGATTTTCCTGAGAGAGACCAGCGAAAACTCCCTATGCACTTTTTATACACAAATCACGCTTGCGTATGCTCTACACGGCGCTAATGATACCGCGATTTTACGCAAAAGCTCGTAAAAGGGATATCAAGTTGCGCTATGTATCGCACCCACAAACATGCGGTCCAATCGCACGACGTCTAGGTACTTGTTACCTAGCTGCCGTACGACCACGAGTCGATGTACAAACTGCGTCCCTCAGCCAGAGCGTAACAAAAAAAACTTTTTACTTCAATACTACACAATGAACAATTCCCTATTACGCTCCTTTGCAAAATCTTCTCACGATTTGCGTATTTCAATCTATACTAACGTGAGTCAGCCGCCTCAAGCGACCAAGCCTCCACTTACTTGGTGTACCAAACGACGGGATCCCGAATTCCACGGGGTTCAACTCACTCGCTCCTGCTTTCACTCATCCAAATACACTTTGTTTTTCTGTACAGAAAATGTTTCACTCGTTCTGATCGGCAGCTTTACCCCCAGAGGCAATACAGTTTAAACAAAAGTTTTATACTAATCTGCTTTAGAAACCGGATAGTTATGTGCTATTGTAGCATAGCTACTGTCACACCTTTTAACTGGAAAATCTATTGTGTAATTTGTACTTATCGTCCGCACTCTTACGCACTTTGCATAAACACGCAACCGTGCGTGTCTTTTACGCTGCGTGCGCAGTCCTGTACTTTGTCCGAGACACGTGTACAAAACCGTGCGTCCACAATAAAACAAATCACACAACTCTATAAATGTGAACAATACTAACTACTATTGCCCACTAGACACAACTTGTTCTGTATAAACTTTTATGCAGACCTGCTTTTGTGTCTTTACACTTACTTCCTTAAATACTGTTATTTCAATTTTAACTCTATAGCAACAATCGTATACGATTTCACACAGATCTAAATGAATCTAGCAATCTAAATCTTGCTGCAACAATGTGAGAGGGTATGCAAAGTATCGGTGCCCTTTGTGTACGCTTTTTGGCGCCAAAAAAAAATTAACAGAATTTTTAAATAGCTTTTTTCCTGTTTTACGGGTTCTATCAGCACCTCTGCAGACCAGACAGAGCAGACGCAATCTAACAGCACACAAATAGGGTTTTCAGCATATCCATCGACCAGGAAAAGGTTACGTAGGATAACTCTCCGCTCTTTGCTGATATTGCTGATAGATTAAGTCTGCTATGACCTGTTAGGCTGTGAGCATGTGAAAACCAGACAATGCCCCCAATTGTAAACGCTGGTTTACTTTCAGGACTAAAAGCAACAATTTAAAAAGACATTTAATACACTCTAAATGGAGCCGCTGCGGCCGCTATACTCAATTCTTAACCTACATACTTATTACACCATTAGCGTACAGAGCCCCATACCGTGTACGTACTTTGCGTACAAACGCTGCGCTAGCTGTACAAAGTACACTCAGTGCGTACACACCTAAAGATACTCCGTGAGCCCTTAGCAGCTACACATGTGATTGTAATAGACTTAATAACCTTAGCAGGGAAAGGAAACACGACACCAGATTGTATTTAAAATGTCGGGTTCCGACACACCAACATATAATTACTGAAAGGGGGTTACAATAACAATACAATACAATACAATAGATTAATGGCTACAGTCAATGGTACATACTTGTTTGATTTCGCCTGTGCTTCCCAGTCTGGTTCTCAGTCATCAGGGTAGATGACCTTTAGAGTCTGTGTCTGACCAGGCATGCAGCTGGCTCTTTTATACAATCTTCCAAAACTTAACACAATGGATACTGTAATTTCTTTGTCCATTGGACACAGAGATGGTCATTTACAGTACAGGAGAGGTCATAGGTTGGTTTGAATAGGTGGACGATGTCTGTTCCAGATGCACTTGTGGGTGGTCTCCTCTGGGTTCCCGCCGCATACCAAATGTACAGTAAATACAATTTATATTTATATTCTGCCCCTGCGCATAACTATTCGCAGGAGCGTGCGATCTTCTGCAAACCAACACCGGAATATTACCCTTAAAATACCCTATAGCTGGATACCAAACACCACCTTATAACCTTGTTCTGTCCCCTCCTATCCTGTAAAGGTGAATCCCTTTGTTCTGATACCAATTTAACTGTTGTAACTTGCTGGTGTGATGCAGGGAGACTATGTGTACATTGTGCACTATTAATATGTAATGTGTTTTGATGGCATTTCCATGCGTTCACAAACTCTACCGTAAATACTCATACCACACGCTAATGCGCAGGACTGCGGGAGCGACCATACGCAAATTGCGAATATGCGCACGCACAGCAGAACAAGTACACGCACGGAGGCCATCTGTGTGTAGTTTGTACGTGATGTGTATATTGCAATATTTTTCGACTTCGACACTGGGATAAACAGCTTGTCAGTACCATGAGTTTCCTGAGTGCAGAGTTAACGAGCTCCACCTGCGGTGATTAATCTTCTGTGTGAATCTGAATCTGAAGTTTAAGCCTAAAAGCCAACATCCTCTGTTCGTTTGCAGAAGTTCAGGCTTCAGTGTTCTTTCGGCCTGCTAGGCCTCACTCCACATCAGAGCCTAGTCTAGAGTACTCACGTGACAGTGACTGTTCACCTGACCCAGAGCTGTTTAATCCTGTGCCAGCCTGAGACTTTCTGAATCACCTGACACTGTTCACCGATCACCAAGGACCAGGAAGTATAAGCCAGGAGATGAGTGGGAGACTCTGCCAATTCCTTGTGTCACACACAGCTCTGTGTGAGCTTTGAAGCTGAGCTCCCTAAAGGTAACACTTGTACTTCAGTTCCTGTAAAACTCTGCTCTTTTGCTACCCAGTCTGGATTACAGTTGTGTTACCATTGATATCCAGTATTTCTACAGGCTCATCTTAAAGCCACAGCTGCAGCATTCTACAGTCTCATCTTGAAGCCACAGCTGCAGCATTCTTCATTCTCATCTTAAAGCCACAGCTGCAGTATTCTACAGTCTCATCTTAAAGCCACAGCTGCAGTATTCTTCAGTCTCATCTTAAAGCCACAGCTGCAGTATTCTATAGTCTCATCTTAAAGTCACAGCTGCAGTATTCTCCAGTCTCGTCTTAAAGCCACAGCCGCAGTATTCTTCAGTCTCGTCTTAAAGCCACAGCTGCAGTGTTCTTCAGCCTTGTCTTAAAGTCACAGCCACAGTCATAGTTCTAATTTCAGTTGCGTTTCCAGTTACATCCGGTACCAGCCCAGATTACAGTTGTGTTCCAGTATACCGGTACATCAGCCCGGTTCACAGTGCGGTTCACTGTCTCACCAGTAACCAGTCCGGTTCTCAGTCTTGCCAGTAACCAGCCCAGTTCTGCGCAGCTCCAGAGAACCTATTTCATAGTAACCTTGAATACACAAGCACCCACTCCTGTGACAGTATATCCAGTTCAATCTCACCAATACATTCACCATCCTGCTATCAACACCAAGTCCCTGGTGATCCAGTGGTCAGGATACGGCTTCCTCTGCTGAGGCCCGGGTTCGATCCCCAGTCAGGGATTGCTCCTTCTTCTCACTGATTCCTACAGACCAGCCTAATATACACATAGTCCTCCAGTTGCCCGCACAGATTTCACTAACACCGGGTTCACAAAAACCATGGCCATGACAGTAGGAACTGGCCCTGTGGACCCGGCCAAAGGTGTTTGTCTGATGCAAGACCTCCTAAGTAATATTGGAGGATGCTTGGAGGGTTTGGAGTCGACTCAGCATCAATTGGCACAGTGTCTGCAGCGGAACTCATTCTCCAGAGATTCTCGGACTCTCTGTACTCAGACTCCTGACCAACTGCTATTTTCTACAAGATGTTAATACAGTTACAAGAACTTTTGACCATTATTCTTTCTGTGATGCCTGAACTCCTCAGGAATACAACCAACATTGTGGATCCTGTTTTGTTCCATCCAATTTCTAAAGTCTCTTCCCCTTTGCAAGGAAAAGTTGTTCATCAGAGCTACCCACGGCCTAAGCTCTCTGAAGCTGAATGTCAGCGGCATAGGGCGCTACACCTCTGTCTTTACTGTGGAAATTCTGGTCATTTTGTTAAGGATTTGATAAAGTCAGATCTATTTTCTAATAAATATTTAGAATGCCAGTGCTAATATATATTGTTGACAGAAGGCGCATCTTATTACCATATATGATAAAAGTGCGCTGTGCATCACAAACACTACATCCCTTAAGAGAAAACAAGTACATGCACACATTTCTGAGTACCAAAACTCATTGATGTACATATTTGATATTAAAAGGATATGTATACAATTTATCACATGTACAGTATATATATGGTTACAGAGTACATTTTCATAGGAAGCAATTGTTACAAAAGAAATCATACCATCACAGCTAGCATACAATTACCATCTCCCTGTCTTCAAGTACCTCAGCTAACTCGTCTTAGAGGTAACTGTGAGCACATCCAACATTCCGTTTGGTTTAAGACCTTACCCACTAGTGAGTTGTAATCACTTAATGTATGTCTGTCAAATGCTGCCTTATTGCTAGACTGACTTCTCTGGATGCACTCATCTTCAATTATGGGGTCACAATAACTACAAAATACAGTATTCCTCAGACAATAGCCTATCATGTTACCTCCGAACTCCGTAACTACTAGACCTTTGATTTTATCTGGCTTTAACAAAGTGATAGGTTGATCCTGGGATCCTATAAAGACATCACTCCTTTCTCCAGAACCAGTTCCAGTCCCACACTCAACTCCTCATGAAAAACCACACAAAAATTGAATGTCCTGAAAAAAAATGTTTGTCAACGGGAAAAAAGAAAGATAGAACAAAACAAATCTTGTCCATAGCAAATCAGTTACAATGACTGGTCTTTCTGTAATACTTTAGTATGCTCAGGTAGTGTTCAACAGTGCCGCCTCTCAGTCTTCACGGAACAGACTCTCTGGTGATACTTCTGCAATCTCACTCCATTTACGAGTTCCTTCCGGACTACCGACTTTCCTGCGATGGGAATCGTGGACCCAAATCTCTCTCTCGGCTACTTTAACTGGAATTGTGCTGTCAACAAAACTTGGTAGGTCCTTCCCACCTGTCTATTAGGCAATCTGAGCGTAAGA